>NC_137815.1:7462673-7697687 GCF_963921795.1 Nannobrachium achirus
CATGCATTTTATTTTATAACATGTTATAAAATAAAATGCATGATAGCATACAAAAGTTTTTTCAACTAGTTCTGGGACCTCTAGGCATGCTTAAGAACATACTAAAAATGTAGGAATGTATATGTCTTATAAAGCCATAATTTTCAAGATGCATCCAAGATAGCTGACTGGAGCTTAAATAGCGTTATGATACTGTTCAAATATAGAAAGGTGGTATTGGTTATCTAATCCAAGGTTTTAGGGTTCAAGGAATGTGGCTGAATCAGTGAAATTACCATCAGTTATTGCGACCGTAGGTCGCAGTTAACTATGAAAACCGGCACATCTTGTCCGTATCTCTGTCACACCTGACACTGTGTTTCCCCTTACACATCACTGTGTGTCACAGGTCTATGGGTTTGTCGCTCTGACATCATGCTCTGACATCACTGTGATGTCAGGGGAACCACTAACAGAATCTTTTTTATGCCCATACATGGAGATCCCTAATATCATCAATATTAACTCTTTTACAGCCGTATGGAGATGCCCATATTAAAACCGTAATATACCGGACATCATCTGTACTCAAATTAGCCGACCGAAATTTTCCGTACTAGGTCATTAACTCTTTGCCGTCCGAAATAGAATGGTTGTTGGTAGATTAGCCGTGAAATTTCTATTATTATATTATTATGATCTGAACCGCATTCATTTTACCAGACATCCAGCGCTATATCACGTGGTCTTCATCCCCCATTACCATACCGCGATCCCCCGTTGTATACTCACCCCAGTTCCCAGTGAAAAACTCAATCTGCATTGGCTTAGAGTGGGAGATTCGGCTGACGCATATCATGTCCCTGTGCGTTTCGCGTGCGCGATCCGTTCACGTAAATGTCCCCTCAAATAATCCACGTGTGACTCAAGAGTAGAACTGAAAAGTTTCGCTAGCATAGCCCCCAGCACGGCTGCAGTAGAAGCACTCGTGTACAGACAGTAACCGAATGGGGGAAGGTGCCTTGGAGAAGGAAAGGGCCATGACATCACTTCTGCTTCATGTCAGACCAGCCATGAGCTATCGATGCACGAGTGGTGACTAGGGAAGGTTAGACGATCGCCGATTTTCGGATGAAAATCATTTATTTCGGTAAATACGGGAAAGTACGGGAAAAGACGTGCGGCTGAGACCCCCCCCCCCCTAGGAAGTCCGATATAGTACGGTTTTAATATTAAGGGGCTCCCCGTGGCTTGGAAAGTGTTAAAAATGAAATAAGTGATAATGATCAAAAAAAAAAGAAAAAAAAAACAATCGCTAGCCCTTCTCTGTCTCACCACCGATCTAACCAATAGCATGATTCTTCTCTGCGCATGAACCGGAAGTGCTTTTGATCGCTTCCGGGGCAGATTAGCCTTCTAGCCATTGATTTACAGTGTGGACGTTAGCGCTAACATAGCCGTTGTCCTAGTGGCTAGGCTAATGAAAATTCTTCTGTGGATTCTTATTATGGAGATGATCACATGCGCCCACATGGATGCACACGGATCGTGCACGCGAAACGCTGGGTGGCAAGACGACTCGGCCAAAATCCCCACTATATGCCAATGGAGATCCAGATATTTATGGTGAGATTACGACCGGGGGAACGAAAAAAAAAGAAAAAACAACAGCGCCGTCCAAGAAGGAGGGAGGGCGGGCTGGTGTTTATAAACATAATATTATGTCTCAGATCATAATAATCCACAGACAAGCCATTCTGGCCAGGCTGGGGAAGTGTTAAGCCCATATCTAACAGGACTCCATATGGGAATGCACATGTATGGAGGCCACATCGGCCACATACCACACCAACAGAATCTCTCTAGGTCGTCCTCAGACGAGCCTTCCATCGTCGCTTCCAGTCATCCCGGTTCTCCATACATCTGGCCAGCTCGTTGGTGCTTTGTGCTCCTACGTCTTTCTTGAGTACATCCACGTATGTTATTGTGGGACGTCCTCGTGACCGGTGCCCATGTGTTGGTTCCCACAGCACCAGTTTGCTGGCAGGAAGCTCCTGATGTCTTTGGCAGTGTCCTGCTAGTCTCATTCTTCTGGCAGCAATTTTCTCGCTAACCCTTGGTATTCCCTCATACAGGCTCTTGTTGGTAACATGTGCACTCTTGCTGATGTTAAGTACTGCACGCAACATTCTGGTGTAGCACCCATCTAGAGACTTCTGCAGGGTTGGCTTCAGGGTCCAGCATTCACTGCCATAGAGGAGAACAGACTCTACCGTTGCAAAGAAGAAGCTGAGTTTGATTTGTCGGGGGAGGTTGGAGTTCCATACACTGTTCATGCCGTTCAAGGCCCTCCATGCAAGTGCCTTCCTCACTTGAAGATCTTTCTCTGTTGAGTTGACCCATGCGCCAAGGTACTTGAAGTCCTTGACTTCCTTCAACAACCTTGGTTGTAAATTGAATCCATATATGGCCAAGACAGCCCATATCTGTGTGGCTGGTTCTACAGACAGGGATCTCCATGTATGGGCATAAAAGGGATTGTATGTATGATGTCAGAGACGTCATAGGACTTTCACATAACGAATAACTGAGTAAGCATGTTTGGGCTCTCACAGCATATCTCCATATACAGTACATGGATCTCCATATATGGGTACCAGGGTCCATATATGGGTAACTGGTCCGATATACCTCACTGGTTAGATGGCCAAGATATGGCGCGACCTCGCTGGTTGCATGTCGCCCTGTGGTGTCTTACTAGTTATTTATTGTAAAATCCATTGTATTGCGATGATCCATTGTACTGAATTATGTAAAAACAACCAATTGTATTGCAGTTGTCCAAGCAGGCAGCAGCTATGGTCACTGGTTGGCAAGAATATTCACCTCACGATTGACATGACACAATTGTTGACACGTTGCAGGTATGCTGGAATCAGCCAGAACAGCTCTATAATGTAATTGTGCAACCTGGTGGGATGCATGTTATACAGTCATTCCTCAGATGCGTTGCAATACTGTTGCAAAGTTCAGCACTTAGTTAGGTAAAGTTAGCCAAAAGTTAAACCAATCTGGGAACTAAATCAAAATCAATATCTTTCTTCACAAATGTGTTCATAAAGGTGTCAACTATCACCTCTGAACTTTCTCAATCACAACTCCCTTGGGGAACTTTGTGGGAACCAATAAAAGTTGGGGGTATCGGGATACCTGGGCCTGGGATTAAAGGGGATAAAATGTAAAAAATGCCAATATGAGCATATGGGGTGGGTAATTAGGGTATTTTGGGGCTGCTGAATCCATTCCAACCATTAGTTTTCAGTTTAAATGACTCCTTGGCCATAAAATAGGCCTAATTGGCTAAGGCTTAGCCAATCATGTCATTCGAGTTCACCTGTGTCCTGTTAGTCCCTATGCTTTAAACCCTTTTGAGTGTTCCTTGTCAGATTGTATCATGTTATCATGTGTGTCATGATGTGCGCTTACCAACCTGATCTTGAATAGTTTTCATGAATTCAAACCCTACTCCAACCATTTTTTTTATTGACAATATTATGTCTTGTGGACACAAAAAGGTAGTTTGTTGTGGCCTATTTTATGGCCAAGGAGTCATTTTTACTGATAACTAATGGTTGGAATGGATTCAGCAGCCCCAAAATACCCTAATTACACACCTCATACGCTCATATTGGCCATTTTTTATTTTCCCCCCTTTAATCCCAGGCCCACGGGATACCCCAACTTTGATTGGCTCCCACAAGGTTCCCCAAGGGAGTTGTGATTGAGAAAGTTCAGAGGTGATAGTTGACACCTTTATGATCACATTTGTGAAGAAAGATATTGATTTTGATTTAGTTCCCAGATTGGTTTAACTTTCGGCTAACTTTACCTAACTAACTGGAAATACATGTGTTTGCATATGGAGGGCTGACAGGCAAGTTCAGTGGTAATAGTCTTTAGTGTATCAGCTGCACTCTGAAGTGGTTTCTACCACCTGGACATTTGAACAGATACAGCAGCAGTCTACCTGTGCATCCGACTGGCTGATTTTGGGTAGACAACTCAATTCTTCCTATACTTCACATCCACCAGTTTGAATGTGCAGGGAGAGACCTTGACAATAAGTTGTCACCTTTTCTCTCATGACACACATGATGAAGTACTTCTTCAGTGCTGGCCATGTGCAGTATGCTTGATATCTCACCCAGTACCTGCTGAGATGCATGTATTCCATGCCAGAGGCTAAGGTAGACTTTGTTATCAGCACCATGATGGATTCTGGATCACGGTCTCTGCTCACCAGTCTGGGGAGCAGACTGCCGTAAAGAGCAGGAATTATGCTGTCATGATGCATGTGGGTGGAGTTGACTGACGCCTTCCCCAAAATGTGCAGAAACAGTAGTAGGGAGTCTAAGCACTGGTGTGACTTGGTTGTAAAAAGATTGGGGTGTATCCACACACACAGAAAGATCACTGCCCTCATCCCTTCAATCCCATTATTGGCTAAATGTCCCCAAAATGTTGTGAATGTTGTGAATAGTAATGTCCTTTACACACATACTATGTCATCCTGAAGAGCAAGAACATTTAGCAGAGGATGTTGAGCATGGTGTACACCTTCAGAGCTGATGATAGATTAAAGCAATAAGCCACAAGAGGCGAGTGGTTACCGGGGTATTATACACCGGCTGAGAGGCGATGGGAAACACGAGGCGCCAGCCGAATGTTTCAAATCGCACTGTGGTGAAGAGTTGAGCCGGAAGGCAAAGCTCTCTGTCTACCGAGCAATCTTCGTTCCTACTCTCACCTATGGTCATGAAGTGTGGGTCATGACCGAAAGTATAAGGTCGCTGGTGCAAGCGGCCGAAATGGGTTTCCTCAGACGAGTGGCTGGTATCTCCATTAGACATAGGGTGAGAAGTTCAGTCACCCGAGAGAGACTTGGAGTAGAACCGCTGCTCCTACACTTGGAAATGAGTCAGCTTAGGTGGTTCGGGCATCTAGTACGGATGCCCCCCGAGCGCCTTCCTAGGAAGGTCCTCGTTGCGCGTCCCACTGGGAGGAGACCCCGTGGCAGACCAAAGACCAGATGGAGGGATTATATCTCCAGACTGGCTTGGGAACGCCTCGGTATACTCCCTGAGGGAGTGGAGGAAGTTGCTCGGGATAAGGAAATCTGGAGGTCTCAGTTGGAACTGTTACCCGATTCCGGATAATCGGTTGAAGATGGATGGATGGATGGATGGATAGCTTACAGAAAGCTACCACAGATGCAAGGCTATCAAATTTTTCCTATCACTAGAGGTGTATACCTACCCAAAAATCACTATGAGAATTAATCCCCCCAAATTATACTGATGACCCCATATGGTCCTAGCTCAGCGTCTATCTCTGTTTTATTGACAACAATGTTATAAAATGAAGTTATATGCTTGTGTTTGGTAAACAAATGAACAAACTGTCAGTTATGCAGATTATCTTTTATAAAAAATAAATCAGCAGATTAATATAAACGTTATTGTCATAAAGTCATTGTTTGTTACCTGAACAGATCACCTTCAGTCTGGATATGGAATAATCAGACTCCATTGTTCCACACTTTCTCAGTGAAAACTCAGAACCAACACAGGAAGATGGAATCCTCCATACAGGTTGACGTGTAGAAACATAATTGCTTCCTGTAGAAACAGCAGAGCCACAGTCCAGCAGTCTACACACTGCAGATGACGACTGCAGGTTCCAGACAGAACTATAACCATCCACTGGTCTCCAGTCTCCCTGGTGTTTCATCTCCAGTCTACCAGCACACTTACTGGCTCCTCCAGACAACCTGACATCTGCAGATCAAGATAGTAAACAGACAAAAACAAACAAACAAATAAAGTCCTATTAAATCATTATAACATTATAATCCACATTTATATTGTTTATATTTAATCATTTTATCTCAGACTAGAAAGGTCAATGTTATCTTATAAATCTTTATGAAAACATTATGTTAAGGCAATTTTATTCATGTTATCTCTTTATTACCTTTTGATAGGCTACTTTTCCTCATTTATCTTTATAAACAATCCTATGTTCCCATAATGTTCCTCTAACTAATGTCTTTTGTAAAGCACTGTAACCTTGCTTTTAAAAACACTGTCCCTTTAAAGTTTATTTGTATTATTACCTGAGCAGCTGAGTCCAACAGTCTTGTCAGGTGAGCAGGTGTTTCTAGTTGAGTCTGAGGTTCTACAGTCCAGGAGAATAGACTCACTGCCTACACACTGGAACTCTTTGGTCCACATTGAAGCATTCACTTCTCCATAGAGTGCCCCCTGGAGGACTGAAGGAGCACCACAGCCAAGCTGCCTACAGACCACCTGTGCATCCTGCTGGTCAAAGTCACCTTCACACACTGAGAGCCACGACTGATCAGACTTCACCTCCACTCTGCCTGAACACTCACTAGTCCCATTCACCAACCTCACTGACTCTGGAGAGAGAGAGAGAGAGAGAGAGAGAGAGAGAGAGAGAGTATAATGTATAATGTACTGCATATAGTTCTATTTCATTCATGTTTTTAATGCAAAATAGACAAGCATGAATACAGATTTGTGTTGTTTGATTTGTGTCGGTGCCTGAACATCTGTGCTTGCGAGATCCTGCACGTTATTTTTCACAATGATTCACATTGGTGCTACGTGAGCGTGCGTGCGGAGGAGGGAGGAGAAGATGAGTTTCAGTTTAGCAGAACAACTAAAAAACAGGCTGGTAGGCAGGAATTGTCAGGAAACATGACGCTCCGTGCCTGTATGTACTTGTAGATCGGCTCGCATTTGCGCGCAGCTTCTCTTAGGGGAGACTTCTGCCTCACGAGGCAAACCACCTTTTAACGTTACATGGATTTTTTTATTCAAAGCTTAATTTGTTATAGTTGAATATTCTTTTATTTGAACTATTCGAATGAATATATACAGTATACATACTGTATATTTTATACATTATTTTTTTTTTTTTAAAGATGGACGGACAAAATAAGTCACACTGAAGTGATTGTTATGTGTTACCTGAACAGATCACCTCTAGTTCCAGAGGATTCTGTGCCGAAACATGTTGTCCAGGATGGCTTATATCAAATGGAGTATCTCTTACACACTCCCTCAGGGAAGATCCAGACACAACACAGGAAGATGGAATCGTCCATAAACGTTGAAGTACAAAAACAGGACTCCTGCCCATTGAAACAGCAGAGCCACAGCCCAGCTGTCTACACACTACAGATGATGTAGTCATGTTCCAGTCAGACGGACCATTCACTGGTCTCCACTCTCCCTGGTGTTTCACCTCCAGTCTACCGGTACAGTTACTGGTTCCTCCCACCAACCTGATATGATCAGGCTCTACAAGAGAGTAAGTAGTAAAACATAATATTACTTTTATTAGGCCAGGCCAAGAGGCAAGTTGGCAGAGATTATGTTACCACCTCTGTTCATGTTGTGTGTGTGTGTGTGCGTGTGTGTGTGCGTGCGTGCGTGCGTGCGTGCGTGCGTGCGCATGCGTCTGTCTGTCTGTCTGTCTGTGCACAGCTAGTCTGAGCCTTACCTGATTGCAGGCCGCGGCACGGGGCGGAGTGACCGCGGCAAGGGGCGGAGTGAACGCGGCGGTTATCGTGGGCTTCGGTGACGTGTGCAGTGGGGCGACGGTGAGATTCGAACTAGTGATCTCTGGCACTCAAGTCGGCGACGCTATCCATTCAGCCATCAATGCTGATGTTTATCGTGGGCTTGCCCAGGCCTTACGGCCTGGGCATAAATATAACGATTGCATTCACCACGGCTTCGTAACTCGCGCGGCGCTCCGCCGGCCGCGCGGCCCTGGCCCGCTCTTCGCGGCCACTCGCGCCTGCGGCGCTCGGGGGCGAAGAGCAGGACCAAGGTCCGCTGGCCTTCGCGCCGCTTGCAATGTCGTGGACAATAATCAAACGCCTCCGCCCACCGCCGTGTTCACTCCCCTTGCCGTATTCACTCCCCTTGCCGCGTTCACTCCGCCCCGTGCTCCGGTCTGCAATCAGGTATACTAGGCTAGTCTTGGGAACCTCTACAGCGATTATTGTGATAATCTGCATGCACACTCCCAGTAGCCCTAGGGATTACCTCCACCCCCAAACAAACCTCCAATGTTGTCCAAAAGCCAAACACAGAGATTCATTTAATGTATGGAAAGATTACCCGAGCAGGTGAGTCCAACAGTCTTGTCAGGTGAGCAGGTGTTTCTTGTTGAGTCTGAGGTTCTACAGTCCAGGAGAACAGACTCACTGCCTTCACACTGGAACTCTTTGGTCCACATTGAAGCATTCACTTCTCCATAGAGCGCCCCCTGGAGGACTGAAGGAGGCCCACAGCCAAGTTGCCTACAGACCACCTCTGCATCCTGCTGGTCAAAGTCACCTTCACACACTGATACCCACGACTGATCAGACTTCACCTCCACTCTGCCTGAACACAAACTAGTCCCATTCACCAACCTCACTGACTCTGGAGAGAGAGAGAGAGAGAGAGAGAGAGAGAGAGAGAGAGAGAGAGAGAGAGAGAGAGAGAGAGAGAGACAACCATGTAGCTATTATGGATTCATATGGAAATTTCCTTTACAGAACTCATTTCCTCCCTGCTCATTTTAACTGCAGACCTCTCAAAATAAACTAATATGACTACTACTAGTTCTCTCACATACCGCAGTATGTGAGGCTGCAGAGCTGTCGGTCTGATGTGCTGGTGAGCAATACGGGTGTGCTCTCACCCTTCCTGTTCACTCTCTGATTTACGCTTCAACTCCAAGACCTGTCATCTCAAAAAGTTCTCAGATGACACTGTGGTGGTCAGTCAGATCTCTGGTGACAACACAGCTGTGCATGATGATGTGGTGAGGGACGTGGAGTAGTGTTACTTTTATGAGCCATATTTTTTTTTGTCAGTCTTAGTCCTAAGACTATCGTCCTTTTTAGTTTTTATCACATTTAGTCAACCTCATCCAGTTTTTATTTAATCAAGTTTTAGACGACTAAAAGTCGAGCATTTTTAGTCTTTATCTTAGTCCAAGACAACGTCGTTTTAGTTAATCTAGTTTAGTCGTCAAAAACTGTTGACATTTTAGTCTAGTTTTAGTCAGGACATTTATTTTACCCCTTCACATTTTTTGACAGCAAATAATATAGAACATATCCAATTAATCTAAAATTATTGCACATAGCATTGTTGTTCATCCTTTTGATAAAAAAAAAGTCTAATGGTCTAATATAAGTCTGTATACAAATGGAACCAACTGAACCCTATGGACCCTAACGGGTCCATTTGGTTCCATTCGAACACCAAAATATATGTTAATACTGCTGTACAGTAAATTGCCATTGATTTATTGTTCACACTGTCGGCTGTTTGTAAGCTTCAAGGCTCACAAGTTTCACAAGACACCACTGCCAATCTACACGCCCACAAAGTGTCGAGGATGCAATGCGCTGTGGGCTTGTAGATCAATGGTGTTGCTTCCCTGTGTTCAGTGTGTTGTACACCGAAGCATTAGGCAGGAATGCATTGCAAGGAAAAAGGCTGAGAGAGCCTCAAGCGATACACAGCATTTAAAGGAATTCTAGGCAGTAAAAAGCCTGAAAATTAAAACTATATATACATATATATTTAGACATTTTTTCCCCTCTATCAGACACTATAAAATCATGGTGAGGTGTGAAACAAAATATTCAGCCAGCAATTCCCTTTTTCTCCACTATTTTTGACTTACATCCAGGTTTCCGGGTCGTTTCTGAGCCCAAGCCTAGCAGCCAATAGTCTTACATTTTGTGGAGGGGGGTGGGGAGAGGCAGAGTCACTCAGGAAGCGGCGCGTTCTTGTTGCTATGCTAATGCTACAGCTCCAGTCCCTATGTCCAGTCCAGTGCTGCTGAACGCAGCTAGCATAGCCAATTGCAGCCTGCAGCTCTGGTGCCTCTGCCACCAACTTCAAAGTTCTAACGTGTATATAGTCACGACACGATACACTTCATCTTCCCGGACAGGCTCTCTCTTCCCGGTGTAAAATGATACGACAACGGTGCGGCTGAACTTCGTGGTTGTTCTGGACTCACCGCCACCCAGCCACAGCACACCCAGACGAACGGCTGGCTGCCGGGTTGGTTGCGTTGAAGGAGCAGCTGGTGGGTGCAGACCGGAGCAATGCTGGTTGAATTAGGAATGGATTTTATGGATCTTTTGGACAAGTACGTTTCTCTCTAGTCTACTGAAATGTTTTTCTTCACACAATAAAAATGTAGCACGCTCAATCTAAACCAACAAGTAGGCTGAGCTCGTATTATTGTACAGCCTCAAATTGTCTTGTTCTCCATTGTAAAAGATGGTAACGCTTGCATTATACTGTGACTACATTACAACTATTGAGTCATAGCCTAGCTGGGTTTGGGATTGAATAATTATAACATAACCATGGTTATGGGGATGTTTCACTGGACAAATAAAATACTGTGAAATGAAACATCCCCATAGCCATAATTTAGTTTGTGAAGTGCTCATTATAAAAAACATCGCCACATCCATTAATTTCTTCTAAATGTTCAGCAAACAAGTCACATTGCATTTTATGTACATTATCATAACAACGTTGCCAGACCTATTAATGTTATTATTTATTCACCTCTCCTTGTGACATTCTGCTAAAATACTGAAAACAGGGGTAATGTTACTGCAATGTTACTTGTCTGGTAGTATTCTGCTTGAGTGCAACATTAGAGTTGTTTTCAATCACATGCATCCATGCCTGCATCACCCATTTGATAACATTTAGGAAATAATTGTTGAGTGACTGACTGTACCAGCATTGTTTGATATTGTGTATTTTTCTTGTAGGTCATGCTTCCTCAGAGGGACACACCACACAACAAATGCCATTCCCATGGGTTGATACAAATGTGGTTGAGTAAAATGCCACTCTAGACAAACATTATACCAGCATTTTTATGGCATCATAAGTATACAGTAGCATCATTTATTTCATAACTTCAGATACAGTGAATTGTCTAATACAAACCTGATAACATCTTACTGAAAAAGTCTATTGGAGACCTGTCTGTATATATTGTATTTATAATGCTCTAATCTAACAAGGTGTTTTATTAGGCTGTGTCCTCATTTATTTTGCTCTTATCACCAACACCTGAAATGTACATGTATACCCAAGGTTATGTAAATAAAAGTTTTAAAATCATGGATTGATTCCTTCATTGACCGGGTCATCACAAGGTTTAGGTAGCTACCATGAATTTGAAAGGAATGTGTAAATCAATGTTTTTTATTTTATTTTTTTATTAGCACACATATATATATATATATATATATATATATATACTGCTATGATATTTGCAATTGTACAAAGGGTGTCAAGTGCTCTTCCTCTCGCTTGACATGGTCGTGGAGGTTCTTGTCGCTGTAGCCTACATCTGGAGGGAGGTCTGCTCTGCTGTCCACCCACCACTGGTCCTTCGCCTCTTCTTCTGCTTCTGACAAGACTGGATTGAATTCTCTCCTCTCCTGATAAAACATACACAAGTAAAGTTTGCCATGTACAAGGGGTCAATGTCTGTACATGGACAAATGTGTCTGTGGAAAATCATATTTTCATCATAATACCCAATTACCGAATGTCAAATCACTCCAGGCTGTTTATCCAGAATAAATATGATACTATGATTAGGCATTAGTGGTTCTCAAACGTTTTATTTGCAAGGACCTCCATAACTCAGTGTACAAATGGACCCAGTCATTTGGTTCAATTTGTACACTGATTAACATAAGTCTTATGGTCATGCAGGGCTTTGTGTGTTTCTGGTAATGTTATTGTCAACATATTCTCACCTTTAAAGCGTCATGCAACCGACGCGTTGTCAAGTACTGTACTGCGTCGGACGATGGGACGCTTTGGGATTGCCTACTGTGTCAAGGGTTGGACGAAACCAGAGACCCGGGTTCGATTCCCCGTGAGTGGAAAATATTCCAGTAAACGCATGTCGGCGCATGCGTACTAAGACTCTCCGTACCCGTCCTAAGACTCTCCGTTCTCGTCCGACCGTAGACGCCGTAAACGTTCCAAAGCGCCGCACGCGTGAAGCAGAAAGCGAGTTGGGAACGCGTCAGGAGGGTGACACAGAGGGGGTGAGAATGGGCTGTTATTGTCAATTTAATTTTGTTTGTCAGTGGTGATGGACATTTTTACTTGTTGTTTCTCACTCGACAGTATTTGAATTAGCCCACACAAGGCAGTATATGTGCACATGATTTACTATGACACATGAATCCAACTAGTACTAGTCTGGTTGTCAAATGTTTTATTTGCAAAGACCACCATAACTCAGAGTGTAGTATTACCGGTCCATTCGGCCACCAATATGTTACTACCAGATGATAGATAGATATCACAGTCCGCGGTTTAGGGGTGAGCCGTCCAAGCTGGTTGGCGACATGACTTTGGAGCATTTGGCGAGGCATCCTAACCCATTTGGCGACATGTCCATGTATGTCGTATGTCTATGTAGCCGATGCGAATTGTACGTTAGGACAGATATTATGACTAGCCCTTGCTCTGGTCCATAGCGTTAGTGGAGTTCTCGAACTCCACTAACGCTATGGACCAGAGCTAGACTAGCCCATGATGCTAGTCACTGCTGTGCTTTGGCTAGCCATGAAACATGACGGAGTGAGGTTCTATATGGGGCTAGACCGTCTAGACGGCCGTCAAACCCACAATGTTTAGTATCTACATACCTTTTCACCCTTGTCCAGCAATGTCCAAGTAAATGTTATGTCCTCCTCTTTCTTCTTTTTTTTCCGGTTGATGGTGAATATACGGAGTTAGATGCTGATTGAACTGAAGTCGATATGGTGTGTGCGTGTGCACGTGCATGACTGCGTGTGCAGTGCTCGCGCGCATTTGCAGTTTAGGACAACAACAGCACACACGTGTATGGGAGGTGGGGTGCTTCAGTGTGAAGATGAGAGGGGGAGGAGTGGGAGGGGTGGTGCCAAGTTTGAATTTCAACAAACATTTAAATTTAGGCTTCTTCCTGCATAGAATTCCTTTAAGATTAAAGCAACGTCAAATGTAAACTGTGTGAACAACCCGCCGCGATCGTCCATTAGTTCACCGCGGGGGCGTGTTGTTGTGTTGAACGTGCACGTGAAACTACAGTGCTATGCTACTAGCCTAGGTAGTAGCCTGCTACGCTACGTTCCGTGGATTGGCCCAGTCACATCGCCTCTCAGTCCGGCCAGGCAGGCTCGAGGCACGGAAACCAGTGAAAAACACTCGAGGAGCGCAATGACAAACCAATCCACGGAACGCAGCGGAGCGGAGCAGGCCTCATCTCCCCCTTTGCTTAGTAGCCGTTTGCTTAGTAGCCGTAAAGCTATTTGTAATGTTTGGTCTGAATCCCTGACTCTCATTCATCTGTCTGTGTTTTTTTTAGGCGAGCCTAGTCTGCCCGCTGTGAAGGGGGTGTGTCTGACCGTGTGTGTGCGTGTGCGTGTGCGTGTGTGTGTGTGTGTGTGTGTGTGTGTGTGTGTGTGTGTGTGTGTTTGAGAGACGCTATTGGTGGGTTTGGTTTGGGGCTTTGGGGAACAGCGGGCAGAGGAGGAGAGGAGATGGAGATTCGAGTGTCCAACAATATCTGTAATATTATATTTCCTTTGTCTTAGTCCGTGAACTAAAATGACCATAGATTTTAGCCTAGTTTTTATTTAGTGAACTAAATCTTTGTCTTGTCTTTATTAGTCAACGGAAATGCTTACTGATTCAGTCATAGTTATTGTTTATTGACGTGGTGTTTAGTCTCGTCTATCTAGTCAGATTTTTACACTTTTTGAAAAAAACAAGATCAAGCACATAGCTTGTAGATCGGCTATTTTCAAAAATAGTGTCAAATAGGTTTAACTAAGATGAATGAATGAATTATTGTATTTATGATAGGCCTACACTTTATATATATTTTTACAATTATTCTTGAGTTAAATTGTCCCAATTGAAAACTAATCCACATGACTGGCATATCAGAAATAATTAAAGCTGCAAGTAGCGATGACCGGGCCCTCGCAGCTCTACCCACGTCACAAGGGGCAGCAGCCAATCAGAAGAGGGGCGGGGCTAGTTAAACCAATTTAGCTGAAGGACTCTTAATCAAGTCATATGATACAACCCACATTTCTGTACGACAAACGGTTCATGAGATATAGGCACTTCCTGTTTGGCGAGGGGTACTTCCTGTTTGGCGAAGAAAGCACCAATTAAGGTTAAGGACTCTTAATCATGTAATATGACGCCACCTACGTGTCTGTATGACAAACGGTTCATGAGATATAGAGGCACTTCCTGTTTGGCAAAGGGCACTTCCTGTTTGGCGAAGGAAGCACCAATTAAGGTTAAGGACTCTTAATCATAGTCTCGCGAGGCCAGACAGTTGCCTCCGCGATTTAAAATGGCGGTGTAAACAACTTTTAGATGTTGAATTAAACACTTGCAGGCACGGCAAAACATCCTACTTGATATGAACAGAACAGAAAAGCACCACACTACTAACTACAGTTAATCTGAGCTTCAAGACAATGTTTTAAATATTGTAAAGAGAACGTTGTTTGACGTTCCATATTAACCCTATGGGCCCAACCAGCTAAAATGCATTGCCTACGTCATAACTGCATGCGACGAACAGTGCAATGGCTCCCCCCAGGGGTTGAACATATCACTTGTTTTAAGTGTTTTAAAAGGCATATTTCGGTTAAAGAGGATTATTATAACATATTAAGGCCTACATGGCTTACAAATCAGGGATCACTTTAAGAATCCTTCACCATGGTAAACACTGTAGCTGAGCGAGGCTACTTCCTGAAGACCATGGCAGATAAGCTGTGATTGGCCGGTAGTGTATCATGTGTGTATGATCTGCGATGTGATTGGCCAACGTATACAGACGATGCAGATGACGCTAGTTTTCCGCGAAAACCGGACCCCGGCAAGGATCATAGAAAACATATAAAGAGAAGGCTTTAGAAGCTGAAAATAACGGAGTGGGTGTTCTAAAACTTTAGCAATTTAACAGTTAGGACAATTTTAAGATTTGTTTTATAAAAAAAGTTACATGGTATAACTTTAACGCTTCCAGTAGGACTTTATTTTTTTTATTTGAATTTTTTTATTAACTTTATTTTATTTATTTTTTTATTGCTACTGCACCAAGGGAGTGGTTGCGTCACATCCGCTTTATCTCGCACTCATCATTTCTATTCCGGTTTGCCAGACTGTATGCCGGGAGCATTTGGCCAAATCGCGGCAACAGTCTGGCCACGCGAGACTATAAGACGAACGGTTCATCGGTTATAGAGGCACTTCCTGTTTGGCGAAGGGCACTTCCTGTTTGGCGAAGGAAGTTTGACACTTCGCCACGGGCACGCCGTTTTACGAAAACTCACGATTCGCACAACTTTTCATCGTTAAGGTGTCTTGAGTATGCCGAGCGAACTTGAAGTTACAATAGGGTCCTCAAACTACTGTGTGTGCTCAGGCCCTAATAAAACAATAGAGAGGGGGGGAAATAAGAGGAGAGGAAAACCTGCAGCACATCATTGCCTGTCAGTCAAAGCATGCCGTTGCGTTCTTTCCTTTGATCGTTGCTGACTGACATCAACCATGTTCGTTACACGTATAGTGCAAAGTGCATGCTACTCGTCAATTCTGCTCTTCTTTATTAACTCATTTACCTCGCTCCATTGAGTTAGCTAAATGAAGTTTCGTTTTGGCGTCTTTGGGCAAATCTGCTACAGTTCATCTACGTTACTTGCCGCCAGTTTCATCCAAACAAGCGTGGGAGGAGCAACTGGAGTGTTCAGTGTAACAGAGCGAGAGAGCGAGCACTAAACGAAATGCACCCACGTCGCACGCGACAAGCTGTGGTGCGGCGCTGTGAGCTTGTATATCTGCTATTTTATATACCAATTAAACTGGTCTTTAACCCTTAATCTGGTCTTTAACCCTTTCCAAGCCACGGGGAGCCCCTTAATATTAAAACCGGAATATACCGGACATCTGAGCAAGGAGTCTCAGCCGCGTCGTCTTTTACCGCACTGGGTCATTAAAACCGAAATAAAGGATTTTTATCCGAAAATCGGCGATCGTCTAACCTTCCCTAGTCACCGCTCGTCCATCGATAGCTCATGGCTGCTCTGACATGTGTGACGTCAGGTCCTTTCCTTCTTCAGGCTTCCTTGCTGCCGTCCGTTTACTGTTTAGACGATTATATTAGCATAGCTGGAGTGCTAAGGGCTAAGCTAGCCAAAATGCTCACATCGACCGTTCAGTCATACCTGGACCATATGCTTGGATTATTTGCACACGGATCGCGCACGCGAAACGCACGGGGAGACGATGCCTCGGCCTAAACCTCCACTTTATCCCGATGGAGATCCAGATATTCATGGTGAGCAAATGACCGGGGGATTCAAGAAGGAGGGGTGGCGGGCTCATGTTTATAAACATAATATTATGTCTCAGATCATAATACAATAATAGAGATGTCGGCGACCACCACCACCAGCTCTCCCAACCCCGCACCTGCGCCTGATGTAGGCCTAATCAAGAGACCTCGCATGTTCCGATCATATTTCAGTTAGAAGCAAGATGCAGGTGATGCGAAAAGTGAAGTTGAAAGCTATCTCTCCGCCCCAAGATCAAACCCAGATGAAGATGTACTTGCATTCTGGAAAACTAACTCCAAGGATTTTCCACGCCTGACTAAGGTAGCTCGCAAAGTGTTCCGTATTCCAAGCGGCTCTGCTAGCGCAGAAAGGGTTTTCTCGGCCGCTGGTCTGTTGTGCCGAAACCACCGCATGAGTTTGAAGCCTCTGACATTGGCCAAACTTGTGTTCTTGAAAGTTAACTCAAAGATACTGTAGTAGTAGTGTTGCATTCTTTTTGTTTGTTATTTTTGTTTTTTATTTTATTTCTGGAAATGTATAAAGCCAAATAGCTAGATGGAGGCAAACACATTAGTGTATTTTCTTTGTGTGTTTTACTGTGAGACGTTGTATCAACGTGCATGTCGATTAACTCAGCGGGTGCCCACGAGGTGTCTACACGCCAATCTCTTTGATGTCGCTGGAGGCCCACGACGCGTTAACGTGTTTACTGTATTTACAGTATTAACTTTAAACCTCACCTTTAGGTTGGGGCTGCGCCTGGATGTAGCCCATTAGCCGCTAGTCGCTTCGAGTCGACGCTGAGAGCATCGCGCGGCCGTTTTTCTCCGTATACTCCAATGCATTTCCCCATCTTTAACGCCCTTTATCTCTGATGTTTGTTTTATGGCTAAAACTGTGGCGTGGTGCGGCAAAATGTCCAAATTTTGATCGGCAATGAACAGCTATGATCAACACTGGTCCCTACAGTAAGTTATACAATAACATCCTGTCTGCGCTCATGTGACCAAGTGACGTCATCACGCATGCATTGACGCAACAGGGCCCTGTAGAACCGTGTGGAACAAAATGGAGGTGGATGGAGGGAGATTTCGGCACTTAGAGGGGATGACTGGCGCCACCTGGTGAGCAGTCGATGTGTTAATATAGCCTATACATTATTGCATGTTATTATTTGCTTGTGAAAATATGCAGGAGAATTTAAAGATTGTTTTTGTGAGTTTGTTTATAATAGCAAGCACAGTGTGTTGCATATCCTATACAGTTTCTACTTGTATTACTATTGATTGATTGAATGCTTAATATTTTATTAGTCAGAAAAGTAAACAGCACGAGGTTACAGTCAGGCATTACAGCTAAAAAGGATAACAGACAGAACAAGGTTTTGGGGATTTACAATTTAGGCAGACGGGATTTGTTTACATTTTGGTAATATATTCATTGCCTAATATAGTCATAATAGGCCTACGGCCTGTCGGCCTCCTCCGACCGAAACCTCACTTTATTTGGACCGTTAGCCTTTAGGTCTACCTGTTGTGCTGGTAAATAATAACATATACCTCCAAGTTGGTCTGTTTCCATTACTCTTCTTCAACTAGAAATTTTAACCATTAATTTTGAAATGAAGCTATAATAATGTCAAAATAATTGTTAAAAAATAACAGATTTATATTTTAAATGTCAACCTACACTTATTTAACTATAGGCCTACTTGCATGCCTAATTGTCATACGATGGTAAATAACAACGTCTTAGCTGCTTTAAATGCTCCAGAAAAGAGCGCAAATGGAAACGAGCGTCTTCAGGAAATGCCGATGTGTTTCAATAGCCACTCTGAGGAAAACACAGCTTTTCTTTTGTGACGTTTTTTGGTTGTGATTGTTGCTGATGAGAAGACTGTTTGAGAGCGGAGCGTGGAGCGAGTGGTGAGCGACTAATGCGCAAATCAAGGTGAGGGGCGGAGCGGGGGGGAGAGGAGCGGCCGGGGAGCCGACGTGAGCGACGAGTGAGCGAGACCACAGATCCCTGGAGCGCGGAGCGGTATATCTATCCGCTCCACTCCACTCACATGCTCTGACGGGGACTGCCCATAAGTCATAAAGCTCATTAGTCAGTTTTAGGGTTAGGTTTAGGCATAGTTTTACTGAGGTTAGGGTTAGGTTTAGGCATAGTTTAACTGAGGTTAGGGTTAGGTTTAGGCATAGTTTTACTGAGGTTAGGGTTAGGTTTAGGTTTAGGTTTAGGCATAATATTTTTCACCAGGTTAACATCACCAGATTCTGACTAATGAGCTTTCTGACTAATGAGCTTTATGACCAATGCCATGGCACCAACCGAACCAGGAAGGAATGAAGGAATGAAGGAACGAACGAACAAACAAACAAACAAACAAACAAACAAACAAACAAACAAACAAACAAACAAACAAACAAACAAACAAACAAACAAACAAACAATTAAGTCATCATTGGTTACCTGAACAGATCACCTCCAGTTTCCGAGTGGAACTAGATCTATATGTCTCTGTTACACAGTCTCTCAGTGAAGACTCAGAACCAACACAGGAAGATGTAATGCTCCACGTATTTTTTACACCCAAAAAAAACAAACCACGTCTAATGTTTATAGAAACAGCAGAGCCACAGTCCAGCTGTCTGCACACTACAGATGATGACTTCAGGTTCCAGACAGAATTAGAACCTTCATCCACTGGTCTCCAATCTCCCTGGTGTTTCATCTCCAGTATACCAGCACATTTACTGGCTCCTCCCACCAACCTGACATCTGTACAGAGACGACAGTAAACAGATAAAACAAACAAGAAATAAATAAATACATAAATAAATCATATTAATTCATTATGACATCAAATGTGTAGTTTCGTTTGTATTTCATCATTTTATCTAAGGCTAGAAAGGAAAACATACTTTTACGTTCAGGCAATTTATTATGATAATTCTTACATGTTAATTTGTGATTTTATACATAAATAATTTACTGTATCTAAACAATCCTAAATTCCTGTAATTTTACGATTATATAACTATTAAATTAATAAAATGGTAAATGGTGCCTTTATATAACGCCAAGGCACATATTCATACACCGATAGAAACTGCTCACTGCTCAACTAAGTAAGTAAGTAAGTAAGCCTTGCCGAGCCATGAGGCCCATATGACTCGGCCGAGCCATGAGGCTCATAGGGCAGGAGCCTATCTCCAGTTTCTGTAGCATGAGGCAGCTTGATATACAAGCACACCCCTAGCACATGACGCTAGTATGTCGCAGGGACTTACCCCCAATCCAACCCCGGGGTTTGAACCCCGATCTCCCAGTCTCAGGGGAGACACTCAAACCACTAGGCCACTGAGCTGGTACAAACTAGGGGCAACTAGGAGCAACTAGGGGTTCAGTAACTTGCCCAAGGACACTTCGACGCGCGTGCGCGCACGCACACACACACACACACACACACACACACACACACACACACACACACACACACACACACACACACACACACACACACACACACACACACACACACATACACTTCCACACAACATTACTGTGTTTTGTAGAGTAGCAGATGAAGAGGTGAAACCCTGCTGTAGACCCAGTCAACTCACTATTAGTTTATTAAGAGAGTTTACATAGATTGTACAATTTTATGAAATGAAAAGTTATGTTTGGGTTTGGTTAACATATTAACTTTATGGTAGAGGTCTTCACGGGTCCAATTTGACCTACCCAAACCCAAATGGACCCGCGAGAATTGTACCCTGAACCGAATGGACCCGCCTATTATTGGGAATATGAGATCCGATACCCGAAAGGACCCATGGCAATTAGACCCTACCTACCCTGGCCCGAGGGTCAAGTCAATATTTTAGACCCGAACAGGCTCGTTTCTCGGTTCGGGTCTTGGGTAATCGGGTCCTGGAAGACCAGTACTACCCTCTACTTTATGGTATAAATCAGTAGTACAGATTAATTTTATGCAAATATAAATAAGCAGATTTATGTAAATATTAGACACCAAGTTTCGAGATGGTACTGTGAACTGGAGTTATGGCTGTTTAAAGCTCAGCCACTTATGCATCTAAGGGTTAAGGAAGCTGCCCTGTGTTAACTTGTGTCCTTCCTTTACCCTGCATGGATGGTGACTAGTTGGACACATCAGCTCCAACCAATTAAGCAATATTACACGAGAGGGTGTGCATTACCTTCAGTCCTGCCTACGGAACTCGCCTTCGGCTCGTTCCTGCAGCAAGACTGTCGGGCCAAATAACGGCGATAAGGCAGACCCTAGAGTGTAATATTGCGATTATACAACTGTTGACCTTAAAAAAAACATGTCAACTTCATTTCATTGTAATTAAGATATACGATAGGAATTTGTAATGTTTTAATGCCTCATTTAGCGACTATGTCCCTGAACTTCCCATGAAAACCGCTAGCCTTGCCAACTAGCATAGTGTGGGGAGAGAGGCGCTTGTGCTCTTTCGTGACCAACGCAGCTGATTTCTTTATTTGATGAGACAGTGCAGTAGTGCTCGTTATATGCACTGTTGGAGAGCCTGTTTTTCATTGAGAGCCCGACTACCTGTTGTATAATACTGTCATAATGCATATCAACATTGTCACATATGATATAAAATAACACAGTTAGTATAAATAACACATTTTTTATTTACCCTCAGTAGCAGTAGAAGGATAAACTGTGGATGGAGGTTGGGTCGTCTCGGCACCTGGGGACCCACCATTTCAATACAGCAGAATATTACCATGAGATAACAGTAGAATGTGCAAAACAATACACCTGGTAAAACTCTATTATTGTTTTATTCTTTGACTGATCATAAATGTTAATCTAAGGTAGTTGTTCTTGAACCAACAACACAATACTGTTGCTTAAGGTTTGACAAACTTCTTTAAGAATGAAATGTTGAACTCATGTCTTTGGACAATATTTAGTAACCATTCAATTAACTTTCTTTTTAATTAACTTTTATTTACAAAACTGTGTCTGATTTCTAAATTACTAAATAACTTCAGAGTGTGTGTGATTACACCGGTTGAGAGTTGTTGCTTCAAATTAAAAGCCCTCCGGCATTTCAGACATATACTAGGTTTCAACCTAGTCTTTAATTATTCAGGAAGATTGAAATTAAACGTTTTAATCAAAACAGGTGACATTATCACAGCAGACCAAAAGCTCAGACAGACAGACAGACAGACAGACAGACAGACAGACAGACAGACAGACAGACAGACAGAAATACATTCTTACCTGAACAGATCACCTCCATTCTGCCAGTGGAAGTAGCAGGCTCCATTGCTCCACACTCCCATAGTGAAATCTCAGAACCAACACAGGAAGATGTAATCTTCCACACAGGTGAATTTGTAAGCCACAAGAACCAAAAACCAGCTATACGTTTTGTTGAAACAGCAGAGTCACAGGCCAGCTGTCTACACACTACAGATGCTGACTTCAGGTTCCAGTCATCATCATCCGCTGGTCTCCAGTCTCCCTGGTGTTTCATCTCCAGTCTACCATTACAGTTACTGGTTCCTCCCACCAACCTGACATCCGGCTCTGTACAGAGACAAGAGTTGGCAGGAGAAAATAAATATTACATAGTGGAGATCTTTTGGAAATGGCCTACCCTCAACAACCATACTAAAGATTCATACTGTGTGTGTGTGCGTGTGTGTGTGTGTGTGTGTGTGTGTGTGTGTGTGTGTGTGTGTGTGTGTGTGTGTGTGTGTGTATAAATATATATATATATATATATATATATATATATATATATTATAGGTGTCAAAATTATCGCGTTAATGGCGGTAATTAATTTTTGGGATTAATTGCGCTAAAATATTAACGCATGCGCAGCATAACCGGCCCATTCACTGCAGCCGATAACACAGCCTGCCCAGCAACGCATCCTGCTGCCCCCCCCCGCCCCGCCCCCCCCCCACACTCACTCAGTCACTGAGCAGACAGCAGAGGGGGAGACAGCTTGTTGAAACCGCTTGGAAACCATTCGCTGCCACTGAATTAATAACTGATCATCAATACATCTCAAATAGGGATCTACTACTACCTTTGGATGTTCAATTGGAGAGGACAACAGCAACACATTGAAATCCACGTTTTTAGGCTCCAACTGCTTGCATTAGATCCAGAGAAATGGTCGCGATGAGATGCGTGATCATTTGTCTTCAACACTGCGCATATTTCCAAGCTATCCTCGGCTGTGTGTAACATAGGTTAACGAGCTCGTTGACCCTGCTTTGACCGGGATTTGACATAGGCAATCGGCACAGTCTGGCTTGTGCTGCGTGTGTCAACTGAATACATTTTGGCCGGCTTTACACTGCAGTCAAATCCAGCCCAAATCCGATTTGGTTCTCAGATCTGATCTTATGGCCCGACTTTTCACACAGCATTTGCAAGTGACACTGATCTGATCTGTGCGTTCAGACAGCGTTAGCCCAAAGCTGCCCTGCGGCGACATGTATGCTTTGGTTACCGTGGTAACGACGTAGGCGTCATGGCGTTACGTCACTACGTTGACGCTGGTTGATTACGTTCTGATTACGTTCAGGAAATGCGACATAATAGACCATAGTAAACACACGTTAATATTGTTTTTCTCTCTTCTTTTCTTTACTCTTGTGTTTCGCTTTCTCTCTCGTTTTCACTGTTTAGCTCACGTGTTTTCTCTCTTCTCTTTTGTTTTTCTCATGTGCTCAGTGCGCTGTAATCAAATAGTAAATACTCGCGCTCTGTAATGATGTAATTTACAGCCGCGCTCGGGTCGCGCTGCTCGCGCAGCAAGTGACGCTTGGCCAGTTTGATGTAACTTGCATGTGACCTGCATATAACTCTATGGGGTGGATGTGGTGGAGTCAGATGTCCTCAGATCCGATATGGATCGGATTTGAAACTACCTCTGGATGTGGTTTTTCAAAATCGGATTTCATGTGACCTGCATGTGACATGTTTGGATTTAGACTATTTTAAAAAAATCGGATTTCACTTTTGAAGTGACTCAGATCTGATTCAGGCTAGATTTCAGTGGCAGTGTAAAGCCGGCCTAACTGTAGCCCAGAAGTAATCATGATCTCCCCCTCATGCTAAAATGACTTTTAAGTTCCACTTCTCCCCATAATGTATTTTCCATCATGAATGACAAGCCTATACTATTGTTGCATTTAGGCTCTTTATTAAACTATAAGCCTGTGTTTTATTGCTACACAATAATGGTAAATAAGATAGCTTTAAAATAATCCATCCAGCCATCCATCTTCAACCAGCATCGGGTCACTGGGGTAACAGTTCCAACTGAGATTTCTAGAGTTCCTTAATAATACTAATTAAAATAAGCAATACTAATGATTATAATTGCGACCGTCAGGTCACAGTTACTATGAAAACCTCCACCGCCTATCTGTCTGTCCGTCAGTCTGTCTGTCTGTCACGTCAGATCACACTTTTTTGCCCCTATCCATGTGAAATTTTCCACACACAATCCTTGTCTGCCAATCCACAACCTCCACCCTTCCAGGGACCCCCGCAGCTCCAGGGACCCCCGCCAAATTTTTTAAAACACATTTTTGAATACTGCTCCTACAGTTTTTGCCCTAAAATCACACAAATCGCTACACAGTATGTCTACACTTATCTCATCGACGTGGTTCTGTCCCATATAGCGCCACCATCAGGTCGATCTTTTAACACATTTTTTGACCTAAAATCACGCTGCGACCTGACGGTCGCTTATCATACATACATATACAGTACATGCTGTATAAATGTATCCGCCTTATTCCACCTTTATCTTTCCATTTCCACAACAATATACAGACAGAAATGGCATAATTTGGACATAGTTCGATTCGTGATTAATCATGATTAATTAATTTTTAGGCTGTGATTAATCTGATACATTTTTTTAATCATTTGACAGCCCTAATATATATATATATAAGGCTGGGACTTTAACTCTTTTAGCGCTTTGGACGTTCCCGTTCGCCCCATTTTTCACGGCGCTGCGATGCCAATTGTACGTTCTTTGGCTCGTTCTTTTGTACCTTGTTTTGATGTATGTAAACTGATGAGGGGTCGCGTGGGTGTGTACCGTTAACACATCTCCTGTAAAAGTGCTCTCAAAAACCCACTGGACGTTAGCATCAATGGAGTAACAAAACGCTTCCTTGTTATTTTCTCTGGGTCTATTGCTCTGTAGCGATTTAGTGGCCTGGACGGATGGGAGCCGACCACGGCCATTTCACATTCATTCTTGCATGAAGCTGCTCTACTGCTAGTATGACCAAAGTGCAATTAATGAGAAAAAAAATAGATCTTTGTCTATAACCTCGCAAAGGTAAGCTGCTTTTGCTGGCACAAGACCCAATAAATAAATAATAACATCTGGCAGTAAAACTGTTAACTGATTAATTGCGATTAATTAATTACAGAAAATTAACGCGATTAAAAAAATTAACGCATTTTAATCGCACTTAGTTTTTGCACCACAGAACCTTCTGTTTCGGGCATACCGATCATAGCGATGCACCAACCAAGAAGAGACAACAAACGCAAAGGGAGAAGTAGGCGATCAGAGCGCTTTGCTTGGCCCAGTGGATGCGAAATTTAGATTTAAAAAAACTCACTTGTGATTCACTTGTACAACAAAATGTGTTTTACTTGAAAAAATGCTTCTCAGGTCAAATATCGATGTGTGATTAAAATGCGATTAATTGCGATTAATTAATCACAGAGCCTGTAATTAATTAGATTAAAAATTGTAATCGCATCCCAGCCCTAATATATATATTGAACTACTGTTGACTGATTGTCACACACTGTATGGCTGTGGGTTGTCTGGACAGAGTATGTTGATGTACCCCGGATGTGATGCCAATGTTATGCTGTGACTGATGAATGAATGTTACCTGCAGAGCGATTGCCAAGTCTATTGCAACACAACAACCTTGAATGTGTGGTTATTCCAGAGACTGGATATAACATCTTTTGGCGACGAGGATCAACAATGGCTAGCATTGGCATGATAGTAGAGTTTGTTGAGAAATCCCAGACGTGAGAAGAATATTGCAAAACGTTGAAGCAATTCTTCGCGGCAAATGGAATAGATGACGGGGACAAACAGACAAGCAGAAGGACAAAACGTGGCAGGAAATTGTACAACTACAAAAAAAATCACTTTGATCCAAAGCCCAGTGAAATTGTACAAAGGTTAAAGTTTGATTCTCGTAATCCTGATGAGGCAGTAATGGACTATGTGGCCGAGCTGCGTCGACTAGCTCAGTACTGTAAGTACGATTACACTTTACAGGACAGAATGAGAGACAGGATTGTCTGTGCAATAAATGACCATAGGACACAGAGACGTCTACTGGCCGATGCAAATCTCACTTTTGAAAAGACGTTGCAAATCGCAATAAGTAGAGAGACTTCAAACAAGAATGCACAGGATCTTCAAAACGTGAGTGACACAGGGAAGTGTCACAAGAGGCTCGGGCTGCATTCAAAGGAGACGTGAGAGAGTGTTACCGGTGCAAGGGAACCAGACTGTAGACTGCAGAATGTAAATCCAAACAGGAGAAATGTCATGCCTGTGGTAAAGTAGCACTTTGACAGGGTGTGCCTGAGCAAGATTAAAAATAAGGAGCAAACGACCTTCAGAGAGAGAAAAGAGACTGAGTGGCAGTTACTGCTCACACAAAGTGCATGAGAATCAGGATGAGAGAGAGAGAGAGCGAGAAGATGACATATTGTCACTATAAGCTGCATGACATTCACACTCGGGCGCATGAGTGAAGTCCACCTGAGAAAAGTGAACCTACGGTAGGGATGAAACTGAATGGGAAAATAGATACAGGCTGCTGTCTTACAGCGATGAACGGAAATCTGTTCAAGTTGGAGACCTACGCAGGGGACCCTGTTGGAGTGATAGAGGTCGCCCATGTCAAGGTTGCATACAAGCAGCAAATAAAGAAACTGCCACTTGTTGTGGTGAAAGGGGAGGAGCCAGCTTGTTGCGGTGAAAGGGGAGGAGCCAGCTTGTTGTGGTGAAAGGTGAGGAGCCAGCTTGTTGTGGTGAAAGGGGAGGAGCCAGCTTGTTGTGGTGAAAGGAGAGGAGCCAGCTTGTTGTGGTGAAAGGGGAGGAGCCAGCTTGTTGTGGTGAAAGGAGAGGAGCCAGCTTGTTGTGGTGAAAGGGGAGGAGCCAGCTTGTTGTGGTGAAAGGGGAGGAGCCAGCTTGTTGTGGTGAAAGGGGAGGAGCCAGCTTGTTGTGGTGAAAGGGGAGGAGCCAGCTTGTTGTGGTGAAAGGAGAGGAGCCAGCTTGTTGTGGTGAAAGGAGAGGAGCCAGCTTGTTGTGCTGAAAGGGGAGGAGCCAGCTTGTTGTGGTGAAAGGAGAGGAGCCAGCTTGTTGTGGTGAAAGGGGACGGGCCAGCTTGTTGGGACGAGGCTGGCTGGAGGAAATACACCTCAGTTGAAAGGAAATTAAGGCCAGACTTTGAGCACGAACAGCAGTGCAAAACATAAAAGTAGAGGACAACACACTTCAGCAGGTGTTGAACAAACATGAGGAAGTGTTCAAGGAGGACATGGGAGGAACTAAAGCCATCATCCATGTAAAAGCAGATTCCAGTCCAAGATTCTTCAGTCCGAGGTCTGTTCCTTATACTATGCTCAGAGTGCTCACCAAAGTGGACGAGGAAAGAGACAGGTTGTTGAAAGAAAATATTATCACAGGAAATACGCTGAGTGGGCTGCACCTGTTGTGAAATGTGAAAGCCACAGTGGAAGCCCCGGACCCTCCACATGTCACTGATTTAAAGGCCTATTTTAGGCCTCTAGACTCTTGAATTACTGCCCTACTTGTCAACCCTGCTGGCTCCACTGCATGAACTATTAAGACAAGATGTCCGTTGGACATGGAAGAAGAAAAAAGAGTCGGCCTTTCAGAACTTCAAGTCCCTGCTGAACACTGCAGCAGTCCTGGTGCTCTACTCAGCTGATCAGGATTGCATTCTTTCCTGTGACGCTTCGCCATACAGACAATTTAGGCATTTAGCAGACAGAGTGGGCGCTGTTGTCACACCTTATGGAGGATCGAGGCGAGCAACCCTTGGTCTGGGGAAGGAAGGCCTGGCTGTGATGTTTGGAATTCTGAAACCTCACAAGTCAGGTCAGAGACTCGTGTGCGGTGGTGAGTTCAAGTGTACAGCCATTCTAAAGGAGTCATAGAGGATGTTGATTTGACTGAACTGATTTACTCTGGTTCCAGTGTTTCAGTGATTTCTGAAGTTTAAAATGTCCTTTCAACCTTAAGTAGTAGTTTTATAGTTAGCATATTAGTAGTAATTTAGCAATTAGCACCAGAGCCAGCCAGACAGAATGCAATACTTAAGGTGCCAAAAATAAAATCCTCTTAGTCCCCTCACTCAGATGTCCATCTCCTGTTCTAACCCCTTGTTAAATTATAGACGGTAGAGGCCGACGCTCCCCTCCCCATACAGTAGTAGGCCTACCTTGGTCTTGGTGCCATGGCGTGACGTCCAGTCCAGCCAGGTTACAGTTTCCAAATGATCCATGACTCCACGAGACTAGTAGCTCCACTTTTACACCCTGCTGTCGCAGACTTAAAGTTTAACACAAGGGCCAAAGGCTACTATAAAATATCCACGATATGGACGGGGGACGGATCAACACAAACACTGTCTGACAGACCTGTTCCTGTTCAGTTCAAGATGACGTGGGCGGCGATGAAATGGAATGCGATTGGCTGACTGAGTTGTAAATGGGTGTTGTGAATGATAGTGACTTATAGAAAAATGACACCTTGAGGGGGCGCCATTTAACAGGGGAACGTCAGCGCAGTATGAATGAGTCTGATGTCTTCTTGCTTCAGATTCTTTTTATGTATTTTTATTATATTTGTAGCAGGGGCTACAGAGCGCCCCTAAGACCTGGCGCCCCAGGCAGTGGTGCTTTGGCATTTTCTTTTCAGGGCGGACGGTCATTTATTGATGTCTCGTGCATGCACACGCCTCTAGGCTAATTAGAAAGAACGGATCACAACAGATCTAATGGTGGGAAAACAAAAATGATGTTTTCTAGTTAATTACATTTGCATTGTTAGTTTCCATATGAATAGGGTTCTTGGGCTTGTGAATCCAGGGGGGATGCGCTGCAGACCACTCACTGGCAAACCTGGTAAACTTGTTATGCAAATGTAGCAATTTCATTAGATAGGCTATGATGTGTCATCACTCGAATCTATGGGGACGCGTTCTAGCATGCACAGCACTGTTCTGTGCCGTCTGTGCGCGTGTATGTGGGAAATATATTGGCCACACGGCGTCCGGTCACGTCCGGCCTTGAAAGCACTACTATCCCCAGGCAAGCGACTCTTCCGCCTGTAGGAATGAGCGTCCCTGGACACCGGTGAGCCAACTCTCTCGGCTGGACCACACAGGTTCTTACCTGAGCTATTTGGAGCCTGAGGTGTGTGACGCTCTGGGTCTGGTGGGGTCTGCTGCGTGCGATGGTTTCGGTAAAGGATGCATGCACCGTGGTGCTTTTTCTCAACCCAACAGATAGTGAGCTGAAACTGTATCCTGGTTCCTGCCTGGGTGTTGTTTACCATGTGATGTACTTAACACTGCAGAAGTTGTCTCTAATACACAGGGCGCTGTTTCACTGACAGATATAACTGACTGTTGTCTGTAGAACAGAAGCAACAACTGAGGAGAAAAGGTTGGTGTTCTGCAGCGGACGGGGCTGTGCAGTGAACCCTGCTCATCCAGACAGGGGACCATCCATCCCCCAGTGAAGTGAATGGCTGACCACACCTCCACCGAGAAGCAGAGGGAGATGGACAGACAGAGTGAAAAGCCTATTGAAATAGACTGTCATGGAGGAGAGCTGTAGCCCCTGGTCCTCTCCTGTGGAGCTGGTGAGGAAGAAGGATAAGTCATGGTGGTTCTGTGTTACTACAGGGGCCTCAACTCTGACAATAAAAGGACTCTCATGACAGACTGGATGCTGGTGAGGGCCATAGTTTGAATCCGAGTAAAACTATACCTAAACCTAACCTTATCCCCTGACCACCGTTGTAGCAGCCGCCGGTCCTACGTGCTGGTCCGTGCGACGGCTGCCGGTCCTACTTGCCAGACCTGACGGTGCGTGCGGCGGCTGCCGGTCCTATTGCCAGCGATGCAGCGCGACAGACGGTCGAACTGCTGGTCCTGTTCTGTGCCTGCCTCGGCAGCGTCGCGGCAGGTGTCGGTGCCGGGAAGTGTATTCGCTCTTTCTGGTAATGTGTGTGACAGCTTCGCTACCAGGGTAGACTGAAGACCTGTTCTTCAGTCTCTTCATTCTAACAGGTCTCTGTGAAGTACTCCCACCGCTCCCAGCTCTTTCGTCAATCGGGTTCAAACCAGTGACTCTCAGTACCTGGACGTGTCCTCTGGCCATCATGGTGTCTGCATCACGTTCAACCTCGAAGCCACAGGTGACATGATTCACCCCTCCACAGCAGTGTGGGTCGTGGCAACAGCTCAAAGTCGGCCTGCCAGGCTGATGTAGCCTCACAGCTGTGGGTGGTTGGAGAGACACAGATGACAAGGTGTTCGAGTTCCCCGGTCTCATCGTGGATGATCTTTATGTTGAGGTTCTTGCTGAACGTTATGACATTGTTGTCCGCCCTGCAAGAAGAGAGGTGAGGCTTGGCGATGGCACCTCTATAAATATGACTCTGCCACAGCAACCGTAGGTTGTGTCCGATGTGCGCCACTCTGTGAAATGTGCACCATAAGACTGAGCACTCAGTGGCGGCACAACAAGTGTTTTCGGTTGCCTTTACAGAGCCTTGACTGACGGACCTGGACATGGACATGTCAATGGAGTGCGTTTCCAAGGGATACTATCCACAGCGATCACCCAGTAGCAGGATGGAGCAGAGCTACAGGCTGTAGTCCCGCCATCTGGTAACATCACCATCAGCGATGCGCTAACCGTCCCCACAGCGAGGCACAGCTACGTCTCCACCCTGAGGTGGCTGTGGGAGACTTGGTCTACCTTCATGCAGACAGGGACAACACACGACCCTCGGAACGGTACCTCATCATTTCCGTGGAGCGCTCTTTTTTTGTTATAAGGATACATTTTTAAAGGTAGGTAGACTAAAAGTCTGATCAGGTAAACTGCACTTAGACTGACTGAGTTAGTGTAATTAATAAACTATAAATAATACGTATGAATAACATATAGGCATCCTCCAAGTGGGAGTAAATATCAGGATGCACTTTGATTTCCCTAAATGTTTGTGTGAGCTTTATAGGGCTTCTCCTAAAACTATTTTGTTTACAATAAAGGTTATTATAAATAAAACATGTCCTCTCACCAGTAGTATAAAATGATGAATAAAACATGTTCTCTCACCAGTCGTATAAAGTTAGTATTAATAAAACAGCTCACCAGTATTCTGAGGATCAAGCAGTGAATGAGATGCAGGCTGTGGATCAGGATCTGGATCAGGATCAGCTGGAGTAGAAGGACCTAAACACACATATAAGAACATTAAATAATAACAACTAAACTGTTTCATTATAATGCTGTCATAATGCATTAATCACATAATTATGAAGCATTGTTAGACATGATATAAAATAACAGAAGACCTATACCTTTTTGATGTGAGGTGCCATGTTTTGATTGTATTGATAGTCAGTGTGACTATAATATCAACATTACATTAAATTAAGACACCACATCAATATAACATATTTCCAACAGATGTTGATTTCCCATATAGGCCTACATATTTCAGATCAGGACATTTGCTATATGATCATTAGATCGTAACGTCATTTAACGTTAAACTCCACTGCACTGACTGTGCAGTGTAGGTCACAATAATATTAATAACAACTTGTGTTGCGCAATACACTTACAGCAAATTACTCAGGTGTGTGTTTGTGTGTGTGTGTGTGTGTGTGTGTGTGTGTGTGTGTGTGTGTGTGTGTGTGTGTGTTTCATAAACATACACAATTCAAAGTGCTTTACTTATTAAGTGCATCAATAATAAAACACATTTTAAAGCACCATAGAAGGAATTCAGTAGTGAAGTGTGATGTCACTTCCGTGAAATGGCGTGAAATGTCGCCCTCTACGGGGTTCATGCTGGTATTGTTTTGTATTCAAATCGCCATAGGGAAATCTGCGAACGCCGCATATAAGGTCTGTGTTAAAAATATAAACACACCATGCTCTCGGATTGACCCAAATGGATATGAAGCATCGACTAAGGTGGAAATGTACAGATTTACCCAAAGAGTAACACAATAAACGCTAGAAACGAGTTACAACAGGCTATATCAGATATGAATGAATATCATAAACTATGCAGAACCCCCCCGCTGACAGAAACGCTCACATGGTGTGTTTATATTTTTAACACAGACCTTATATGCAGCGTTCGCAGAATCCCCTATGGCGATTTGAATACAAAACAATACCAGCACGAACCCCCTAGAGGGCGACATTACGCACAAATGACGACATGGCTTCGTTTCTCTATAAACAATATAAAACATAGCCAACATAAAAATAAATAACCCAAGACAGTCGTAACATGAATGTTAAGGTGTATTATTCTTTTGAAACATATATGAATAAACGTAGGTTCACCAAGCCTCCACCATCCCCTCAGATGAAAATAGCTGATCTACAACCTCACAAAGTGTCACATTATGCAGCAAAAATACATTTTGGTTGAAACAGCAGATTTAGTCAACACTAAAACTATACTGAAAGTAAAACCTTTCACATGACTAAAATATGACTATTAAATTCAATAAAATACATATGTACATTTGCTGTGAAACTAGTGGGGAAAATGAACCCTTAAACTGTAAACTGTAAACTTGGCATTAAAATGAACCCTCATATTCTAATGCTTTAGACATAAAGTACCATGTTATTATTTTCTCATGACACCAGATCAGAATCAAATATTTGTGATTTCCCAGATAAAATACATGATATTTTTTTTTTAAGAAAAGTCCTGTCTCTCACTCTTGTGCCAGTGTACCTTCACTGTGCCAATGTTGGCACCCTGCCTAAGCAGCACATACTCACGCACGCATGTTTCTGAACATTATTTTAATTAATAAATATGTTTACCAACATTATTTTAATTCATAAATATGTTTCTGACACCAACATTATTTTAACTAATAAATACCTTTCTGAACCAACATTATTTTAATGAATAAATACCTTTCTGAACCAACATTATTTCCCAGCATATAACCCTATGTTGGGCGTCGGCTATTTGAAAAGTGCTGATCTACAAGCATACCTCAAACAAATCGTTTATTAAATCTTTTATAAAATTATTTAATAGGGCTATTTTTACAAACCAAATCTAGTATGGTGGTCTCTGGCACTAAACATGTTCAGTGGGGGTTTGCAGCCAAATAATTCCATTTCCAGAAGCGCTTTACTCTAATTATACCAGGGTCGGAAACCCTTGAGTCACACCAGAAAATAGCTTCTCGTTGTGTTACACCACGTGTTGTTACCCATCACATTCTGTCATCTAACGTTAAACTGCACTGACTGTACAGTGTATAGGTCACAGAACATTATTAATAACAACAATGTGGTGTAACACATGTCGCCCAATGCACTTACAGTAAATGACTCAGGCGTGTGTGTGTGTGTGTGTGTGTGTGTGTGTGTGTGTGTGTGTGTGTGTGTGTGTGTGTGTGTGTGTGTGTGTGTGTGTGTGTGTGTGTGTGTGTCTGTGTGTGCGTGTGCTTGTGTGTTTTCAGTGAATTTAGTCAGTTTAACCACACAGGAAGAGTTGCTATGGTGATCGCTGCACACTCATTCATTCTGCAAGTTTCTGCACCTGGACAATAGCAGATCTACAAGCTCACAACGCGTCGTGGATGCGAGGCGTTGTGAGCTTGTAGATCAGCCACTGTTGTCACGGAACACGCCACGATGAAGAAGTATAAAAGCCAGGATATACTTGAGTGATGTGATGTGTGTTGAATGGACGGACGGACGAGGCTGGCACAGTGCACTGCGACTGCACACAACAGCGCTGAAAAATAAACATCCAATGCAAGGGACAGTAGTGGGAACACAAGCTAGGAGTTCCATTCAGCGGCACACCACAACAACGCGTTTACCTCTGCGTGGGACTTTTCTCCATGCTCAGTTATGTCTCCATTGCTGCAGCAGTGTTTAGCGCGAGCAGCATACACAAAGTGCGGAGTTGTACGCTGCGTGCAGCATCAGAGAGAGTGCATGATGCATGTCATAGGTAGGCAGAGGCTATATCAACGATTATGTCCGACCCGAATCGACGTCCGACAACTAATTATGACAAGTCAGGCTTGTCCGGCCCCATGGGTTTTCGGTCGGGTATCCCAGTTCACACACACACACACACTTGTTAATCTTGAAAATCTTAATCTTAATCTTGAAACATAAAGAAAACCCAGTCTGACGTTGGGACTTTAACCAACAAACAAATTAATCTGCCTGATCAATTAAACTGATTGAGTGATTGATTGATTGATTGATTGATTGATTGATTGATTGATTGATTGATTGATTGATTGAAGAATGTATTAGTAGTTTGCAATAGGAAAAAAGGTACAGCACAAATCAATGGTAAGACAGACGGATAGAACATAGTACTTTACATAGGATAACATCAATTTCAAAAGCAGAAAAACGATAACATCGAATACAAAGGCAGAAAAAAGGTGGGGTGGGAGCTTAGTCTGTTTTACAAGTCTCAAGTAGCAGCCGCCTGAAGGTGACTTTTCATACCAATTTCGATGGAGGCTAGGGATTTGCACTCATTTAAGGCTTGTGTAAGGGCGTTCCACATGTTGGTGGTGTGGCAGGAGAACAAATTAGAGCCTTGTTTAGTGTTAAATCTACGTTGAACATGATTAGTGGAGATGCCTCTGGTGTTGTGATATTTTAAGATAAGTGATCATTTAATAACAAATTATCATGTTTACTTAATCATGAAAGGTTTTAATCTGCCTCACGGCGCGTAGGCTACAAAACGGAGCAGAGAGGTTACAGAGTGAATGTTCATGTCTCTACACTAAACCTGGAAAAACATACTGCAATTATAGTTTAATTTATAAATATCTTGTTACTTTGTAGCCATTATAGGTTCATTTATAAATCTCTGGTTTCGGGGTGCCTGCTGGGCTAGCGGTCCAGGTGAATACCACATAGGCTCTGATGCCTGACAGCGTGTTGCGGTTTCGACTCCCAGTCCTGACGACCTTTGCTGTGTGTCACTTCCCATCTCTCTCCCATTTCCTTTCATATCAAATAATAATGTTTGGTAAACTTTGGTTACATTGTAAACATTACAGTTTAATTTGTTAAAGTTTAGTCTTTTGTACCGGCTGCTCTCAAGCTGTACAATGAGACACACAACAGTCGATTGATGAGGACTACCTTCCTAACCTAGGACGACGACGGTAGCCTTTTTTACTGGAACAATAGTACTGACTCTGACCTCTAAGGACCTTCCAGGAAGGGTGCTCATGTGCGTCTTGCTGCGTCACCCTTTCTTGTTTCTTATCGTTTTCTAGTTGTTGTTTTTTTTTTTTGCACTGAACTTTGGACACTCTGCACTATCAGGTTGTGTTGACTGTTATGGTCACTTTGATTTGGGCACTGTACTATATTGATAGTTGTGCTTGAGGACACTTTATGTTTATATACCGTATTGGCCCGAATTTAAGACGATATTTTATTATAGAAATCATATCATATAAATCGAGTGTCGTCCTATAATGGGTATCTAGACTTTTTCCATTGTAATTACACACCCGCGCCGGCAGATGGCGCCGGTACCGAACCAGTAACCAGTAAAGTGAGTGAAGCGACACAGTGAACGCACGCTGACAACTTCAGTCAGTTGTCATGTAAAATGGAGGAACAACAACAACAACAACCACGCGACCGTCTTGAACAAAGTGGCTCCAAAGTTGGACAAGTAAGCAAACAACAGAGGTGAAGTTATGAGTCAACAAACAACTGCCAAGCGGCCAAGAAATATGGTGTCACGGAGTGTCACGTTCGAAAATGGAGAAAACAAAAAGAACTTCTGAAAAGTGCAAACAGTCAGAGAAAAGCATTCCGTGGTCCCAAAAGCGGTCGCTTCCAAGAGATTGACAGGAGGGTGTGTGAATATGTCACTGAGAAACGAAATGACGGAATGCCCATCACCAGAGCCGTGATCCAGCTCAAAGCCCTGGAAATAGCCAAAGAACTCAACATCCCTCCCACTGAGTTCAAAGCGAGTCTCGGCTGGTGTAGAAGAATGATGCGGCGAAATGGACTAGTGTTGCGACGCAGAACAAGTCTTGCCCAGCGCTTGCCCTCTGACTTCAGATAAAAGCTACTGTCCTATCAGCGATATGTGCTTGAGTTAAGAAAGAAACATGACTACCCCTTGGATAAGATGGGCAACGCTGATCAAACTCCTGTTTATTTCGACATGCCAGTACCTGTCACCGTGCACAAGAAAGGTGAGAAATCAGTCTTAGTGAAGTCTACTGGTAACGAGAAGAGCAGGATTACAGTGATGTTGGCGTGCCTTGCTGATGGTACAAAACTACCCCCGTATGTGATTTTAAGATGCAAGACAGTCCCCAAAGAACCCATGCCACCTGGCATTATTGTACGTGCCCAGGCAAAGGGCTGGATGGAGACAGAGCTAGTGGTGGACTGGCTCAAAGTTGTATGGGGCCGACGGCGCGGGGGGCTCAGAAAAAAAAGAAACATGCTAGTGTTGGATGCTTTCCGTGGACACTTGACTGAGCCTGTCAAAAAGCAAGTGCGCGAGATGAACGGTGACCCAGTGATCATCCCCGGGGGAATGACAAGCCAGCTACAGGTGCTTGATGTTGTCGTCAACAAGCCATTTAAGGATAATCTGCGCAAGAGATACACAGAGTGGCTCCTGTCTGCAGATCACACACTAACGCCAACTGGAAGGATCCAGAAGCCTGCTGTGCGTTTGCTCTGTGAATGGATCCTACATGCCTGGGATGCTGTTTCCTCAGAGAGCATCATCAATGGGTTCAAGAAATGCTGCGTTTCCAATGCTATGGATGGCAGCGAGGATGACGTTCTGTGGGAGGAGGCGGGTCCCGTGAAACAACGCGACGAGGACAGTGATGAGAGTGACAGTGAGCCCAGCGAGGCAGAAGATCTCTGTGAGTAATGGACTGTAGTCTATTCTGATTGATACACATATGAGGAGCCAAAGGACACTTTGCACTGCTGTTTTATTGCACGTTTGTATTGCAATGTAGCACCCTTCCCTTCCCCTCCCAGTCACATGTTTTACAGCAAGCTGTTAGGCCTTTTTTTCTGTTTTTTTTATTGAAAACTGCAATATAGCAAACTGTTTATTGCACAGACTTTCATCAATGATGTATTGCACTACTGTTTTGTTGCAATCTAGACTTTGATTTAATAGTCTGTGTTGTTCTTGAATAGCATTTGACTTTGGTGGTTAATGCAGTTTATTGCACAGTTGTTTGACCAATGATGTAGGCCTATTGCACTACTGTTTTGTTGCTGTCTACAATTTGTTTTTCACAGTCTTAATTGTGAATGTTGTTCTTGAATAGAACTTGACTTTGGTGGTTAATACAATACAAAAAAATACAGCAGAATGTTATATCTGTAGGAGTTTTTCTATAATAATTTTATAATAAAATGTTTGTCTTTATAAATAACGTTTTTTTTCGTACTATATTCGGGCCAATACGGTATTTTATTTGTTCCTTTTCTTGATGTACCTTGCTCTTTACTGTACTCTGTTCTTGTTTTTCTTTTATCTTTTTCATACTTCTCTGTAACTTTGTAAATAACCTTATACTGCTGTGCTGCCTCTGGGCAACTGATCTATCTATCTATCTATCTATCTATCTATCTATCTATCTATCTATCTAATGTGTAAATGTTTGGTTACGCTGTAACAATTATAGGATCATTTACCACAGGGGGTGTTGTTAAATTATTGAGGGGGGGTCCCCAGATGATTAGCTTAATGTGCAACATTGTTGTCTTACTCAGAGTAAGACAACAATGTTGCACATTAAGCTTTACTCAGTAAACATTTTTCTTTCTTTTCTTTTTTTAATGGTGAAAATGTGTGCAAATGTTTGAATATAATACATGAGCAAAACAAAAATCTTTGCTGTTTTCCCCTGAACAACATATTCTGACTTTTAATAGTACAGACCGTGAAAGCGCGGCCCGCAGGGATAACTGGCTTGTGTGGCTTGGGGGGTCGTTGACATGAAAATAGTTTGAGAAACACTGATTTAGAAACATGTGTTTTTCATAAAACGGTTAGGATTTAGGAGACATATTTTGTAGAATCAGCCTCAGGTCTTAATGGGTTAAACATTTAGACATTTATACATGCAAGCTCTCAGTGATCTGCTATTTTCAAAAAGGTTGCACAACGTCGTTGTCGGGTGGAAACCTCGTATCTCCAAGTTTCAGATTTGTACGTTCTTGCAAAGTAAAGCCCTTGCTTCATCATACAAGGCCGTCGCACAAAAGTAGTGAAAACAGCCTTGTGAGCTTGTAGATCGGATGTTTTCACTAGTTTAAATCATTTTTAAAATGATGAATGCAAAACCAATGGTTTTGTACATACAAGGGTTTTCACCCGACAACGACGACATGTATGTAGGATACCAAATGGAGAAGGGGGGAGGAGGGGACTGTGCACACAACCATGCCGCTACTGCTGCTGCTGCTGCAGCTGTGTGTGTGTGTGTGTGTGTGTGTGTGTGTGTGTGTGTGTGTGTGTGTGTGTGTGTGTGCGTGTGTGTTCAGGCAGTTTAACCACAGAGGATGAGTTAGAAGGGTTGCTATGGTCACACACACACACACACACACACACACACACACACACACACACACACACACACACACACACACACACACACACACACGCACACACACACACAATCTGATCTTCAAGCTCATACCGTGTCACAATGAGACCATTTCTGAGCTTATAGATCATCTATTTTTGCTGCAAATAATTAGTATTAATTAGTATTCTATCAGTCATCAAATTATTGGTTCAGGAATGAGACAAACAAAGATAATAAATCTGCATAATTTCAAGTCTTCATGGTAAGTAATATATTCATTATTAATAACTGCGTAATTGATAAGCACAAGTCCTTTTTGGGGTGAACTATTCCTTTAAGGGGTTAAAGTGTGAAAAACAGACAGAGTGAGACAGCTGTCATAGTTCTGACAGGAAGCAGCTATTAATATGTCTTCAAGCTGACATGGAAACTCCAAAACCACATACATGCTCTACTTTTATTTTATTTTTTATTTTTTTCACAGATGAACTGTGCTTGCAGTTTCACTAAATGCTGTGTCAGCATGTTTTGTCATGAGCAGGTTACTTCAATTATAGGTTCATTTATACATGTTTGGTTACATTATAGGTTCATTCATGATAGGTTCATTTATGAATAAATTAGTCTGGGGGGTCCCCATTATAGGTTAATTTATGAATAAATTAGTCTGGGGGGTCCCCAGCTGATTAGCTTAATGTGCAACATTGTTATATATATATATATATATATATATATATATATATATATATATATATATATAGTAACTAATGTCTTCTGGGGTCCTTGAACGTCGGCAGCCAAATAGAAATCATTTTGGACGTCCTTGCCATGATAAAGTTTGAAAAACACAGGCTGTGTCCGAAATGCGGAACTCGTCCCCTACTCCCTAACCCTAAATGAGGAATCCAGATGTAGTGTACTACAGTGAACTCATCAGCGCATTTCGGACACTACTCCGTCGCCATCTGGTTGCGTCATCGCTGTCACACAGTTAAAACGCTCAGAGCACTGGCTTTTGGAGCAATAAATAATAGCCGATCTACAAGCTCTCAACACCGCGAAAAGTGACACATTGTGAGCTTGTACATCAACTCCCCAATGCTTGTGGATTGTAAATAACATATACCAACATGTTGCAGTGTTATCATGGGAAATAGGCCTATATAATTATGTTTTTAATTATCGCAATCCAATAAAACAATGTTATATTTTCTTTTTTTGTAATTTGTATTCATTCATGGATGAATAAATAATGTTTGTGCCACATTAATTTGTCTCACATGCAGATATACACCCATGTTTGTGATAAAATAGGTTATTCTTGCTAATTTAAATAGCATATTATTTATCATTGATTATTATTATCAGTGGAAGGTTGGGAAGAAAGAGAGAGATCGAAAAACAAAAGCCTCCAGCGTCTATTCTCGTATCTTCTCTTCATAAACAACTTTAGAGCTTTTTTCATCATTTGTTCTCTGTTGACAAGGCTGTGGACATTTGTACGAGTTGTTTCAGCCGGTGGTTCTGCTACGGACGGCTCTGTTGCGTTTGCTCAGCAACAGGTGGCTACGGTGGCAACAGGTGGCCAGCTGCGTTCGTTGCCTCATGCCCAGAGACGTGCCTGCAGTGTGCGTGTGCACGTGCACACCGCATGCGCGTGCTCAAAGTGCGAGACAGCGGCCGCCGCGCACATTGTGGGATAGGTGAACTCAACTAGTGACCGAATGCACCCTACAAATCCAGATGCATTGTGGGATACTTCAGTACACTATATTAGGTTACAAAAATGTGGTCTAATGTCAGATCGTCACCATAGCAACCCTTCTAACTCTTCCTCTGTGGTTAAACTGTTTGAATTCCACTCACTGAAAACAGACCTTTTTATTATTTTGAATGTTTTCTTTTACATAAGACTCAATAACCCTTTTATATATATATATATATATATATATATATATATATATATATATATATATATAAATATATATATATTATTTTAAAACAAACGTCCTCTCTCTCTCTCTCTCTCTCTATCTCTCTCTCTCTCTCTCTCTCTCTCTCTCTCTCTCTCTCTCCCTCATGCCAGTGTGCCAGTGATCACCCTCCCTGTGTTGGCAGTGTGTCTAATGCTCTGTCCAGACCGGCGAATTAGCGAAAGCGACGTGAATAAGCGAACCAAAAAGGCGAAGAATTCGCGATTCGCCTTTTTCCATACACACCAAAAAGCGACGTGAATATGCGTATAATATTCGCTTAATTCGCCTAAATACGAGGGGGTGATATCTGCCTGTAGCCACAGGAGAAAGGAGAGAGAGGAGAACGGACAAAACAAATAAAACAATGGAAACTACATCCTCAAGTGATGATGACCTGGCCGTGGTTGTTAGCCTATTAAATAATAAAAAGAAAAAGAAGAATGTGTCTTTGCCTGTGCACAACCCATCACATCAAACAACACGCTTTCACCGTTCCCCCTCCGCTCCGTTCCCCCCCATACAGGCAGCTCGCAGCAGCAGTGGTGTTAAGTAATTAAAAGTACATTTACTTGAGTAGCCTGTACTTGTAGGTATTTGTACTTGAGTCCAATTCCCAGTAGTTTCCTTCTACTCCACTACATTTCAGATCCTATTGTATTTAATACCCAGCGATTTATTTTAAAACATTAGTCTTTTTGTAGATATAAATTAACAATAAAAGATACATAAACCATGCTTTTACCAGTAGACATTCGAGTACTTTCCCCAAGCAGCCACACAGACGAGAGACACGGAAAAAGCAATGCAAAGGCAAGGTCCCTCGACCTTGCTCTCTCTCTCTCTCTTTAAGTAGGATAGAGTGAGCTTGATTTAATACAGAGAGAGAGAGGAGTTCACCAGCGAATGTTTGCTAAATTCGACACAAGGGCGAATAAAAAACAGACGCCTTTTCGCTTTTTTTAAATTCACGTTTGGTGTGGATGCTTCCATTGACTCTATAAGGTTTTAAACAAAAGGCGAATTATACGCTAATTCGCTATTCGCCAATTCGCCGGCGGTGTGTACGAAGCTTAAGACCAGACCTGTAGATCTAACATATCAGCAGAAGACTGTGCATGTAACCATGCCGCTGCTGCAGTGTGTGCGTGTGTGTGTGTGTGTGTGTGTGTGTGTGTGTGTGTGTGTGTGTGTGTGTGGTCTAGTGTCAGCCCATCACCATAGCAACCCTTCTAACTCTTCCTATGTGGTTAAACTGGCAGAATTCAACAAACTGAAAACACCCCCTCCCCCACCCCCCCTCCCCCAGATATATGCTTACGTTTTTGTATGTATTTAAAATGTAATCAAATCAATGTTTTATACTGTTGACAGAAAAAAAATGAGAAGTATGTGAATCTCTTATCATAAATAAAAGTGCTGATTTCTTTTTTAAATACCAATTATGCATCAAAAATATATAGTGATGTTTTACATAAAGGTGGATCACAAGTCTTAGATACACCTGTATATTTGTGGTAAGATAAATGTTATGTTTTAATGTGTATCCCCCAAATCACAGGTAATTATTTTTCTTCCTCAAAGTAAAAGTCTTCAATCAATCAATCAATCTCACAAAGTAGAAAAAACAAAACGTAAAGCAGTGAAATTGGTCCCGGGAAGATGTCTAATCTCTCTTTTGGGTCTCGAGCTAAAATGTTTGGGAAAAACTGCATGAGACCACAGACCCTTTTTGATATGAGTTGCTATGAGCTGACAGACAGACAGACAGACAGACAGACAGACAGACAGACAGGCAGGCAGGCAGGCAGGCAGGCAGGCAGGCAGGCAGGCAGGCGCGCACACACACACACACACACACACACACACACACACATACACACACACGTGCAGTCATTTGCAGTCATTTGCAGTCAAATCACGAAGCACGGCCGCTGATGCCTCGGTAGTTGTCTGGCATTGAGAGGTCTCCAGCTTTATAAATTATATTATACAAATATAATTTATAAGACTGGTCAAAAACAGGCACAACTTAAAGAAAGTGAAATACAGGATATGCCCTTTCACAATGAAAGGCATTTGTATCAATTATCTCAAAGAAAGGCAAGGCCAATGTCCATGAGTTGATCTGTAATTAAATACCAGTAAATGCTTTTTCAACGTATTTGCACTACACAACTCCATGTATATTTCAGACGCCCAAACACATACAATCAGAAAGCAAAACAACAGGAACAAACATTCCTCCTCCTCTACAGTGCTTGGTACCTTCCAATCAACAGGACTGCCTGAGAGACAGTGAGGTGACCACTCCATTATTACCACCTTGTTTAACACTATTAAATATACAGCAACAGTAATGGCTTAAAACTTTAAACAGAAATACAGAGGATGTGAAGACACCATGACGCTACACAGATGTCCAGAAACAAACCACAAAGTAACTTCCAAGCTGGCCGGCGGCCATGTTAATTAACACTAATTAGTCATTGGGAAGCATCGGTTTTGACCAACGTTTGCCTGTTCTCTCTCCTAAGATACCACATCAACACAGCATCAATACAACAGTGTGTATTAGTGGTCAAACTAAATGGTTTTAATGTGCGTCATGGTACTGATAGCACAGTGGTTAAGGTGCGTCCCACTAAGCCCTGTTAGTCTAGCAGCAGAGGCCGTCGGATTTTGAGATACCCCTACCCGAGGTATAACCAAACACAACCATGTTTTTTCTTATCTTTAGGGTCTCCCATTAATGAAATGGATTGTTGTGACATTTTATTTTTGGGGGAAATTAGTTTTTTTGGCTATTCTTTAGACCTACCCCAATCTCTGAAAAAGGTAAATCCGCCTAGGTCAAAGCTGACAAAAATGCCTATAACTTGAGAATGCTCACTCTTATCCTCATATAATCTGCTGAGATGTGAACCAGGTGTCTACCCTACATCAACAAAGGGTCAGAATGCAATTTACCTAAAGAAATACTGAAATTTTATCCTTTAAACACACCTTTAGTTTAGGCGGAAATTGTACTTTTGTGGTGAGAACTACTTTACTTTCTCTCATTTACAAGAAACACACATTTATGTCAAATAAGATGGTCCTGCATTGCCTACGTTGCTACTAAACAATAACCAGTGTTTGTGTGGAGTCAACTTGCACAGTTTTATTGCAAATCAGATTTCTTTAGACACACCCCCTCCCCTGAAAAAGACAAATTAGGTAATTCTGAATGGGGAGATGACATACGGTAAGTTAATGATGGTGTCATTTTGGGGAGGGAAAGTCAATGTGGCTGTACTGTACCACATCACCAAACTATCAGAATATGAATAAACCAATAATGTAGCTTATCTATTCTAAAATGACTAAAACAAGATGGATTATATTTTCATGTACGTTAAAAAATCATTTAAATCAGTATCTCCTACCTAAATCCAAGTTTGAGCTTGTCTTGATATGATGAAATAATAACAACAACAACAATATAATAATAATACACAATAATACACTAACTTCAATACTGTCCGTATTGAAGTTTTAAAAACGGCTCTGGCGGCAGCCAAGGAATTCTACAATGTTACTTTCCCAGACCCACCCTCCAGCACCAGTTCTCCCATGCGCATCTCTCTTCACCTAACCCTATCCCAGGAGACTGCAGTTTGTCACCCTAATTTCCAACCCACCCTCCCTCTTGTGTAGAGCCACAGCATTTCTCCTATACTTGTATTAATATCACTGCAGACAGATTTGTGAGACTGGTTCTCCCAATTACACTTTAATGCAGATTAGTGATTGGTGAACCAGCAACCTTAAGATCCCCAGATTCCTATACCCATTCAGATATGGCCACCCCTTAACAGGATCAGCATTAACAAGGCCAGGGGTCCAGACAACAACAACCCCTGTGTGCTCAAGGTGTGCACTGGGCAGTTGGCAGCTGCATTCCAGCATATATTCAACTTCTTCCTGAGGTTGATTAAAGTAAAATATCCTGGTGTAAAGTACCATGCATAGTAGTACATAAGGACCGCTGGAATACACAAGCAATGGAGGGTGAGAGAACTTTACTCCGTTTGGTCCGGTTTGACTCCCAGTACGTAACACTCCGGATGATTTATCTCCGTATACGGACCCTAACGGACAGCACCCAACTGGACGGACTGAACGCCTGCAGATGTATCCGTAGCAAGAAGTACCCACGGCCACCGTTGTCAAACATAGGCGCAGTAGTGATGAAAATTACTTTTCCTCTGCTCTATGACAGCGGTTCTCAAACTATGTGTCCCAATGAGAAATATATTGTATCAAGAAACGGTAAAAAAGGTCGCAACAGGACGGCTTGACACACACACGCACGTGCGCAGTCACACACACACACCGCCTATCCTCCTCCAACAGCTGCCAACAAGACGAGGAACACAAGAAGAGCTGATTAATTAGCTCAGCGGCTCATCAAATACTTGGGAATTATATGAGCAGGTGTGTTTTGTTATATTTACTCCGGGTCCTGATCCATATGTGATTAAATCTGTACCCTCACGGAGTTTTACATTTACCGCGAATCCGCAAAACAACTTTGCCGACAGACAGCAGAACCTGCAGTCGAGACTGTTACCACTTATAACATCACGTCGTCGGGTCAAGACATTCTGTGGTTCTACATATTTTGGCTGCTTCGCTTTTGTTAGCTATTCTGCTGCGAGGCTTAATAGGTCTGTCTATGTGGCGCGCAGCCCAACGGAGAGCTGGTCGGCACGGACATAAAGTAGAGGAAGAACTATGCATGTCGACGGAATTACTGTACGTAATATCTCACCCAAAACGTACACAAAATCAACCATACGTAACTATAAATGGCCAGTGCATTCAGTGACTACATGCCAGTTAATTGTTTTGACATTACATGTCAAGAAGATCTTTGAGATTCTGCTCCTGGTAGCAATGTGAGACTTGTTCTTTGACTTCATAAGCATCTTCAATACCATACATCCACAGCAGTTGGCCTTGAAGCTGTCAGTACAAGTGGATCTAGGCTTGGTTGCAGACTATGTCACCAACACTGGTGCTCCCCAAGGAGCCATATTGTCACCCTTCCTGTCCACCCTCACAACTTCATGGAAGACAATGTGGCGGATTACAGACCTACATAGGGTAGTGAGTGAGCGAGCAAGCGAGCGAGCGAGCGTGCGTGTGTGCACGCAGGCGCACACACGCACACACAGACACCTATCCAAGGGGAGGAGTTGGTGGTGGTGGAAGGAAACGTATTAACACAAGCAATGCAAAAAAAATGAATCAGTCGGTGAGGAAGTTCCAAAGCTTGAGTTAAACAGGACAGTCTGGAGATGGTCACAGAGGGGAGGAGCTAGCTGTCCTGATGAACTCCTCTCATCTGTTCTATGATGTGCCTGTGGGGATGAGGAGCACAGGTTGATCATCCCAGGGTCAGCACTACATGATTTGGTCAGTCCTTTGTGCCAGTAGTCATAAGTATACACAGCCAAGTCTGACCCCCATAGATTCTATTCTGTTCTTTGGGATTACTGACTTCTGCATCACTCTGACACACAGAGTGTTTCAGATCCAATCATGCCCACATTAGTTTTGACCAAGAGAGAACATGCAAAGAGCAAGGTTATTGAATGGGATTAAGTAAGACCCTGTCCCAGAGTTCGTTTCGAAGAGTCCTTGAGCAAGACTCAAAATCCCTAGTTGCTCCCGCTGCCTTGCATGGTTTCCTCCGCCATCGGTCTATGAATGTGTGTGTGAATGGGTGAATGTAATGCACAATCTTTGTAAAACACCTTGGATAAAGGCGCTATACAAATGCACCATGTGCCATGTATCCATATTGTCTTTCTATATGGATTCCATACCTCCCAAAAACACTTGTCATATGATAAGTACTTGACTTGAAAACCTTATAATTTGGTATATAGCCAAAAGTCAAGTGTTATTTATCCATGGAAATCTTCGCCTATATATATAGAGAGAGGCTTAAAATACACAGGTGAAATTATCACTTGTGTACTCAGACAGTGTCTTGAAAAGCCAGATAGCATTATTTTGCCCTGGTACGCTCCAGAAAGACCACTTTCTACTTTTCTGAGTAGTAGGGGGAAAAGGGCATTGCTGTGTTTTGATCACTGTAGTAATTTTAGATAAAATATATTATTGGTTTATTCATATTGTGATAGTTTAGTTCTGTGGTACAGTGCAGCCAACTGGACCTCCCAAAAATGACTTGCAGTATGTCACCTAACTCCCTAATTTGTCTTTTTCAGTGGAGGGGGTGTGTCTAAATAAATCTGATTTGCAATAAAACTGTACAAGCTATCTCCACACAACCACTGATTATTGTTTAGTAGCATCTTAGGCAATGCAGGAACATCTTATTTGACATAAATGTATGTTTTTCTTGTAAATGAGAGACAGTAAAGTAGTTCTCACCACAAAAGTACAATTTCCGCCTAAACTAAAGGTGTGTTTAAAGGATAATATTTCAGTATTTCTTTAGGTAAATTGCATTCTGACTCTTTGTTGATGTAGGGTAGACACCTGGTTCACATCTCAGCAGATTTTATGAAGATAAGAGTGAGCATTCTCAAGTTATAGGCATTTTTGTCACCTTTGACCTAGGCGGATTTGCCTTTTTCAGAGATTGGGGTAGGTCTAAAGAATAGCCAAAAAAACACATTTCCGCCAAAAGTAACATTTCACAACAATCCATTTCATTAATGGGAGACCCTAAAGATAAGAAAAAACATGGTTGTGTTTGGTTATACCTCGGGTAGGGGTATCTCAAAAACTAAGGCCTTTTTTGAGGGCTTGCTGCAGGTCTATGTGTAATAGTGTAGATATAGAGTCTGTATACAGACCATTTTAGCCATTGTTGAACCAATATAAAATAATTGCAGGCTGTTAATACCACATATCCGCCATAATAGAAATTCACAACAAAATAAATGTAAAACATATTTTTTTTTCATTGAAATGTCTATCAGGTGTCCCGAACAACATACTAAAGGTCCCAGTAAATCCTAGCCGTTAAGAATTTTTTTAAAACAAATTTGTCAAATTGTCAAATATGAGTCAACCAGGTCTAAAGAAGGACTTTAACCCATCATTTTACATTTTAACCACTTTAACCAAATGTTATACAAAAAAAAAACAAGCTCATAGCTTGCACAAGCTATGAGCTTGTAGATCAGCCTTTTTCTTTATTTTTTTCAAATGGTGAAAATGTGTGCAAATCTTTAAATATAATATGTATTTTAAAGCTAACATTTATAACTCAGATTGGGCTCAGGCAGTTTAACCACAGAGAGAGAGGAAGAGATGGGTTGCTATGGTGATGAGCTGACACCACACACACACACACACACACGCACGCACGCACGCACGCACGCACACACACACACACACACACGTGCAGCAATTTTACAGTCAGATCACGAAGCAGTTATAAAATATATTTAAACATGAAACACATTTGATACACAAAGACAATTCAAGTATTCAAAGCATAATGTTTAAAAAATAATATATGTCTATGGAATAAAATATGATAAATAGAAATATAGGCATGTTAGACAGTCATAAAATAAGGATTAAGGTGTAATTATGGTTTCATTATTTGTCAAACTTGTATAACAATTAGAGGTTAATTTATAAATGTTTGGTTACGTTGATAACCATTATAGGTTCATTTAAGAATTATAGGTTAATTTATAAATGTCCAGGGATCTCTATAGGCCTATATGAGCATAAAATTTTAATTTGCAAGTGTGACCCGCCTCACTGCACACTTGCAATTTTCCAGAATTCCATTTTTCAAGTTGTTTTGGGTGAACTACTCCTTTAAGGGGTTAACGCGTGTGAACAGAGTGAGACAGGAAGCTGCTATTAATATGTCTTCAGTCTGACATGGAAACTCCCCAACCCCACATACAGTAAACACTACATCTAAACATCATTTATTGCGACCGAAGGTCGCAGTATACCATGAGAAATGTCGAAGCTTGTCAGTCAGTAAGTCAGTCAGTCAGTCAGTCAGTACACATTTTTACAGTCTATGGTTCTATGGGTTTGTCGCTCTGACATCATGCTCTGATGTCACTGTGATGTAGGGCAGTGGTTCAGGCCGTGACCCCCAAAATAATCATATTTTAACTGCCCCCCCCCCCCCCCCCCCCCCCCCCCACACACACACACACACACACTGCACACATCCCGCACAAGCACTTGGAATTGTAGGAGATTACCTTTAGTTTGACTCGATCTATTCCATTGTGAAAATAGCAGATCTACATGCTCACAACGCCTTGCGTTGCACGGCGTTGTGAGCATGTAGATTGTCTATTTTCACAATTTCTGCCTCTAATATTTGTCAATTTTAACAATGTTTGACGAGAGGTCCTTAAATTGTCACATTAGAAATGTGCAGATACCCTGTATACACTTACAATGTATGTTAGTCTGTTTACTCTGGGGGTCCCGACCCACAGGTTGAGAACCACTGATGTAGGGGAACCACTCTTAACAGATTGGGTTTGCCGCTCTGACAAAGGTTGTTACTCTGACTTGATGTCCCTTTTATGCCCATATATAGTCGACAATGTGATGTCAGAACATGCCCATATATGGGCATTCCCAGATCACGATGTCAACAATATAAAGGGCATATCTCAGAATGCCCATATTTGGTAATGCCCATATATGGGCATGTTCTGACATCACATTGTTGACTATCATGCAGGGATCCAGAATGCTGAACCCCTCCCCCATTTGGATATATTCTTGTATATTTTGTATGTATTTAAAATGTATCAATAATCTATCAAATCAATGTTTTATACTGTTAAGCGAAAAATGAGAGCATTTCATGAATATTATCATATGTTATAAAACATGAGCCGGCAGGCTCTGTAACCCAGGGTCGGGTTACAGACAGGTTTTGTATGTTTTCTTTTACATAAGACTCAATAACCCTTTTTTATATATTTTTATTTTAAACCAAAAGTCCTCTCTCTCTATCTCTCTCTCTCTCTCTCTCTCTCTCTCTCTCTCTCTCTCTCTCTCTCTCTCTCCCCCTCATGCCAGTGTGCCTTCCTGTGTTGGCAGCGTGTCTAAGGTCAGACCTGTAGATCTATCAGCAGAAAACTGTGCACACAACCATGCCGCTGCTGCAGTGTGTGCGTGCGTGCGTGCGTGTGTTGTTATTTAAAACATTTAAGCCAATATGACAAAACAGTATTACAAGATAGTGTAGCAGCCAAAATAGAATTTCACATTAAAGTCATCACATTAAAAACACCTTCAAAGCCGTCCGCACTTGCCCGTACTTGCCTCGACCTCCAATTAGCCGTTCGTCTATTCCCGTACTTTCCCGTAATTTATGAAATTAATCATAATTTTTTGAAAAATACAGTCGCAGGTCGTGCTCTGTCTCTTTAAGAGACGTTGTGCAATAGGATCACGTTAGAAACGTGATGACGTCATCGGCTGGCTCTGCCACTGGCTCCACGAGCGGCCATTACGTTCCTTTGCACTGTGTGTGCGGCAGCCTGGCTTAGCCCATCCCCTCGTCTTTTTCGACCAGACGACAGGCGAAATCAAGGCTTCGGAATGAGTGGAATACATGGAATTAGATCGATGTGCGTGCGACGAGGACGTAATGTACTTTCGAACGCTGTTTTTTCTCGCGGATTACCCCATCTCGCTCCATGCAAATGAACGGCAGAAATACAGCCAGCAGCAGCTTCTAAGTAAGTGGCCGCCCAAACACGTAGTGTGTGCACGTCCTGCTGGCTTGCACTGAACGACCCGCGCGCGTTGTTTATCATTTGGTGTGTTTGTTTTTTAAAACATGTTTGTAAATAAAACGCTGATTGCACGGCAGTACCGGGGTTCAGGGGGTTCTGCCGGGGCTTGGAAGGTGTTAAGTATTGTGCCTCACTGCACACTTGCAATTTTCCAGAATTGCATCGTTCTAGTTTTTTGGGTTAAAGGGATATTCCACTTTCAAAAAAAACTTTTGTCATTATATCGTCTAATCAGGCTTTTGGGAACACCCAGGACAGTTTTTGAATTTCTTCATTCAGTATTTAGCTATTTAATATTTATTTCCCCCCATTTTCCCCCTTCCAGGACCTTCCTATAGAAACCCATAATAAATTCAAACTCCATTTTAACCATGATAGATTCAATTAAATCACCTGTCTTTTTTACTGGTGACTCCTGACACCCTCCGAATACGTGAGCAGGCCGTGTTTTTTCTATAACATTTTTCATTGATTTCTATAAATGTTTTTGGCACATGAAAATTATTAAATACAATAAAAGATTATAAAAAAAATAATTGAAAAATGTTATCGAAAAAACACGGCCTGCTCACGTATTCGGAGGGTGTTAGGAGTCACCAGACAAAAGGACAGTTGTTTTCATTGAATCTATCATGTTTAAAATGGAGTTTGAAGTTATAATGGGAGCACAGACAAGTGTCATATAGGAAGGTCCTGGGTGTTCCCAAAAGCCTGATTAGACAATAAAATAACAAAAAGTTTTTTTGAAAGTGAAATATCCCTTTAACTACTCCTTTAAGGGGTTAACGTGTGTGAACAGAGTGAGACAGGAAGCTGCTCTTCATTCTGACATGGAAACTCCCCAACCCCACATACAGTAAACACTACATCTAAACATCATTTATACAATAAACTCCAAACCCACATACAGTAAACACTACATCTAAATATAATTTATAAAATAAACTCCCCAACCCCACATACAGTAAACACTGCATCTAAACATCATTTATACAATAAACTCCAAACCCACATACAGTAAACGCTACATATAAATATCATTTATTGAAGGTCGGAGTATACCATGAGAAATGTCGCAGCGTGTCTGTCTGTCAGTCAGTCAGTCAGTCAGTCAGTCAGTCAGTCCACATGTTTACAGACAGTCTATGGTTCTATGTGTTTGTGTATGGTTCTGCTGCTGTCAATCCCCCCCCCCCCTCCCCCCTTAGGATTTAACAGATTTCTTTTCACCATACATTCTTTCTATCAGGTGTCCAGAACAAAATACTAAATATGAAATATGTTTAATGAATCAAGGGACCCCCAGTTTAACGTTTCAAAAATATCTCAAGATATACATAATGTTTTAAACATTTCCAAATAGTCAATGGCTTATATGTATGGCTCAAAGTGGTTAAAATGAACAAATATTGATGCTATATTAACTTATTCGACTGGGGACCCCCTGGATCCCCTCAAGAACCCCAGGGGTCCCTGGACCCCACTTTAAGAACCACTGTATGAGACCAAAACCAATGTTTGATAAAAAAAAAAAAAAAAAGAACTGTAATCCCCAGTGTTGAACACGGAGAGTACAAATGGAAGCAAAACAGGCCCATAAGGCAGGAAGGTCCATTTGGTTAATTTAGGTTTTCATAATTGTTATTTTGGGGGCCTTGATATCACAATGTTCTGTTAGAATCAACAAGACACTCATGTATTGATATTTTACATAAAGGGGGATGGATCACAAGTCTGAGATACAACTGTGTATTTGTTTGTGGTCAAACTAAATGTTAGGTTTTAATGTGTATTTGTGGTCAAACTAAATGTTAGGTTTTAATGTGCATTTGTGCTAATATCATAGGTTAATTTATACATGTTTGGTTACATTGTAGCCATTATAGGTTCATTTATAAATGTTCGGTTACATTGTAACCATTATAGGTTCATTTATAAATGTTCGGTTACATTGTAACCATTAGAGCAGGGGTGCCCATGACTTTTTGACTTGAAAACTACTTTTAAAATGACCAACATAATCTACCAACAAAAATTTAAATAAAATCATCCCATTGCTGAAAATACTTAAAAATGTACCTGCGAGGCCTTTGTGATCAACTGGTAGATTGTGGTCCCTTTTGGGAACCCCTGCATTAGAGGTTCATTTATAAATGTTTGGATACAATTTAACTGTGAAGTTGGCCGAATGGTCAAGCCTCCAAAAAGTCGATAGATACAGTTTTTGGCATTTCATTCACCTCTAAATGATCCTGAACACGATTATTAACAGTGCAAGCCGGCAGAAAATTATACAAATATAATTAAAAGACTGGCCAAAAGCAAAGTTCAAAAAATGTGGAATAAACACTTCACAGCTTAAAAAAAGCCAATTAAAGGCATTTGTATCACTTATCTCAAAGAAAGGCAAGGCCAATGTCCATGAGTTGATCTGCAATTCAATAAATGCTTTTTCAAACATATTTTCACTACACACAACATGTATATTTCAGACACCCAACCCATACAATCCGAAAGAAAACAACAGGAACAAACATTCCTCCTCCTCTACAGTGCTTGGTACCTTCCAATCAACAGGACTGCCTGAGAGACAGTGAGGTGACCACTCCATTATTACCACCTTGAAATAATATTGATATAGGCTACATTCTAAATGTATTCTGAGGCACCCTGGACACTGGTGTTACGATTAGGGTTGGGACTCGTTAGGATTTTAACGATTCCGAGTCCTTAGCGATTCCCTCTTAACGATTCCGGTTCCTAACGGTTCTCTTAACGGTTCCAATATATTTTCATATTTTCTGACACTGACGCTTCTGTATGTCCTATTGACGGGTTTCCTGTTTATAAACAAAAGGATGCGCGCGCATCTAACGGATGCCTTTCCACCAATCACCAAACCTGTTGTTTTGGGGAGCGCTGGTTTCATTGGCTAATTTTGGTACAGACGTCAGTGTAACGTAGACCAGAAACCCGTCTATAGAAAAATAAAACATGAACAATTGAGACCATTTAACAGTAGTTGTTTACATAAGCCTAATAGGCGTTCAAATAAATAATAATTTATGTATAGTTGTTGTAATACAAATTTATATTGTAATATAATCACAGTTAAGGGTCAATTTGTTTCTTACCAATAGGGCTACTTTTGTGTAATTGAAAATGTAGATATATTCATGTGGTGTGGTGTGGTGTGGTGTGGTACTAAAGCTGCAGTGGAAAAGGGGCTATTGTGAAGTCAGGTTTCTAAACGTCGTGCCCATCTGTATGTTTAACTCTTTTACTGCCACAGAATTTAACAAAAAGCTTCATCCACTGCCAGCTAAATTTGAGAATTGTCGCTCATCTTTGAAGGCCTACTGGAGAAAATTGGCTTTGACTATAAAGACAACAATTATATGGCAACGAAGAATAGAATGTCTACTTTGCAACAGAAAAAGATTTCGTGTTTTTATCATGTTCTATTCATTAGCTAGAAGCTGCTGAATATGGCCTAAAAAACAGCTCTTTGAGAACATAAAGCTGAGAAAAATGCATTTTTGTGAAGAAGACATTTTCAGGCAGAAATCTCTCTTTAGCCTTTTATTGTTGGCTTCAGTAACATCACACCTATGATCAGTGGTTGTTTACAAACAAATTCAAAAAAATAAAAACAAGAAAAAGTGTTTTTTACACACTTTTAGTGTGTAAGAGCAGTAAGAGCAGTGCAGAACATTGACACAGTGACATGAGATTCAGCCTGAATCCTGCTTCAGCTTTCAGGGTTCTCTTTATCTCACACTTTTTAGGTTGAAGTACAGTACAAATGATTGTCTAGTTTTACGGGGGGTGGGCTGTAAGGTCGCAAGTGAATGACCTAGCTTTTCATTCAGCCTGCACAGGGCCTGGGGCTCCATTCTGTTTCACTACAGCCAGGCTCCTCCGGAAGGGCTACACCGAGTCTGCTGAACTCTGCACCCCTATACCACGTACACAAGCCTATGGTCGATCTGTAAATTATACAAATACATAATTACTATAAAATACATGAAAAATAGTACACCTCCAAGCTCACAACGCGTCACAGCAGAATGGGTGGAGGTTGGGGGCCTAATATTTTCATCAAAAGGCTGTTTTAGAAATTCTCTAACATTCTATGCACTTCACTGCTTACCACACAAATATATATATAAATTATATATATAGTAATTATGTAAAAACAGCATTCATCGTCTGGAGAGGGCACTTTTTACAGATGGCTAAAAGGGCAGGGGCTCCAGCCCCCTTTGATGTCTATGTGAGCATGTGTCTGGTGCTAAGTCTGCTTTACAGAAAAAAGGTTTTTGTTCTTTACCTATCCTTGTCCTTGGACGACTACGATGTGGCAATGAAGAAGTAGGCTCATCATCGTCGACTCATCATCTAAAATCATAACCAGGAAATTATCAAAAGGTTTATATGTAAACAAATCAATTTACAATTTTGACATTTAGCAAATGACTTACAATAAGTTCATATGTAATACATAAAATGCAGATATAGTAAATAGTTACCATGCATTTACTGTCACAGTGAAATGCCCTTTATACCCTGTATGTATAATATATAAAATGTCACAATGCAACATAGCTCTGTTTACACAAAGCTGTACTCCCTCCAACTGTATATATGTTCCCCATTTTCAACAGTTTTTATTTGTAACACTTGCTTTGGCAATGTAAACGTATGTTTTCTCATGCCAATAAAGCTCCTTTGAATTGAACTGAAAAGCTACATCATCAGCTACTGATGATGATGATGATGATGATGACGATAAAAAGAAACCTCTCCCTCTCTCACACACACACGCATCGTACGCACGCACACACAAACTAAGCCAATAAATCCTAAATTCCCATCAAATAATCCTAGTAGCTGTGCAGTGCACGTACACTACACGCGGTACGTGCACGCGCGTGATAGGAACTCCACGTGTGTCCTGTGTAGCGACAAAAACAAACGCAAGCACGTGGATCCTAACTGCTTGGATCAAGTTACTGATCCGGTCCGGATACGGAAACATTTCTTGCATGTATGTGTACGTGTAAACAGGGCCGTCGAGAGTATTTTTGGCAAGGGGGTCAATATCAAAGAGCTGGCCGGGGCCCCCCTCCACGCGGGCCCCCCTCCACGCGTGCCCGTATTCGTGTTTTGGCCCGCGCGCAGCGCGGGCCGAAATAACGTGTATTTCACAGGAAATTACTCATTTTCAAAGTAAAAAAATGGTTAAAAGTGGTTCTACATGGCGGCATAACCGTTCAGAGATTGTGCTAGGGTTTTAAACTGGGTTTTAAACTGTTGATCACTGTAACTGGCATGGTTAAAATTTACCGGACATCTGATAAAAATATCGGTCATAGATATTTGTATGCATTAATGACAAGCAGGTCTGTGTAATGTGCCAATGTGAACCAGAGACATCGGTACATGTTGGATTGTACTGTTTGAACATAAGTATGTACACAAATGTTAGGGCCATCTTGCACAAATACATTAATTAACCATGTTACCATTTGCGCATCGGCGTGCGTAAATGGTTGCTCAATAACCTGAACATTGCATTACTTTGAGAACACATTTCCTTCATAATAAGAAACAAAGCATATAGCCTGCTGCACATAAATATGTATTTCAGATTAATCCTTCAAAATATGGCTCAGCTTTCAGCTGACATAAGGTAATAAAGTATATAGGCTTAGGCTACTCACAAGCTACTGTAATAGATAAAGGCGTCCCTGCATCTGGTTTAGGACAGCTGTTTGGGACAATTCAGTTGATAAGCATTTGTGCCTCCTCGGATATATTCCACTCAAGCCACGGTGACATTTTAACGTGTCCTCTGTCCACATGATAACGTGTTTCATCTTTCTGGATGGAACAGCCCAGTCCATTTTTTTCCATCTTCAAATAGGTGTGCAGTGGCTGGACAACTTAGCCAACTTTACTCACACAAGTGCCCTCTTGTTTCAAAGTGTCTGTAACATACTCTAACTAATAATACAGATTTGACTGTCCATCGTCCACGTGCAACTTAAACTGTGCCCTATTTCAAAGCCTTATTTTAGCTTATTTTACTCAGGTTAATATTAAAAGGAAATATGTACTGTATAACTTATTTTGTGCAACTTCGCTTCGCTTGCGTCTCTCTGGGAGGGAGAGAGAGAGAGAGAGAGAGTGAGAAAGAGAGAGAGAGATGTCGCTGAACTGCCGCTCCAAACATGTACAATTATGCAATATATAAGGTGCTCACCGCATTGTTGAAACTCTTTCTACCGACCCGCAAACTCCTCGTCCTCGCCATGTGTTAATCCATATGTTTCCAATAAATTAATGTTCACTCAAACTTGTCTCGGAGTCGGCAGTCGGCACTGTAGCTTCTTCCGCAAACAAAGCATGTCCTAGTATGAGAGCGAATAGCGAAGGAGATAAATGTCATGTGGGCCATCTTGACCCAATGAGATTCCAAGATTCCTGCCTACCGTAACTGACAGTGTAAGTGCGCCCTCCAAAGGCCCGGGCCGGAGGGAGGGGGCCCGGGCCGGAGGGAGGGGGCCCGGGCCGGGGCCCCCCACCCACGGGGCCCCCCCACTCCCGGAACGGGGTAAAGAGTACCCTTTACCCCCCCCTATCGACGGGCCTGCGTGTAAATAGCCGGATGCAGTAGGCGGGCTCTAGACCGGATCCCAATGTCGGAGTGGCAACACGTCGCAATGGAAAACCGTTACCCTACCCCATCTCACTGATCACTGACCATCCCCCCATCCCAGGCTTCCAGTTCCACACGGATGCTCTGTTATCACACAGTATACAACTATATACAGTATACAACTATACAATACATACATGCACTGGATTGGAAGTCTTACTTTGGACAGTAGAATCGTGGCCTCTGTTCTCCGAGGGGTCTCTACGCGGAAGCCATTCTTCATTGGCCAAATCGCCCAGTTCGTCTGTCTCTTCGCGGCGGTGGCGGCGGTACATGGGTCTCTGCTGCTGCGGCGATGTGAGCCCCCGGGCGGGGGGATCCATCCTACACGGGGGTCGAGCTCCGTCGGGATCGGTTTCCACAATATCACGAGGCTCTTGATCCACTTTTGGCCCCCGGTTCTTCGCGACTGGCACCATCTTCAATCTTTTTATCTTCAATACCAACGGCTACAGTGATCTTTTTCTCTTCTTCATCATCATCATCATCATCATCATCATCATCATCATCATCACGACCACCACCACCATTCGTGGGCGCTGCCTGGTCCTGAGTCACCAACGCGGGTAGGTTTGTAATCCTAATTCTAACAAAGTTTGTTTCTATCCGTGGATCTGCTCTGCTGCTGGCTGCTGCTGCTGCTCCTCGGCCAGGGGGGGTGGGTCGCACTTCGGCGGAATGATACCAGCAAGTTGAGGCTGAGTTGGCCTAATACATCTCAATATTCTAGTACTGCTAAATACTACTACCTACTACAATTACTATACTACTAATACTATAAAACAACTGATTTCCGACAAAATGATCGCTTTTACCAACGTGTCTCTCTCTCTCTCTACTAACAAAAAAAACAATATAATCCCTCAAGGCTAGCAGGCGGAGCCAGGCAGGGGCGTCAATTGGGTATGGCAGGGGTATGCAGCTGCCATACCTTGGCTCCAGGGGGAAATAATAAAAATGTACTTTTCATCGTGCCTGTTGCTAAGGTATGGCAACATGCCTGGTGACACCAGTCATGTTGCCATACCTTAGCTTGTTCTGAACTGACGCCACTGGAGCCAGGACAGTCTGTTTACTTTTTTTTTATGACGCGGTTTCCGGCTGTCCTCAAAACGACCCGACGACCAATTATACATTGAAAAGTTGCGCAAGGACGTCTTTTATCATAATCCATAAAAAACATCAAACGAACGAACGGCCGTATTGGCCGTCCCCACTCTCTAGAATTGGGGCGAACAGGAACGTCCAAAGCAGTATAAGAGTTAAGGCTTTAATCGTTGGTTAAAATAGCTGATCTACAAGCTCACGTTGTCTTGTGGATGCGACGCGTTGTGAGCTTGCAGATCAGCTATTTTCGGCATGCAACACAGCGAAGTAGTCGGCGACTTTCAAGACGTAACAAGGAAGAAGAGAAGCACCCAGGCAGACGGCACAGAGGAGCGCCTCAGTCCGCTCACATATCAACTTTCGCGAGGTCTTCTGCAGCTGCGGGTGTTATTTGGAGCATAATGTGAAATGTGAATGAAAAGAAAGACGCGAGGACAGAAGACCGCGGACCGAACGAGCGAACAAGCCGACGAGCGCCGCTCATGGACGTCAGAATGAACGCGCTTCCAGTGAGCTGAAGTACAGCCAAACTTTGGAAGACTTGTGTCTCTTCGGCACCATGCTGTTTGTTTATCACGCTGCTTGTTGGTGTGTTCAGTTGTCGTCGCTATCACTCGCGCTGCTCAGTGACGCGGACATTCCCAGCATTCTTTCTGTAGAGGTGGCCTGACGTCACCACAGCTGCTTGCAATGGAATGCACATTAAATGCGCGCTGATGAGACCATGGATGAGACCCGTTAAGAGAATCGGACCGGCAAAAATGATTGATCCGGTTCTGGACCCGCTATCATGGAACCGGGTCCTAAAAAGAACCGGTTTCGGGTCCCAACCCTAGTTACGATTATGGTACCCCTAGTTCTCTTTGAGAAACCCTGCTGTTAGGTTATGATGTAGAGACACTGTGATGGTTCGTTGGTAGCCTTACATTAACATTACATTAACATTAATCTCTCGAGACAGCCTCAGAGAACGCTACGCTACAGACCGATAGGTGTCGCCCTTTCTTCTTTGACGATGGGTTCCCAGATTGCATTAACATTAACGTGACGACACCACAAGTCACATTGCGGAAGTTTCGCTAGGAGATGTATGTAAGGCTAGCTCGTTGGAGGGGATGTGTGGCACAAGGCATTATGCCCATGCAGTTCCCTGGCCGCTGCGATCATGTTGTGTACACTGTCAGTGCACACGACATGATCGCATGGCAGAGGCTTTGGGGCCGACAAGCACAGACAAGTTTCAGTGTTACGTAACGTCTTTAACAGTCAGCGCATGCGACCGAAGTCTCTCCACTCCTCGTCAAAATAATGCGCTGTGTTCTCGCGGGAACTTTGATTACTGAGTGAAGTCCAATAGTCTCCAATGAGTGCAACCATGGTTGTCTGTCTGCCCGTTTCACAAAACCTCCATCGCTCTGACTGTCTGTCTCATCTTGCATGTCTCTGCATTCGCTTCCTGACTGAATCTACGGGGTGCACCGAGGCTCAAAAATAAGTACCAGCTCTTATGCCTTAACTTAAAGGCCTGTCATACGGTCTCCAACCACCGAACATTTCATCGTAGAGTTCCGACTTTCCGATGTGCAGCTTTCCGAACTCTAATTCGGGGGAATGCTTTTCGGAAGATGCAAGTGACGTCATTTTGCAGTTGAACTGGACCTTTCCGACGAAAGTTTTGGTGGTCGGAGTATGGACAGGCCTTTAAGTTAAGGCAGGCATTGACACTAAGGCTTGCCCACCTGCCCCTGGCAGGTAAATAAAACATCAGGGCAGGTGATGTTTGCTTTCAGGTTGCCTGACCGGTCAAGTGCTTATTTGAGAGGGGACACAAACGTCTATAAACACAACACCAGATATCTGTCTAAACACCTGAACGTGGCTAGTGCAATCTGTCTTCTGGTCTGTGGAATGTAAAATAAGAGCACTATTTACCTATAATGTGCTGTTTTTACTATGGCTACTGTGTGAAACCATAGACATATTCAAGCTACAGTATGTAGGTATTTGGTATTTGGATTTGGAGGTATTGAGGTGCGACATTTTGTATCGCACAGGCCCAGAAAGTAACTAGAAAAATATTGTTCCTTCGAAACAATTGTGGGCTCGCTTCAAGCCAGAAAACAATGGCTATAAAAGCACAAAATGTCAAGATCGCAGGCAGCGCTCTCTTTGACGTTACTGACGTCAAAGATTGGTCCATTTTGTTCCAAAAATGTGTTATGCTAAAGTTGACCCGCTGGTGGCCCTATAACAGGCCAATGTGAAAAGGTTGGTATCTGTTCCTTGACCTATTGGGAATGTGCTTGCAAGATTTCACGCACATCCCAGGCTGTGTTCATGATTTGAGGTGTTTTTGGCTTTGGACACTTTATCGCTGCTTGCAGCTATATTTATTATTATTATTTTATAATTTTTTTGTGTGCACTTCATAGGCATGTTAGATAAAGGTCCTTAGATTGCGTGTAGAATGTTTCATGCAAATTGCAAAAAAAATCCTAGAATAAAAACGGGTTTAAGCGTTTTACAAACTGCTCAAAATTATATAGCGCCCCCCTTTGGCCATTTGGGGTAAGATTGGTTTCAGTGATATTTGAACTAACCCTCTACACTATTTTGTCATGAAAATGTGACTTTGCATGTATGTTTTAGAGGCCGAAGAATAATTTGCATAAAACCGCAATATTGATTGAATTATTAAAAAATTATATTTCACTTTAAAAGAAATCCGACCAGACAGTTTGACCATATTGGTCCAAAGTTCATGTGAAAAAAGTTTTGTGCACTTGACGCGAAAATCCCAGGAGGAGATAGATTTTTACTGTTTTTCATATAATTCCGAATTGTGGGAGACCTAAAGGTCAGAGGTCAAAAGTTAGAGGGTAAAAGTTGTTCGGCATGAGGAGACGCATACGTGTATACAGGTTTCATGGCTGGACCTCAAACACAGCATGAGCTATACCTGTGAGCGATTTACTTTTTGGGCTCTCTGGGCAAGTAGAACATGACCTGTACTTGCCCGATGGGCAAGTGCCTCTGAGACCTTAGTGTCAACCTCTGTAAGGCACAATCAAAATAGAGCCTCTGTGTTAATTGAACTCAGAGAGTACAAATGGAACCAAAGCAGACCCATAAGGATCCATTGTGATTAATGTATGGCTTCATAATGTTATTTTGGGAGTCCTTATTTGCCTATATCAAAATGTTCCATCAGTCAACTGCCTATATTGGTCAAACAAAATGTTAGGTTTTAATGTATGTCATGGCACTTATAACACAGAGGTTAAGGTGCATCCCACTTAGCCCTGTGTAATAGTGTAGATATATATATATATATAGAGAGAGAGAGATAGATACAGACCATCTTAGCTAATGTTGAACCAATGTAACATAACTACAGGCTGTTAATACATAGCAGCCAAAATAGAAATTCACAACAAAATAATTGTGACAATTATTTTCACTGAAATTCCTATCAGGTGTCCAGAACAACATACTAAAAGTCCCAAGAAATCCTACTGTAGTTGTGGAAATATGTTTAATGAATGATTCATGTTCCGCGAACTAGTAGATCTAGAACATCTTCACAATTTGTTATCTGTGGTCTCAAACTAAATGTAATGCCAAGGATGGGAGTATCCACGGTTCAAATATGATCATTTCCTGAAAAGGTTGAGAACCACTGAGTTTTTTACTGATCATTAAACAAGGATCACTTATTGATCATTTTAATAAAATAACATATTAACAATTGATCCCTATTTTAAGCATCTCTAAATGCTGTGTAAGCAACTCAGCATGTTTTTATCATGAGCAGGTTTTAATCTGATAGCACAGAGGTTACAGAGTCACTGTTTCATGTCTCTACACTAAACCTACTTCAATTATAGGTTCATGTATAAATATTTGGTTACATTGTAACCATTATACAGTATGTTAATTTATACATTGTTGGTTACATTGTAACCATTATACAGTATGTTAATTTATAAATGGTTGGTTACATTGTAAACATTAGGTTAACATGAGGTTCATTTAATATGATTGTTTAAATTGTAACTAGAAGTTCATTTATAAATATATTATTTCTGGAAATATTAGCTTAATGTTAACATTGTTTACTAAACAGTAAAGAAACCAAGTATAAATGCATACAGGGTATCCGCACATTTCTTAAGTGATAATTGAATGACCTTTAAGAACCTTTTTAAAACCAAATTTGCCAAATTGCCAAATATTAGGTAAGAGTCAACCAGGTCTAAAGGACTTTAACCCATCATTTTACATTTTAACCCTTAAAGGTCAAATGACATTCTGTTTTTACCAATCATAAAAGTCTTTGCCCTGGTCCTAAAAACATGTTTTAAAATGTTTAAACTTGAAAATCCACTTCATGGAGCCATGGTCTCTCTCTCTGTTTAGGTGTCATGAAAAACGGTCTGTCACCTGAAATACTCTATAATCACCACCAGGGGAGCCTCTCTCTCCCACTCATTCTAACAGATATTAGTATAGCTTGAGTACAATTTTGAATATTTGGGTACTTTACTTGAGTATTTCCAATTTTCAATTCTTATACTTCTATTCCACTACATCTCAGAGGCAAATGCACTTTATCTCTCCACTACAATCATTTGGATTTTGATTATTAATACAAATCACTCACTTCAGCCCTTATAGCCTAGGCCAGCAGTTCTCAAACTGGTACCCAAAGTGGCCACTGGCCACACACACGCACACGCACACGCACGCACGCTCACACACACACACACACACACACACACACACACACACACACACACACACACACACACACACACACACACACACAGAGGTCCGCCCAGCTCCAACACAATGACCGAGAGATGCATGCTCGCAGACGCGATGCATGTGTTTCGCTGCTTTGCTTTGGTAGACTACAAGACACACTGTGACACACACACACACACACACTGACACACAGAGGCTGAGCTGAGCCCTGACGAGGCACACACAAACAGCATAGAGACTCGTCGCGAGTGTTTTTTTCTTCCCCGGAACCGACGTTACCGGATCTCTGTGGTTACATCTGTACCCCCGCGGATTTCAATTTAGACCGTACGCGGTAACGTTTCAATAGCTCTGCTCTGCGCTGCAGAAACACTTCACGGTCCTTCTGTAGTTATTATAGTAACATATTTTGTCTAAATGCCTCCGTTTAGAGAACCACCTATTGCTTGTGTTATCATAGCGTTTTACTGTCTGCTCTCCGAGTCGCCGTGCCCGTGTGTGTGGAGGGAGGACAGGGCAGCGTGGAGTTATAGACGGCTGCTCCACGGAGCTCTGCTGCCCCAGGAGCAGAGCGCTGTCCTCGGCCTCGGTAATGAGGAGGGAGGCGCTGTCCAAGGACCCAGCCAGGGCGGAAAATACATAGCGATACATAGCGATTTTCACTATTTCACAAAAGCATAAACTGACTACTTGATATGAAGGATATTGATGTAAATAAGATATTTGAATGGACACATGTATTTTATATGCCCATATTTACAATTAAAGGACAATATAATGTAGAGATTACTTCCTCAAAACTTGTGGAGAAATACAGACAGGGAGAGAGTAGAGCCCAGGAGGAGGAGGGGGGGGGGGGTGCACTAACTGCTAGTGACGACACTGTCCGAGAGCCAATGATCAGAGCATCAGAGCCTCATTATGCAGAAATCGTCAAAAAACCACAGATAACAGGGGAACGACTGCAAGTTAAAAGTTGGTGTTTTTTTGGTGTAATTGAGGCCAGGAAACATTAAAAAAAGCATAAAAAACTCAAAATGTATTTTTGGATGTCACCACCCCTTTAAGTTCTGCTCAGATTCACTACACCTTCGTTCTGTTCGGGTCATTTTGACCCGGGGGATATTTGGTTTAAAAAAAACAACACTAATATAAATTTTAACCTAACAAATCATCATGATACATTGACTTTGACTCAATACCAAACAGTTCATATGCTTTGCTATATCACATTAAACACTGAAAGAGCTAGGCGTTTTTACTGATTTAGCTGAAATTCATGTAAAAAAACGACTTTATGTAATACTGGGCAATATTGCTTATGCATTTAGGAAAAAAAATCAGACAATGTTTTCATGAACTTTTTTTTTCTCCAACATGCCCATTAATTGAATATACTTGTGGTTCAAGAACAGGACATCATTCTCACATAGAGCTGAACACACATGTGAACAACACACATGAACGTCACATATGAATATACACTTGAACGTATACACTAGGACAGAGGTTTTCAAACACTTTGGTCTCAGGGCACCCCTGTAAACAACATTTTCATCCACAACACCCCTGAATTACAGTGTCACTTTACAGCACCTTATGTTTATGTAAAATAATGTAAATTTTTCCCTAAGATACAGTACAGTCACAAGGAAAACTTCAGATAAGTGAGGGGTGAGGGTGAAGGGTGAGGAGGGTAGGGGTGAGGAGGAGAGGGGGTGAAGGGTGTGTGTCTGTGAGTGTGTGTGTGTGTGTGTGTGTGTGTGTGTGTGTGTGTGTGGGGGGGGGGGGGGGGTGATAGGAGGGGGGAGGAGGGGGGGAAGGAGGTGACTGTGTGTCTGTGTTAGTATACATGCTTTCTTTTATTTCTGTGCATCTGGGGTGGCGGGGGGTGGTGGGAGGGAGGTGGGGTTGGGTTGGGGGGTTTGGAGGGGAGGGGGTAAGGGTGAGGTGAGGGGGGTTGGAGGGGGGAGGGGTGGAAGGGGTTAGGGGGTGATTGTGTATCTGTGTTTGTACATGATTCCTTGTATTTCTGTGCATCAGGGGAGGGGGGTTAGGTGTGTGTGGGGGGAGGTGTGGGGGGAGGGGGGGAGTATTCGGAATGGGGCTTCGGAAGGGGGGTGTTAGAAGTGGGGGTGACTGTGCGTCTGTGTTTTGGCATAATACTGTGTATTTCTGTGCATCTGTGCTTCCGGGTCAAAATGACCCGAACAGCACTTAAGGTTCAAAAAATATGAGGGGGGTGTAGCATGGGTGTAGTGCAAAAATATTTTTTTTACATGTTCATCTCAGAAGAATCTTTAAGGCCAGTGAGTTTCAGGTGGAAAAGATTTAAACTTCTACCTTTTTTTTCCCAAATGAAAATGTAAAACGGGTCAAAATGACCCGAACAGAACTTAAGGGTTAACCACTTTGACCACATGTTATACAAAATAGTAGACATACAAGCTCATAGCTTGTCACTTTGTGCTGCGATATGAGCTTGCGTAGATCAGCCCTTTTCTTTGTTTCTCTTTTATTTTATTTTTTTCAAATGGTTCAAATGTGTGCAAATCTTTGAATATAATATTATATGTTTAAAGGCAGCATAACATGTATAACTCAGATCTTTGCTTCTGACCTGAAGATGGGGGGGGGGGGGGCTCAGTGTAGTAGAGTTCAGGCAGTTTAACCACAGAGAGAGAGGAAGAGATGGGTTGCTATGGTGATCAGCTGACACCACACACACACACACACACACACACACACACACACACACACACACACACACACACACACACACACACACACACACACACACACACACACACACACACACACACACACGTGCAGCCATTTGCAGTCAGATCACAAAGCAGTTATAAAATATATTCAAACATGAAACACATTTGATACACAAAGACAATTCAAGTATTCAAGGCATAATGTATAAAAAAAATAATATATGTGTATGGAATAAAATATGATTTATTTATTTATAGTTACCTACTCCTCCCGCGGGGGAAATTTTGTATTTTACAGCCCAACCCAGCTGCAGTGAGCAATTAGGAGTTAAGAGTCTTGCTCAGGGACACACATCAACATTGCTATCCTGGCCGGGAATCGAACCAGGGACAACCATTCCCCGGGCAGGCTCCCTAACCATTCAGCTATAGAAATATAGGCAAACTAGACCGTCATAAAATAAGGATTAAGGTGTAATTATGGTTTCATTATTTGTCAAACTTGTATAACGATTAGAGGTTAATTTATACGTTTAGCTGCGGGGATAACCATTATAGGTTCATTCAAGAATTATAGGTTAATTTATAAATGTTCAGGGATCTCTATATGAACATAAAAGGGACAAGGAATTAATTTGCAAGTGTGACTCGCCTCACAGCAACCACACAATTTTCCAGAATTGCATCTTTCTTGTGTATTCCTTTAAGGGGTTAACACGTGTGAACAGTGTGAGACAGGAAGCTGCTGTTAATATGTCTTCAGTCTGACATGGAAACTCCCCAACCCCACATACAGTAAACACTACATCTAAACATCATTTATTGCGACCGAAGGTCGCAGTATACCATGAGAAATGCCACAGCTTGTCAGTCAGTCAGTCAGTCAGTCAGTCAGTCAGTCAGTCAGTCAGTACACATTTTTACAGTCTATGTTTCTATGGGTTTGTCGCTTCTGACATCATGCTCTGATGTCACTGTGATGTCGGGCAGTGGTTCTCAACCTTTTCAGGCCGTGACCCCCAAAATAATCATATTTTAACTTAAAAAAAAGAACTGTAATCCCCAGTGTTGAACACAGAGAGTACAAATGGAACCAAAACAGGCCCATAAGGCAGGAAGGGTCCATTTGGTTAATTTAGGTTTTCATAATTGTTATTTTGGGGGCCTTGATATCACAATGTTCTGTTAGAATCAACAAGACATTCATTAACATTAACATATTATTTATCATGAATAAAAGTGTTTTTAAACACCCATTATGCATCATATATATATATATATATATATATATATATATATATATATATATATATATATATATATATATATATATATATATATATATATATAAATATATATTTTACATAAAGGTGGATCACAAGTCTGAGATACAACTGTATATTTGTGGTCAAACTAAATGTTAGGTTTTAATGTATATTTGTGCTAATATCATAGGTTAATTTATAAATGTTTGGTTACATTGTAACCATTAGAGGTTCATTTATAAATGTGTGGTTACTTACATTGTAACCATTAGAGCATGGGTGCCCATGCCTTTTTGACTTGAAAACGACTTTTAAGATGGCCAACATAATCTACCAACAAAAAGTAAAATTAAATCATCCCATTGCTGAAAATACTTAAAAAAAATACCTGATGGGGCTTTGGAATGGCAGTGCTGGCATTACATGTGAGACAAACACACTTGGAATGGGACATGTGTGTGTGTGTGTGTGTGTGTGTGTGTGTGTGTGTGTGTGTGTGTGTGTGTGTGTGTGTGTGTGTGTGTGTGTGTGTGTGTGTGTTTTTTTTTTTTTAGATATAACTTTGTATTGGTACTGATGTTGGCGCGCAACACAAAGCATTGCATTGTGGGTTTGCCTACTTTAGAAGCCGTGAAGGCAGCTGACAGGCCCTTCTTGATGTCAATCAATCAAGTCACCTTAATTCAAGTGGCAGATGCCATACATTTTATTTATTTATTTATTTATGTATTTATATATTTATGTATTTATGTATTTATTCATTTATTTATTTATTTCTTTCTTTCTTTCTTTATTTATTTATTTCATGTGGTCTACCTGTGAGGCCTTTGTGATCTACTGGTAGATTGTGATCCCTTTTGGGAACCCCTGCATTAGAGGTTCATTTACGTTTGGATACATTCTAACTTCTGGATACATTCCAACTGTGAAGTTGGCCGAATGGTCAAGCCTCCTAAAAGTCCATAGATAAAGTTTTTGGCATTTTATTCACCTCCAAACGATCCTGAGCAGGATTATTAACAGTGCAAGCCGGCACAAAATTATACAAATATAATGTAGGCCAATGTCCATGAGCTGATCTGCAGTTAAATAAATGCTTTTCAACCTATTTTCACTACACACAACTCCATGTATATTTCAGACGCCGAAACATACAATCAGAAAGCAAAACAAGAGGAATAAACATTCCTCCTCCTCTACAGTGCTTGGTACCTTACAATCAACAGGACTGCCTGAGAGACAATAAAGTGACCACTCCATTATAAACACCTTGTTTAGCACTGTTAAATATACAGCAACAGCAATGACTTAAAACATTAAACAGAAATACAGAGGATGTGAAGACACCATGACGCCACACAGATGTCCAGAAACAAACCTCAAAGTCACTTCCAAGCTGGCCGGCGGCCATGTTAATTAATACTAATTAGTAATTGGGAAGCATCAATTTTGACCAACGTTTTCCTGTTCTCTCTCCTACACATCAACACAACAGCATCAATACAACGGTTTGGGTCTGAGAGGCTAAATGCCATCAAATGGTCCACGGCTCAAAAGCCAAATACATAATGGATGATATGAAATAGGTTGAAATCCACTGATTTAAAACCATTAACCATTAAACCACAGACTGATTAAAAGACCACCATCGATCATTAAAACCATCAACCATTAAACCACACAGTGATTAAAAGACCATCAACAATCATTTCAAAGTAAAACCATCAACCATTAAACCACACAGTGATTAAAAGACCATCAACAATCATTTCAAAGTAAAACCATCAATCATTAAACCACACAGTGATTAAAGCCAATCATCGATCATTAAAAACAATCCTACCTGAACTCCACAACAGAAGGAACAGCATCAGGATTTCACCCATTTCTGGCTGTCCCACTGGATTCTGGACTGGATTCACTGGAGTCTGGATTGGACTTCACTGGAGTCTGGACTGGACCAATTGGAGTCTGGACTGGCCTAATTGGAGTCTAGACTGGACTTCACTGTAACTGAACTGACCTGGACTGACTGGAAACTGGACTGACCGGAAACCGGACTAACTGGAAACCAAAAAGACTGGAAACTGGACTGGACTGACTGGATTCTGGACTGAACTGACTGGAAACTGGACTTAATGGCAATTGGACTGGACAGAATGGAAACCGGACTTACTGGAAACTGGACTGGAATTACTGGAAACTGGAATGGACTGTTGGAACTGGACTGACTGGAGACTGGACTAAATGTCAGTCCAGTTTCCAGGACTGGAAACTGGACTGGACTCACTGGAAACTGGACTGGACTGACTGGAAACTGGACTGACTGGAAACTGGACTGGACTTACTGGAAACTGGACTGACTGGATTCTGGACTAACTGTAAACCGGACTCACTGGATTCTGGACTGGACTGACTGGTAACTGGACTAATTGGATTCTGGACTGGACTGACCGGAAACTGGACTGAACTGACTGTAAACTGGGCTGACTGGATACTGGAATGGACTCACTGAAAACTGGACTGTCTGGAAAATGGACTGACAAGTAAATGGACTAACTGGAAACTGGAGCTGGACTGAATGAAAAAAATAAAAATGGACTGACTGGAATCTTGACTAACTGGTAACTGGACTGGACTTACTGGAAACTTCACTGACTGAAAAAAAAACTGGACTTACTCGAAACTGGACTGGACTGGACTAACTGGAAACTGGACTTAATGTCAGTCCAGTCCTGGACTTACTGGAAACTGGACTGGACTATTTGGAAACTGGACTGGATTGACTGGAAACTGGACTGACTGGAAACTGGACTTACTGTAAACTTAACCTAATGTCAGTCCAGTTTCCAGGACTGGAAACTGGACTAACTGGAAACTGGAATGGACTGACTGGAAACTGGACTGACTGGAAACTGGAATGGACTGACTGAAAACTGGACTGACTGGAAAATGGATTAACTGGAAACTGGAGCTGGACTGAATGAAAAAATAAAAATGGACTGGACCGACTGGAAACTGGACTTAATGGAAACGGGACTGGACTTGCTGTAAACTGGACTGACTGGATTCTCGAATTACTGTAAACTGGACTCTCTGGATTCTGGACTGGACTGACTGGAAACTGGACTTGACTGACTGGAAACTGGACTAACTGGAGTCTGGACTGGACTAACTGGATTCTGGACTGACTGGAAACTGGACTGACTGGATTCTGGACTGTACTGACCTGAAACTGGACTTACTGGAAACTGGACTGGACTTACTGGAAACTGGACTGGAGTGACTGAAAAATGAACTGACTGAACACTGGACTGAATGAAACAACTGGACTATTTGGAAACTGGACTGGATTGACTGGAAACTGGACTTACTGGAAACTTAACCTAATGTCAGTCCAGTTTCCAGGACTGGAAACTGGACTGACTGGAAACTGGAATCGACTGACTGGAAACTGGACTGACTGGAAAATGGATTAACTGGAAACTGGAGCTGGACTGAATGAAAAAATAAAAATGGACTGACTGGAATCTTGATTAACTGGTAACTGGACTGGACTTACTGGAAACTTCACTGACTGAAAAAACTGGACCTACTGGAAACTGGACTGCACTGACTGGATTCTGGACTGTACTGACCTGAAACTGGACTTACTGGAAACTGGACTGGAGAGACTGAAAAATGGACTGACTGGAAAATGGACTGGACTTAGAGGAAACTTGACTGACTGAAATAAGCTGGACTTACTGGAAACTGGACTGGACTGACTGGAATGGACTGACTGGAAACTGGATTCTGGACTGGACTAACTGGAAACGGACTGGACTGAATAAAACAACTGGACTGACTGGAAACTGGACTGGACTGACTGGAAACTGGACTAACTGGAAACTGGCCTGGACTGACTGGAATGGACTGGACTGGACTGGACTTAGTGGAAACTGGACTGGACTGACTGGAAACTGGACTGACTGGAGACTGGACTAAATGTCAGTCCAGTTTCCAGGACTGGAAACTGGACTGGACTAACTGGAAACTGAACTGACTGGAAATTGGACTGACTGACTGAAAAAAAAAACTGGACTTGGACTGACTGGAATGGACTGACTGGAAACTGGATTCTGGACTGGACTGACTGGAAACTGGACTGGACTGAATAAAACAACTGGACTGACTGGAAACTGGCCTGGACTGACTGGAATGGACTGACTGGAAACTGGACTGACTGGAATCTGGACTAAATGAAAACTGGACTGGACTTAGTGGAAACTGGACTGGGCTGACTGGAAACTGGACTGAATGGAAACTGGACTGGACTTACTGGAAACTGGACTGGACTGACTGAAAACTGAATGGAAACTGGACTGGACTGAATGAAAAAAACTGGACTGACTGACTGACTGACTGACTGACTGACTGACTGACTGACTGACTGACTGGCTGACTGACTGACTGGAAACTGGACTGACTGGAAACTGGACTGGACTGAATGGAAAAATGGACTTACAGGAAAACTGGACAGACTGGAAACTGGACTGACTGAAAACTGGACTGGACTTACTGGAAACTGGACTGGACTGACTGAAAACTGAATGGAAACTGGACTGGACTGAATGAAAAAAACTGGACTGACTGACTGACTGACTGACTGACTGACTGACTGACTGACTGACTGACTGACTGACTGACTGACTGACTGGAAACTGGACTGACTGGAAAATGGACTGGACTGAATGAAAAAAACTGGACTTACAGGAAAACTGGACAGACTGGAAACTGGACTGACTGAAAACTGGACTGGACTTAATGGAAATTGGACTGACTGAAAACTGGACTGGATTTACTGGAAACTGGACTGGATTTACTGGAAACTGGACAGACTGGAATATGGACAGTCAACTGGACTGGACTGAATGAAATGACTGACTGGAAACTGGACTAACTGGAAACTGGACTGGACTTACTGGAAACTTGACTGAATGAAAACAAAAATTACTTACTTGAAACTGGATTGGACTAACTGGAAACTGGACTGGACTAACTGGAATGGACTTACTGGAAACTGGACTGGACTGACTGGAAACTGGACTGGACTGACTGGAAACTGGACTGACTGGAAACTGGACTGGACTGACAGGAAACTGGACTAACTGGAAACTGGACTAACTGGAAACTGGACTGGACTGACCGAAAACTGGACTGGACTGACTGAAAACTGGAAAGACTGGAAAATGGACTAACTGGAAAATGGACTGACTGGAAATTGGACTGGATTTAATGAAACTGGACTGGACTAACTGTAAACTGGACTGACTGGACTAACTGGAAACTGGACTAACTGGAAACTGGACTAACTGGAAACTGGACTGGACTAACTGGAAACTGAACTGACTGGAAATTGGACTGACTGACTGAAAAAAAAAACTGGACTTACTGAAAACTGGACAGGACCGAATGGAAACTGGACTGGACTAACTGGAAACTGGACTGGACTAACTGGAAACTGGACTGAACTGACTGAAGTCTGAACTGAACTGAACTGAACCGAACTGAACTGAACTGACTGAAGTCTTAACTGAACTGCCACCCAACAAGACGTGTCGTCTTTGACGTCTGTGTATTTGACACATCAAGTCTCCTCCCCATGTTTATCTCTTCATCAGGTGTGTGTGTGTGTGTGTGTGTGTGTGTGTGTGTGTGTGTGTGTGTGTGTGTGTGTGTGTGTGTGTGCGTGTGTGTGTGTGTGTGGTTACGGTTAATGTTTTCATTCTGACAGGAAGCAGTTATTAATATGTATTCAACCTGACATGGAAATTCCGGACGACTTACAGTAAACACCCCATCAAATACAGTAAACACTACATCAAAACATCATTTCTAAAATGTAATAATATCATAATGTATCAAATTTTTACATTGAAGGACTGTTTTTGCATTTTGTGTGTGTGTGTGTGTGTGTGTGTGTGTGCGTGCTTGCGTGTGTGCGTGCGTGCATGCATGCGTGCGTGCTTGCATGTGAGAACGTGTGTGGTGTAGAGTCAGAACATCACCATAGCAACCCATCTAACTCCTCCCCTGTGGTGAACCTGCATGAATTCTACCACATTAAAGGAACACTTCACTCAAAACATTTTCTATCAATACCTCATCCCATGAAGCCTTGGGCTCAGGGAGTTTGATATAGTTTTTGTCACATTCATGAGACAATAATTCAATATTTGACGACACTGATGCAGTAGGAGACCAGAATAAAACTTTTTTTTTTCTTTTTTAAGTTCATTTACAGTATTGTTTTTATTAAAAGGAATATTGGAATATAGATTATTCATGAAATTAATACTATGAGTTTTAAGAAAAGGTTGAAATTGTATTTGTTCACTCTAGAAGAAAAATATGAATACAAAAAAGCTATATATCCCACTATGATATTTATTTTTACATCAATTACATTGAATTTGTACTATGGAGCTATCGAATGTATTGGGCAGGTAACTGACCTATAAGTCAGTTTTTCCGTTGTGTTGTATGTACTGTATGTACTTATGTGAAATTAGTTGTTGTGAAGCCCTGGCCCCTGCTTCATCATACAAGACTGTCGCACAAGTGAAAATAGCAGATCTATGAGCACAGTAGCACACAACGCCTCAAGGCGCGAGGCGTTGTGTGCTCGTAGATCGGCTATTTTCACTACTTTAAATCATTTTACAGGTGACAAACGCAAAATAAAGGGTTTTGGACGTACAAGGTTTCCTTAGGGGTGCTTAACTCATTTGCCGCGATGCCCGTAGCACCCGTAAATTTTCCGCTGTACGTTCCTGCCATGCCCGTAAATCCCGTAAATGTGCTTTTAAATTATGTAATGCTAAATTACACTCTTCCCCAGCCCCTGACAAAGTTTGAGCCTTCTGTCATATAGGGAAACCAAAATATCACACATCAAAGTTAGTGTGTTTGAAAACAAGAGTGTAATAAATGTATAAATCTCAATAAAAGTGTATAATTCTCCCCATAATCCACAGTGAAGGAACGGTGGTGGCATTTCGCACGCACCGCTGCAGCCTGGCTGGCAGCACAATGCGTTTTTTTTTTTTTTTTTTTTTCAGCATCCTCACTCCAACATTCAGCCATGCCATTCACACACACCCCCATTCCTACACCATCTATGGAATTGGAAGTGAATCTCTCTGAATGGCAGCATGTCAGAATGGAGAAGGCCCCCCAAGCGAGGCTATCGCTATCGCAGTAGCAACAACAGTGCAGCTCGATCTAACTTAGAGACCATTATGAATAAATCAGACACAATCCCGGGACATTTTCACTTGAAAAGCCCTGAACTGCCATGGGCCAATACAATTCACAGCTCCATAACGCCCCAGAAATATTTCAAAGACTCCACAACAAAATAGGAGCGACATCGCAGCCACAACAACATCAACAACTAGCAGGGATGTCACAAGGGGGGGGGAAAGTACGTGGGGCTGAGTTACTAGGGCCCAAGGTGGAAGGGCCTTTGATATGTTATACTTTTGCTATTGAAAAATAGCAGATCTACAAGCTCACAGCGCGGCACCGAGTGCCGCGCTGCAAGCTTGTAGATCTGCTATTTTTTAAATCCCCATATGAAGAACATTCATGGGGGGCCCACAGTGAATCCTTGTACCCAGGGCCCAGAACCGACACCTTTGGTCCCGGGGGTGGCAAAAGAGGTCAATGGACTAGATGGAGACTTGTTTTCCACTCTCCCAGGCCAACCTCCGTCAGCTCCGTGAAGTGAGGCGCCCTGCATCTTGTCTCGAAGCAGCCACGGCACGGTACGCCTGACTGCGGGGTCGCGTCGGCAAAAATACATCCCCCAGTGTCCATATAAATCCAAGCAATAAGTCGCCTCCTTTGTATGACAAGCTCCGAAAACATACGATTGATCCCAGGAAGAGTGAGGCCAACGAATATGAGGAAAACGCGCGACGATCGTTTCATTGGCTGGGTTATTTTTTTACTTTCATCCTAGCCTCCCGTAGCCAGACTTTTACTCCTAACCATAGCTCCTAACTTTCGGTTTCCGTAGCAGCCAGGGCAGCACCTGTGGGAAACCTGTAGCTATACGCTGTGGTGAAATCCTGGCTAATCAGTGATCCGTTCTGAAGCCCGCCTACTGTATCCGGTTATTTACAAACTCACATACATGCAAGAAACGTTTCCGTATCGGGTATATAACCAGACCGGATCAGCAAACGCCTATGGCAACTGTACACTCACTTGATCACACTTCAACAAGTTTTTCGTACGTCACAATAAAATAAAAACAGTTGAAAATGGGTAACATATATTGGAGGGGGTACCATCCCCCCTGCTTATACTGCTTAGCTATATATATATATATATAATGTATATCTATATAGATAGATAGATAGATAGATAGATAGATAGATATTGATTGATTGATTGATTGATTGATTGATTGATTGATAGATATATATATAATCTATATAGATATATATATATAGATCTGCTATTATGTACATGTGTGTATATCCTACAGTGTGTGTGTGTGTGTGTGTGTGTGTGTGTGTGTGTGTGTGTGTGCGTGCGTGCGTGCGTGCGTGCGTGCGTGCGTGCGTGCGTGCGTGCATGAGGAGGTACTGCAGACCATCGTGGGCCAGTCCAATATAAAAAGCGTATTTCTCTTTGTGTGAAGTAAGACGCCCTAAGGGCAAGAGGTGATCTATTACAGCACTATTACACAATTCCAGTTATACACAATTACACGTATTACACTAGTACACTCATCTGATAAGGCCTGAGGTCATAAAGATAGATATCAAGTGACTTATCTGCTTGAAAAGAGACCCTTCACAAAAACCTAAATAACTCCATTTCATTTGATTTTCAAGCTTGGAAAATCAAAAAACAAGAGTTTTGAAATGGCTATAACTATAGAATGGTACATCGTAAATACAAAATTATTATTTTTGGGTGAAACTAGAGCTTGTCCTCTTTCATTTTCATTACTGCAAAAACAGAATTTAGGAAAAATGTAAATATAAAAAAAAATATTCATTATACAAAACGGCAGAAAAGCCATACAGTACAATGTTAAAATGGCAGCAAATGAGTTAAGAACATACAAAAGATCCAAGGCCATTTAGAACTCCCCTCAAGTAACCATGAGGGTTCCTGGACCACACTTTGATGTTTCCAGTGGGCCAACATGCACAATATCAGCACCCTGACTCTTTATGACCAGAATATAACAGAGCCTTTGTTATCATTGGTAACGCCATTAGAATCAATGGTAACACCTGAGAAGAAATGAAAGAAGAGGCCCCTTATGATATCCACATGCACGCGAGTGCGCACACTCACATGCGCTTCTTTCAATAGATGTTGGAAAACGAAAAAAAAAAAGAAAAAAAAAAACAATAGCGTTAAACAGCATGTTTTTATTTGGTTCTTAACTATCTTTACTCAGAGAACCTACTGAGCTTGTAGATCAGCAATTTTCAATTGATCTTAAAGGATTTTGAAACAATTGCTTCATTTTTACAATATCGGAGAGCGTAAGAATGTGTGTCGTGTTGTGTTGTTTCATGTCTTCGGGCTTTACTGCTCTTTACCTGAAAATGTCCTGCAAATGTATTTTTTACACAGGTTTCTTTCCCTGTTTTGTCTTTCAATTCTCTTATGGAGAATTTAGAATATACTTGCAAATGGCAAGAAACCAGTTGGGGAAGTTAAAGTTACATGTAACTGAGTTACGTAACTAAGTTAGATTTAGCTGTAACTTGCTGGTAAGTAACTGAGTTACATTCATATTTATGTAACTCGCCAAGTAACTGAGATACGTTTTGGGTCATTTTTGGCTCAAGTTACAAGTTACAAGAAGTTACAAGCTAATTTATAATTAGGAACACAGATGTTTACTAAAGAAAATGTCAACCTATTTGGCATGTGACTTCTTTTGTAGGATATAATATTTTGTTTCATGTACACCAAATGTACATTCTTAATTTAACGCTGAAAAAAGTAACTTGAAGTAACTCAGTTATTTCTATGTAACTTAAAACGTTATAAGTTACATTTCTCCAGGGGTACAACTTTAACTTGATCAAGTTACTGCCATGGTGAGTTACTTGCAACTGTACAAGTTACGCTTTCAAAGTAACTTCCCCAACAATGGAAACCACTCCATTCCCATTGAAAAGCAGAATCCACTTCATGTGCAGATTTAAACTTTGAAGTCAGATAAGGTCGTAAAAGTAGAAAAAAAATTGCTGATCTACAAGCTCAATGTTCTGCCGATCCACTGGAAATCTACTGTCTTGCCAATGGCAGGAGGCGCTGTAGAGCGGGTATCAGCGGTTCTGTACGGTTGTGGATCCATTCTAAGTAGTTGGACACGCGGGTGTAGACGCCGTAGTTCCCTGGTCGCCCGCAGCCCTTGACCGAGCTGACGATGCCCAGCAGAAAGGTGGTGTTCTTGTACTGGGAGAGGAGAGGAGAGGAGAGGAGAGGAGAGGAGAGGAGGGGAGAGGAGGGCAGAGGAGAGGAGAGGAGAGGAGAGGAGAGGAGAGGAGAGGAAGGGAGGAGAGGAGAGGAGAGGAGAGGAGAGGAGAGGAGAGGAGAGGAGAGGAGAGGAGAGGAGAGGAAGGGAGGAGAGGAGAGGAGAGGAGAGGAGAGGAGAGAAGAGGAAGGGAGGGGAGATCAGGAGTTGAAAATCACACACAGTGTAGAGATGGGATTTATGGCTCTTTGAAGTGAGCCGGATTTATGGCTCATTGAAGTGAGCCGGATCTCTAGGATCCGTTCCTTTCAAAGAGCCTATATAGGACTATATATATATATATATATATATATATATATATATATATATATATATTCATTCGTTTTGTATTTATCATCTATAAAATCTACTAAACTAGAGAAAACAGCAGATCTGAAGGCACACAACGCCTCACATCGTTCTGACATGCTGTCATTCCGACATCCCCCCATTCAGACACTAACCCCTAACCTCAATGGAAGTGCTGCCACTTAGACAATTAGAAGTCGATGTCGGAATGGCAGCATGTCTGAATGGAGAGCGGCCCCCGGAGTGGGTACCACTCACTTCGCACCAGTGCAATTTCTTGTCTGTCATTACCGGGGTGACCAGTGGACCCCCAGCGTCTCCCTCGCATGCGTCTTCTCCTCTCTGCAGGTACCCACACAACATGTTGTCAGTCACACCGCTCATCTCCATGCATTCCAGCTCTCGCATCCTGGAAACCTGTAATCGGTGATGGAAGAAGAGTTGTATGTTTGCTTGTAACTGAGTCTTTCTAAAAAATATTAGAATATTATTCTGAAAGAGGTATGGCATACTTTTATACTTTTTTCTGTTTTGTGTGTTAGAAGTAGACGCACATCTTGTAAAAATGATCCCGGTGCTGAGCAAAAATACGTACAGATGAAGAAGGAAGAGGCTCGCACAACCATCTTAACACTTTGCAAACCACGGGGAGCCCCTTAACTCATTTAGTGCCCCTGAAATTAACGGATTATAAAGTCCACGATGCCACCTTCAGGCTGCATTCACTCCCGTTATCTTATTTTGAAGGCCAGAAGTCCACAGCGTAAACACTTCCGGTCTGACGTCATCGAGTCTTCTCGGGATTGGCACTATATGAGTTAATATTAAAAGCGGAATATACCGGACATCTGAGCAAGGAGTCTCAGCCGTGCCGTCTTTTACCGTACTTTGTCATTAAAAACGAAATAAATGATTTTTATCCGAAAATCGGTGATCGTCTAACCTTCCCTAGTCACCACTCGTCCATCGATAGCGCATGGCTCGTCTGACATGAAGCAGAAGTGACGTCAGGTCCATTCCTTCCAGAGGCTTCCTAGCAGCCACCCATTTACTGTTTATACACGAGTGCTAGTACAGCAGGAGTGCTGCGGGCTATGCGAGCGAAACTGTTCATATCTACTCTTGAGTCATCCGTGGATTATTTGAGCCGACATTTACGTGAACGGAGCACGCGAAACGCACAGGGATAAGATGCGTCGGCCGAAACCCCCACTCTAAGCCAATGCAGATTGAAGAATTTCATTGGGAACTGTGGTGAGTATACAACGGGGATCGCGGTATGGTAATGGGGGATGAAGACCACGTGATATAGCGCTGGATGTCTGGTAAAATGAATGCGGTTCAGATCATAATATAATAATAGAAATTTCACGGCTAATCTACAACAAGCCATTCTCCCAGGTAAGTTTATCTTAAGATGGTGTGCGAGCCTCTCCTTCTTAATTTGTCTAAAGCTATACTATGGAAGTTGCTCAACTACTGGTCAGTAGCGGTATAGCTTTTTTCGGACGTTTTTCGCCCGGGGTCACCGCGGACCACCGGAACGGGGCCGCGGACCACCCCGTCCGCATGCGCCTCGCCGAGACGCATCCGTAGAGGGGTCTCACGTCCCTCTGCGACCAGGCGCTGGGGAGTAACAGGCTAGAGTCCTACACCAGACTGGTGTAGGAGGCACTGCTGTTGAGGCAAGTTACTTCCTGAAAAGACGGCAAGACGCGCTATGATTGGCCGGTAGTGTATGATCCGCGCTGTGATTGGCCGGTAGTGTATCATCTGGAGACAACGTATACGGAAAGATGCAGATGATGTAATTTTGACCTGAAATCCGGTCCCCGGCCAGGATCATAGAAAAGATATTTACAGAAGGCTTTAGGGCTGAAATTCACAGAGTGGGTATTCTAAAACTTTAGTGATTCAATAGTTAGACAATTTTAAGATTTGTTTTATTAGAAAAGTTACATAGTATAGCTTTAACATTACTCAAATAGACCCCCAGGTGTGGTCATAATATGCAAATATATCTTCCCATATATGTCGTCCAAAGACCCAATCGAAATACACCGACACGCTAAAATCATCCCTTCCCGTTTTTATCATACAACAGCAGCTGCGGGTGTGGCTAACTTCAGTTGGGTCAGCACCCACCGGAAAACTAGGTATACCTTATGAGCGGGGGAATCACGGCACGCCGTCTTTAAAGGTAGGGTAAGTGATTTTAGTATCTGTTGCTTTAGTTTACTCCAGGGGTCTTCAACGTTTTCAGGCCAAGGACCCTTATTTGGGAGAGAGATGAAGCGGGCCCCCTACAACCCCTACAACCTTTTCATAGATTCCATATACTGTAGTTTTGGAACGGAGAATATGGAACGTCAAAACAACGTTCTCTTTACAATATTTAAGACATTTAGTAGTGTGGTGCTTTTCTGTTCTGTTCATATCAAGTAGGATGTTTTGCTTAATTCAACATCTAAAACGTGTTTACACCGCCATTTTAAATGGGCCCGTCCACCCAAAAAGCATCTACTACGTCATCACTGCTTGCGGCAGACACTGCAATGGCTCCCCCATGGGTTGAAAATATGAAAGTTTTTCTCTCAAAGGAATATATTGTAAGTGTTTTAAATTGTATATTTTGTTTAAAGAGGGTTATTATAACATATTAAAGGAAAATTCCAGAATAAAACATAATACCACTTAACCCTTAAGTGCTGTTCGGGTCATTTTGACCCGTTTTACATTTTCATTTGGAAAAAAAAGGTAGAAGTTTAAATTGTTTCCACCTGAAACTCACTGGCCTTAAAGATTCTTCTGAGATGAACATGTAAAAAAAATATTTTTGCACTACACCCATGCTACACCCCCCTCATATTTTTTGAACCTTAAGTGCTGTTCGGGTCATTTTGACCCGGAAGCACAGATGCACAGAAATACACAGTATTATGCCAAAACAGAGACACACAGTCACCCCCACTTGTCACCCCCACTTCTAACACCCCCCTTACGAAGCCCCATTCCGAACCCTCCCCCCCCTTTCCGCACCCCCCCCCCCTCCCCACACTTAACCCCTGATGCACAGAAATGCAAGGAATCATGTACAAACACAGATACACAATCACCCCCTAACCCCTTCCACCCCTCCAACCCCCCTCACCTCGCCCTTACCCCCTCCCCTCCAAACCCCCCAACCCACCCCCCCCCCCCCACCTCCCTCCCACACCCCCCCCCCACCACCCCAGATGCACAGAAATAAAAGAAAGCATGTATACTAACACAGACACACAGTCACCTCCTTCCCCCCCTCCCCCCTCCTATCGCCCTCACCCCCCCACACCCTTCACCCCCTCTCCTCCTCACCCCTCCCCTCCTCACCCCCTCTCCTCCTCACCCCTCCCCTCCTCACCCCTCACCCATCCCCTCCTCACCCCTCACACCTCACTTATCTGAAGTTTTCCTTGTGACTGTACTGTATCTTAGGGGAAATTTTACATTATTTTACATAAACATAAGGTGCTGGAAAGTAACACTGTATTTCAGGGGTGCTGTGGATGAAAATGTTGTTTACAGGGGTGCCCTGAGACCAAAGTGTTTGAAAACCTCTATGTGAGAATGATGTCCTGTTGAACCACAAGTATTCAATTAATGGGCATGTTGTTCATAAAAATATTGTCTGATTTTCATTTTGTCCTATAAGCATGAGAAATATTGCCCAGTATTAAATAAAGTAGTTTTTTTTTACATGAATTTCAGCTAAATCAGTAAAAACGCCTAGCTCTTTCATTGTTTAATGTGATATAGCAAAGCAGAAATGCAAACATTTACCATATATATCATATGAATTGTTTGGTATTGAGTCAAAGTCAATGTATCATGATGATTTGTTAAGTTAAAATGTATATTAGTGTTGTTTTTTTTAAACCAAATACCCCCCGGGTCAAAATGACCCGAACAGAACGAAGGTGTAGTGAATCTGAACAGAACTTAAGGGTTAATCAGACTTTTATCACGTATGTACATACCTGGTATGATGGATTTTTATCATAGTCCTTCCAGTTTTTACTTCTCCTGGACTCCTCAGATCTCTCTCCCACAGCCAAAACGGCGGTCAATTGAGGTCCTCCAAAAGCGCTAATTTTCACCGCTCCAAAATCACCTTTTCCATCATAAATCTTTTATTTATAGTTCCTAGAGACGATATAGTCCGCAGTTAATCCCCAAACAGCATGCATTTCCTGAAACAGATCAATATTTACCTCAACTCCTCAAGAGAAGAAGAATGAAGTCTCGCGTCTCGCGTGATTACCGCGTCCCCTTTAGCGAAAATGAAAGCTTTCTCCTGGAGTTATTACAGCCAGTATGTACACACCAAGGCATCGTGGTATATATATAAAAAATAAGAAAGCAGAAGACTATAATCTAGTTAGTCTGTTGATCGCTAGAATCTATTAATATGACTGAGAAGGATTGGATTCACAACAAAGCATAATAACGGACTTCCTTCCTGTGGTCATAAGGTAATTCTATTACCTTATTTATTTTTATTTTCCTCAATACATTTCTTACCTCATGACCGGCATTATGAGGTAATTTTTACCTAAAGTTTATTATTAATCCAGCCAGTAGAAAGATGGCGGATTTGCAATCCTTTTTCTTTTCTTTTTCTTTTTTTTTTTACTTTTCTTTGTTGGGAATGTCATTTGTGCGGGTTGCTCTCAAGTTAAACAATGAGACACACAACGGTCGCTTGGCAAGGACAACTGTAACCTATCTTAACTGGAACAATAGTTGTACTGACTCTGAACTCTTCGGACGCTCCCAGTGAGGGTTTCATGTGTCGCTTTTACTGTGTCACTTCTCATTAGCCGGCGACCCACAAGCCCAAAAGCTCAAGGAATAGGGTAGGACCTGTGATTTTCTGCCGTACTTTTTATTTCTGTTTTATCGATTAGTTTGGTCATTAAGGTCCACAGAATGAGAGGTATAATATTTCTAGTGGAGTCAATGGGACAGTGAATATACAAATGACCATAACCTTTTTTCGCAATGTTTCCGGCATATTTGGACACTGCTCCTAAAAGTTTGACCTAAAATCACGAAAATCGGTACACACTTGCTCTACACTCATGTCATCAACATGGATCTGTCCCATTTAGCGCCACCTTCAGGCAGATTTTTTAAAACGCATTTTTGGACACTACTCCTATAGATTTTGCCCTAAAATCACACAAATCGCTACACAGTATTTCTACACTCATGTCATCAACATGGATCTGTCCCATATAGCGCCACCATCAGGCCGATCTTTTCAAACACATTTTTGGACACTGCTCCTACAGATTTTGCCCTAAAATCACACAAATCGGTACACAGTACTCATCTCATTAACTCATATGCTGCCAAAAAAATACCCCTTTGTACCCACTTCTCTGCCATGCCCGTAGAACCCGTAAATGTAATAAAAATTAATAAAAAAAATGTTTTTATCGAAGCGGAACTAAAATTCCGGAACTAATGTTCCGTGATCATCGTTTCTACACGGACACATTATTGAGCGGACCAGTTTAACATTGAGCCCTAAACCGGAAGCGGGTGGTCCGTCCTCTATTTTGGCCCGTTAGCTTACTGTGTGAACTCCGCGGCTTACAGATGGAGAACGGATTGATCAATTTTCAAAATTTCAACGGATTTGAGAAGCTGATGGAATACGCGAACACACGATGCATAGCAGTGTCCGATCGCGCACGATGGGAATTGGATGAGCGCCCGCGTTAACAGGTAGGAGAAGCCAGCAGTGAAAGACATAGAGAAATCTGCAGGATTTACGGGCGAAAACTACGAATGAGTTAACATGGATCTGTCCCATATAGCGCCACCATCAGGCAGATTTTTTCAAACACATTGTTGGACAATGCTCCTACACATTTTGCCCTAAAATCACGCTGCGACCTGACAGTCGCTTATCTCCCGATTAGGGAGTCTTACTGGCATACCCGAGGAAAGTAGGGGTGCTGGGGGTGCGGCCGCACCCCCTCCCCCACGTCCCACCGCACCCCCTAAAGGGGGGTTGGGGGAAAAATATTGCCGATCGGCAAGTAGAGGCTCTGACATCAGTGGCGTGAAGTAGGAGCTATTGGCTACTTCTATTTCCAGTACAATTTCAAAATAAACATGTGTTGAATGATCGATTGTATAGACAAAAAAAAAAGAAAGGCTCTTGTTTTGAAATGTGCTTCTGGGCACTGTTTAGACAGGAAATGGCTTTCAAAGGACTTCCCTTTTAACTTGTCTAAGCGTCTGTCTCTCCGTGCGTAACATATGCGTCATGGAATCGGTGAATTATAACAATATGGGCATAAAGGAATATACAGAACACCAAGACAACACAACCTAGGCTATGAAGGCATTAAACATCGCCCTCTGCTAGCCCTGGCGTCCTCACTGGTGAGTCGTGGCTATAGACTTGTAATGATGAATGCTATGTTATGCTGCTGTGCTGCCTGGCTAGGCTAATGTTTGGGCTAGCTAGTGGCTAATGGCTATGGTGTACTAGAACCAGCTGTTTCCTAACACTGGGGTCTGGACCGATGCGGCGGACACGTTGTATGGGTCGCAACGCACTGAACGCAGTGCGAAGCAACCCGTTGTGAGCTTGTAGATCTGCTATTTTCACTACTTGTTTGGTACAGGGTAGTAATGTCTCTTGGTTCACGGGCTAAAAAGTTTGGGAACCATCATACTTGCTGTTGCAGACAGTGGTGTAAAGTAACTAAGTAGATTAACTGAAAAGCTCTGGGAACTGAATGATTTTATGAAACTGGCACTTGTTGTCTGACTGTCTGTTGGTACCAAAAAATCCAGGCTATATCTTGCTGGATGGTGCGTGTGGAGATGTAAGGAAAGCCGTTCCCGATTGTGTTACATTTAGCTAAAAAAGACTGCGGAAACCTGAATAAAACATGATAAAAAACGATAAAAAACTCAAAATGTTCGCGCGCGCGCGTGCATGAGGGGCGCATGACAGCCCCCCCTACTGTAAATTAGTTCCCGCGGCCATGCTTACTGGTATAAGAAAGAGGCAAACATTTTGAAAATAGCCACACACAATGTACATCTAGGTGTGCCCTGGGATCTTTTGACAATGAAAAGTGTACCCTGGAAACACTGGTCTATGAGACATACAAACAGGGACGTGCTGGCCATTAGGAAAAGCGGAACAACTCCCGAACGGCCGGTTCATTCCTGGCCGGTCCAGGCCGGCCATTAGGAAAAAAAATAAAATAAAATGTCGGCCTTCGTTCCATTTTGGGGGCTGGGCAGCCAACAAAGTAAATCGTCACTGTCGGGCAGAAACCTTGTATCTCCAAGTTTCAAATGTGTACATTTTTTTCGCAAAGTAAAGCACTGCTTCATCATACAAGGCCGTCGCACAAAAGTAGTGAAAACAGCAGATCTACAAGCACACAACACCTCGTGGCACGAGGCGTTGTGTGCTTGTAGATCGGCTGTTTTCACTACTTTAAATCATTTTTTAAATGATAAATACAAAAGAAACGGTTTGGGACAGGTTTCCACCAGACAATGACGAAATACTCATGTAATTGGCCCACTGGCTTGTGACTTGTCATGATCTGAAATGGCAAATCTTTGAGTAGCAGCAGCGCTATAGAGAGAGATCTCGCTCTATAGCGCGCAATGAGGGCCTCTACAACTCTTTTTCCCGGGCTGAATCAGGGGCCCAGCACGTCCCTGCATACAAACACAGTCAGATGTGGAAGCGGCCGATGCTCGTCACCTTCAGGCGTTTCAGCAGGTGTGAGGTGGGTCCATGCTCGCTGAGCCGGCCCCAGCCGCTCACCGTGTGCTTGCCGACCTCCCACAGGTGGTAGTCTGCCAGATAGCGCGTGGGCAGGCACACGGGCACGACGTACGGCGTGTACGCGATGGGCGCGCTCAGACGCAGCAGGGCGATGTTGTGGTCCGCCGTGCCCGGCGCGTACGCCTCGTGCATTATGATCTGTGACACCTGCAAGACCTGCTCCGTGTTCTCATCCACCAACGTGTCGTGTTCACCTGACAGACAGACAGACAGACAGACAGACAGACAGACAGACAGACAGGCAGGGAGGCAGGTCGACAGACAGATAGGGAAAACTAATTAAACTTTTTTTTTTTTTTTTTTTTTTTCACGATTTTGTAACCCATGTTTCACCCAGTGCCAATTGCCTAAGCTGTAATCCTGGGCTCTGCTCTTCCTCTGCCAACCTGGCGAGGGCCCCGAACTGAGCTCGTGCTTCCTTCAGTGCATGAGGAGTGAGCAGGCCGCTTCTTATCACCTGACAGGAGGGAGCTTCCCCGGTTGGACGTATGTAGCGCGTGGAAGGAACACGTTATTCCAACCAGTTCCTTTCGGGGAAATCTTGATGGTTCTAAATCCCATTATTTCGACTATGGGCGTCGGCTAACCTCGCTGGTGTTCGTTTACAACGGGCAGTTTGATCCGGTCTAGGCAGAAACCACAAGCAGAAGAAACAGCGTTGCTTTGTTTTGGTTCCCCCCATTTTTTTCCCCAATCCCTATTCATGGGTTGCATTTGTAGTCCTACACCGGCCATGTTGAGGACTGACACAGGTGTTCTGATTGGCGAAGAACATGCCAATCAGACATATTGAAACACCTGTGTTGGTCCTCAACATGGCCGTTTAGGACTACAAATGAAACCCATTAATTAAGATGCTCGAGTAGCCTAGGGTAGTCTAGCCAGTCGCTACGAGTTGGACTAAAAGATGGATATACCAAACACATTTTTCAAAAGCAAAACTACTCCGCATCAAGGGGTTTATTAGGTAGGCCCTAAAAGTATATCCTTGAGTGCGGGGGAATTATTTTGGGTTAAAACTGAATCTGGTTTGATCTGTGTGGATGGATGCAGGGACGTGCAGAGAATGTGAGAGAGGCAGGGGCTGAAATTTCGAAAGGGCCTTTTAGTGAAAACATCGAAAATAGCCGACCTCCAAGCTCACAACGCGTCGCAGGGTGGGCTGGGAGGTCTGCTATTTTCGGTGATTGATACCACACTGAACTAAGCATAATCAAGTCAATACTGGAGATGTGGCGTAACGGAATGGATTTCTGCACAGAGAGAGGGCAATTCTTTCAACATAAGATGATGCATTCAAGTTCAGGAGAGTTTGTACAAGGCAATTCTCTTGAACGCCTTCAGGTATGGCATGGGGCATTTGCATTTATTTCACCACAGTAAAAACTACATTCATGGTCTGGAGAGGGCACTTTTTACAGGCAGATAAAAGGGCAGGGGCTCAAGCCCCTTTTGATGTCTATGTGTGCACGTGCATGGATGGATGGCATGGTTGGATGTACCTGCCACCACCTTCAGAAGCTCAGTCCTGGCGATGTTCTCCACACACTGAGAGGCGGTGAGGACCCAGGTTGGATGGATGATGATTCCTCCACAGATCCCCTTGTCCCTGTACAACAACAGCACCTACACACACACACACGCACAAACGCACGCACGCACACACGCACACGCACGCACACACACACACACACACACACACACACACACACACACACACACACACACACACACACACACACATTACGCGTCAGTCCGCCTTCATGTGTCGATACACACAGACTTATTGATGAATTTATGGATGTATAGAGCTTCTACGGTATGTAGAAACCAATAGTGTGACGATGTCCATTTATTTTTACAGTCTATGATGACATTGGTTCTCAAAGTGTGGTCCGAGGACCCCCAGGGGTCCTTGAGGGAGTTCCAGCTAAATGATAGTTATAGGAACCAAATGGACCCTTATGGATTCTCTATACTGCCTCCCCTGGAACTGGTTGGAATAACGTATTCCTTCCATGTGCTACGTCGTATCCGGGTAACTCCCCCTTTCAGGTGATAAGAAGTGCTCTGCTCACCCCTCATGCATTGAGGGAAGCCATGAGCTCAGTTTGGGGCTCTCCCCAGGTTGGCAGGGAGAGAGAGAGATGCAGAGAGAGAGAGTAGTGCCCAGAATTACAGTTTAGGCAATTAGCCGGTCGCTATGCCCCTCCCGAGAGCTTTTGCCCAATGCCAGCTTAGCAACAGTTGCGCAGCTTGCCAAGGCAAGCTTCCGTGACTGTGAGCAGTCAACATATCAATGCTATGTTGCCAGTTCACACACAGTTTGCAACATAACAGCAAGAATAAGAATACCACGCGACGGTGACCAGCAACAGATTCCCCATACCCAGACCAGAAAACGGTTGGAGGGTGCATTTTTCCACCCCTTTTCCCATGCTGAAATCTGCACTTGTTGGCGATGGTGTTGTGTTGTTGAACACAGTTAGCCTACAGACATACAGCAGCTTAACATCAGGAAAGTTTGCTGGCAATAATACTAATCGTCGTAATCGTAACAAAGGTGCAAATCATATAAAACAAACACTTGTATACATCTGCAGTGATGTGTTGACGGCTGCTGCTGGGCTGGCTTGTTTTGGATTCGGATATCTCACGCCGTCAAGGGTCCACCTCAACCAGCTGTTGATCAGTTTAGCCACGCGTTAGGACTCGTACCGTACGTCTACACAACCGTTCAGATTTAAAACAATAAAGTGCTTACTGAAGGCTCACAGATGTCACAATATGGTACGCTCAAGCAGAATTACCCCTATCTTCCGTATTATTTAATAAGAAGCATTTTGCGATCGGTCGCCATTTTCTAAAAATGTTTTAATGTATCAGAGTGCAGTACACCTCACAACCGATGGAGTCGCGTAATGAGAAAAATGCAAGAACATGGCCGCCGATCGGATTAAAATGCTGTTTATTAAACAATATGGAAGATACGGGTAATTCTGCTTAAGCATACCGTATTGTGACATCCGTGAGCCTTCGCTAAGCACTTTATCTTTGAAATCTGAACGCTTGTGTAGACGTAAATGGCAAATTGGCTAAACTGCTCAACACCAGGTAGAAGTGGACACATGACGGTCGTGAGATACGCCCGAATTGTTTCAGGGCTATTTCTCCCTCTAACCTTTCCCTGTGTTTTTAGTTTTCAGGCTATGCTAGGTACATTGGAGAGGTTTACATGTGAGGTAGTTGTAGGTTTGTAGCCTACATGCCAGGGACATGTCCTGTCTTTTAGGTCCTGTCTTTCAGAACTCTGGTGTCTGACCTTCCAAGGACAATGGGCCCAATTCACCAACCTACTTACGAACGTTCTTACGAAGAAATTTGTTCTTAGACCCTTTTAAGAAGTTTTTTAAGAAGATTTGGCATACACCAATGTTTTCTTAGCTGTGATTTGTTCTTATGTTAAGAAAAAATCTATGCACACTGTAGAGCACTCTTAGGGTGGCCTTTTAGTTCTTAAAGGGGCACTCCACCACTTTTCAACCTATCTTCATATAATAGGTCCTCACTAATGTTCATGATAAAATATCAAAAAAAATTCCTACTCAGTTTGGGTCTCATAGGAGAGCTGTGGGTGGGTCAAATCCTTCTACCGGTGACATCATCAATGGGAAATGCAAGCTAATAGAAACTGCAGGCTTTCTATTCCTGAAAAGGTTGCAATGTTAAAGTGGAAGCCATTGGGCCTCATTCACCAATAAGTTCTTAACTTTCTTCTTAACTTGTTCTTAAATTTCTTCCTATAAGTGAATTCCTAAGTGAAGTCCAGTCACATTCATGAAACGTTCTTAGGAAGGCAAAATTGTTCTTAACTATGTTCTTATCATGATGAATGCCAATCCTCGTAACTTGAAGGGGTTTGCCAGGTAATCCTAATTATCATAGGTAGACGCCCCACATATCCTAATTTGCATCCGTATTACCATAGGGCAGGGGTCCTCAAATACAAATCTTGAAGGTCCAGAAATATTTTTTTGAAACAGGTCCGGGTCCGAAAAAAAGGCGAAGGCGAAATAAGGCGGATACATTTATACAGTATGTACTGTATGTATGTATGTTTATTATAATCATTATAATTGTTTATTTTAATTATTATTATTATTATTATTAAGGAACTTTGGAAATCTCAGTTGGAACTGTTACCCCTGCTACCCGATGCCGGATAAGCGGTTGAAGATGAATGGATGGATGGATGGATAATTATTTATGCATGTAGGCTACATTATTTACCATTTATTGTGTAGCAATAAAACACTGGCTTATAGTTTAATTATTGGAAACTAAAGAGCCTAAATGCAATACCAATATTAGGCTTGTCGTTCAGAATGGAAAATAAAGTGGAACTTAGCGTGAGGGGGAGAGGATTACTTGACATTCAGTTGACACACGTACTGCACAAGCCAGACTGTGCTGATTGACTATGTCAAATGACCGGTCAAATCACGGTCAACGAGTCATAGTTATTAATCTAACACAGCCTAGGATAGCTGGCAATAATATGCGACGACACATTACATTGTTAAAGACGCATGGTCACGCGCCGCGACCATTTCTCGTCTATGCAAGCAGTTGGAGCCTTACATCGTGGATTTTAATGTGTTGCTGTTGTCCTCTCCAATTGAACAGCCAAAGGTAGAAGATCTCTAAGTTATTAATCCAGTGGGAGCAATGGTTTCCAAGAGGTTTTAGCAACTTTTTTCATGCAGCGAGCGGCATGAGTGTGTGGAGAGGGGAGGGGAGGGGGGAGCAGCTGCAGACTGCAGAGCAGACGTCGGAGGGAAGGAAAACCTTTGATCTGCAAGCCCACAGCACGTTGCATTTGCGACGCTTTGTGGGCTTGCAAATTGGCGGAGGGGTGTGTCTTGTGAGCCTGTGTATGTGTTTGAGCGAATGAGCACATACACACACCCACGCACACACACACACAAACGCACATCACACACAGTCAGTCCGATACAACTGTGCGGAGATTTCTCAGTAATGTGCCGCGGTCCGGTCGGAGGTGCCCCGCGGTCCGGACATGGACCGCGGTCCGCCTATTGAGGACCCCTGCCATAGGGAGCCACCCACACATCCCCATATAAGGCACGACTTCATGACACTCTCTGCAGTCACACCTGTGTTTGATTGCTGTACACAGACTTACTTACTTACTTACGCCTATTACCCCTTCTGGGGTTTAGGCCGCCAACAAGAGTTCTCCAAGCATCTCGGTCCTGAGCCAACATCTCAAGCTGTCCCCAGGTGTGGCCCATGTTCTTGGCATCTGCGTCCAAGTCTCTGCGCCAGGTGTTTCGTGGCCGACCTCTCTTTCTTTTCCCTTGGGGGTTCCACTTGAGGGACTGTCTTGTGATATTTGAGGCTGGTTTACGGAGAGTATGGCCTATCCATCTCCAACGACGTTGGAGGATCTCTTCGTCTGCTGGCTTTTGGTTGGTTCGTTGCCATAGTTCTTTGTTGCTGATGGTGTTAGGCCAGCGGATCTGGAGGAGTCGTCGCAGACAGGTATTGATGAATGATTGTATTTTGTTTGTGGTGTATACTGTGGTCCTCCATGTCTCAGCGCCATAGAGTAGGACTGACTTCACGTTGCTGTTAAAGATCCTAATCTTTGTTGTGATGGCTAGGTCTTTCGTGCTCCAGATGTTCTTTAATTGGAGATAAGCTACCCTGGCCTTGCCAATCCTAACTCTCACATCTGCATCTGTTCCGCCCTGCTTGTTGACAATGCTCCCGAGGTACGTGAACTCGTCAACCTCCTCCAGTGCTTCTCCTTTCAGCATGATGGATGCAGTGCCGGCAGTGTTTACTCGGAGGACTTTGCTCTTCCCTCTGTGGATGTTAAGGCCGATGCGGACTGAGTTTGCTGCGATGGTGCTGGTCTTGTCTTGCATTTGCTGCTGGGTGTGAGAGAGAAGGGCCAGGTCATCTGCGAAGTCCAGATCATCAAGCTGGGTCCACATTGTCCACTGTATGCCGTTCTTCTTGTCTGCTGTGGATTGCTTCATTACCCAGTCCATTGCCAACAGAAACAAGAACGGCGATAGCAAGCACCCCTGCCTCACTCCTGTTTTTACGCAGAAGGCATCAGTGAGTTGGCCCCCATGGATCACTCTGCAGGTCATTCCCTCGTAGGTGTTTCTAATGATGTTGGTTAGCTTTTCTGGCACTCCGTAGTGCCTGAGAAGCTTCCAGAGGGTCTCCCTGTCCACGCTATCAAAAGCCTTCTCATAATCGACAAAGTTCATGTATAGCGGTGAGTTCCACTCTAGAGACTGCTCCAGGATGATGCGCAGTGTGGCAATCTGGTCAACACAAGATCTGTCCTTTCGGAAGCCACCCTGCTGGTCTCTGAGCTGAGGATCCACCACGTCCTTCATCCTGTCCAGTATGATCCTGTAGAAAACCTTTCCTGGGATGGATAGTAGTGTGATCCCCCTGTAGTTCGCACAGTTGCTCAGGTCCCCCTTCTTCGGCATCTTGACCAGGTAGCCCTCTTTCCATTCGGAGGGGATGTTTTCCTCCTCCCACATTTTCTTGAAGAGAGGGTGGAGCATCTCTTCCGTGGTCTCTGTGTCCGTCTTTAGTGCCTCAGCCGGGATGCTATCTGGTCCTGCGGCCTTGCCGTTTTTAAGCCTTTTAATGGCTCTTCGGATCTCCTCCCTTGTTGGTGTACTGAGGTTTATTGGTAAATCCCTGTCTGCTTGTTGGATGTGTGGTGGGTCTTGTGGGGCTGGTCTGTTTAGCAGTTCCTCAAAATGTTCCATCCATCTTCTCTTTTGTCCTTCCTCTCCAATTATCGAATTTCCCTCTTTGTCCTTTACAGGTCTTTGAGGTTTGCTGGTCTTTCCTGACAGCTTTTTGGTGGTGGCATACAGGTCTTTCAGATTCCCGTGTCTAGCTGCTTCTTCTGCTTCTAGTGCAAGCGCCTCTATGTAGTTCCTTTTGTCCGTCTTGATACTTTTTTTCACTATCTTATTCGCTTCCCTGTACAGTGCTTGAGCCTTCACTTTCTCTGCCCTTGTACGACTGCTGTTTAGGGCCGCCTTCTTTTCTTTCCTCTCCTCAACCCTCTTCAGGGACTCTGTTGATATCCACGGCTTGTGGTTGTCTTTCTGTGGGCCCAGTACTATGCTGCAGGTTGTGGTTACAGCTTCCTTTACAGCCTTCCACATCCCATTTATACTTCTTTCCTCCTCTCTTTCATCTAGCTCTTGCAGGGCCTGGAACCTGTTTTTTAGTGTAATCTTGAATGTCTCTGATATTGCTGTATCTCTTAATATTGCTGTGTTGAATTTTTGCCTCTGGTTCTTCTCACCAGTCCAGTTTCTCTTCAACTTCAATTGAACTTTGGCAACAAGAAGATGGTGGTCTGACGCTACGTCGGCTCCTCTTCTGGCCCGTACATCTTGAAGGGACCTCCTGAACTTCTTTGAGATGCATACATGGTCTATTTGGTTCTCGGTGAAGAGGTCCGGTGATATCCATGTGGCCTTGTGTACTCGCCTGTGGGGGAAGACGCTTCCTCCAATGACGAGGTTGTTGTTGGCACATAGGTCTGCGAATCTCTCTCCATTCCCGTTCATCTCTCCAAGACCATGCTGCCCCATGATCCTCTCATATCCTCTGTTGTCGCTTCCAATTTTTGCGTTGAGGTCTCCCATTACAATGGTGATGTCTCTTCCTGAGAAACTCTGGATGATGGTTTGCAGTCTGTTATAGAAATCGTCCTTGCTCTCTTCGTCACTGTCATTGGTCGGGGCATAGCACTGAATGATGTTTACCTTTATTCTTTCCTTTTTTGTTCTGAATGACGCTGCTATAGTTCTCGGGCCATGTGCCTCCCATCCCATAAGTGCTCTCTGAGCAGCCTTGGACAGCATCAGAGCGACCCCCTGGGTGTGGTGTGCGTTGTCCTCCTCATGGCCTGAGTACAGCAGCAGCTCTCCTGTGGCAAGCCTCTTCTGTCCGGAACCCGTCCATCTGGATTCGCTGATTCCGAGTATGCTAAGATTGTACTTTTTCATCTCGGCAGCAACTTGTGCGGTCTTACCCGCTTCGAACATGGTCCTAACGTTCCATGTACCGATGGTGGTGCTAGCCCTGGTTGAGAGGATGTTGTTCGGCAAGGTGGCTTCCAGATGCTTCCGGCTTTCACCACCCTGTGTCATATATCCTTCTGACGAAGGTCCATCTTCTCCCCGGAACTGGATATCTTGATTTACTCTTATTTGCGTATCTGTAACACGTGTTGTTTTACGGGGTGGGGTTGTTAGCCCCACGCCCAACCCCCAAACCTGGAGGACCAGTTGCTGCTTTTCGTCTGACCTCTACCCTGAAACCTGCCCGGCTTGGTTGAACCTGCCAGGGGTATGACCCCCCTCCGGTATAGCCCCCAGGGTCATTGAGATACACAAGCCTCCCCACCACGGCAAGGTAGCAACACAGGGGAGGTCACTCACAACAAGAAATCACTCACAGAAATAAAGTTGAGAGAATGTATTTAAGAATAGCCTAACTAAAGTGTAAAGATGGTGGAACACTAGACTAGGAAAAAAAAAACACTTCTGTGGAGGTACTGAAGTGAACAGCTAATTATTTGTATTTAATGAATGAATGTATTTAATTATTTCACTATAGACATCAATGTAAATTTGCTGAAATTAGAATGTTATCCATATTTCATGTTTGGAAATAGCATTAGTTGTGGATATAAAACATTTTATTACTGAAAGCTGGTAGGTGGGTGTAGAGGGGCTTTAAGTTAGCAGCTTCTTGGGATGTAATGGGGTGGAAGTAGGGGTGTGGTGGTTGGGATATGGTGCATGGTGCAAGGGGGGCTTTCAGGTAGGAAGGGGACAGGAAAATGGGCGTGTGGCGGGTGGCTTTTAAGAAGTTTTTTAAGAAGATTTGGCATACACCAATGTTTTCTTAGCTGTGATTTGTTCTTATGTTAAGAAAAAATCTATGCACACTGTAGAGCACTCTTAGGGTGGCCTTTTAGTTCTTAAAGGGACACTCCACCACTTTTCAACCTATCTTCATATAATAGGTCCTCACTAATGTTCATGATAAAATATCAAAAAAAATTCCTACTCAGTTTGGGTCTCATAGGAGAGCTGTGGGTGGGTCAAATCCTTCTACCGGTGACATCATCAATGGGAAATGCAAGCTAATAGAAACTGCAGGCTTTCTATTCCTGAAAAGGTTGCAATGTTAAAGTGGAAGCCATTGGGCCTCATTCACCAATAAGTTCTTAACTTTCTTCTTAACTTGTTCTTAAATTTCTTCCTATAAGTGAATTCCTAAGTGAAGTCCAGTCACATTCATGAAACGTTCTTAGGAAGGCAAAATTGTTCTTAACTATGTTCTTATCATGATGAATGCCAATCCTCGTAACTTGAAGGGGTTTGCCAGGTAATCCTAATTATCATAGGTAGACGCCCCACATATCCTAATTTGCATCCGTATTACCATAGGGAGCCACCCACTCCACACATCCCCATATAAGGCACGACTTCATGACACTCTCTGCAGTCACACCTGTGTTTGATTGCTGTACACAGAACTAACAAGAAATCACTCACAGAAATAAAGTTGAGAGAATGTATTTAAGAATAGCCTAACTAAAGTGTAAAGATGGTGGAACACTAGACTAGGAAAAAAAAAACACTTCTGTGGAGGTACTGAAGTGAACAGCTAATTATTTGTATTTAATGAATGAATGTATTTAATTATTTCACTATAGACATCAATGTAAATTTGCTGAAATTAGAATGTTATCCATATTTCATGTTTGGAAATAGCATTAGTTGTGGATATAAAACATTTTATTACTGAAAGCTGGTAGGTGGGTGTAGAGGGGCTTTAAGTTAGCAGCTTCTTGGGATGTAATGGGGTGGAAGTAGGGGTGTGGTGGTTGGGATATGGTGCATGGTGCAAGGGGGGCTTTCAGGTAGGAAGGGGACAGGAAAATGGGCGTGTGGCGGCTGTTGAGATATGGGGGTGAGGGTGTAGGGAGTTGGGTTATGGGGGGGCGGGGGGGTGAAGGGTTGTGCCGGGGGGAGGGTGGGGGTCGTAGGGGGTGAGTATGAGGCTTGGGCTTCAACTCAACCGGCTCATTTTGGGTTGGGATGCAATTTTCAGACCTGTTGAAAACTAGTCAGTAAACCAGTGATTCTAAATATTTTCATGTCAAGGACCCCCAAATTAACATGCATTCTGTGGACCCCCACCTGAAAATATTTTCTGCCTGGGAAGATTTTTCAAGATTTATCAAATGTTTAAAAAATATCAGATTCATCAAATGTTTAAAAAATATCCGATCTACAAGCTCAAAATGGGCTGTAATGGTAATGCGTTCGGTTGTGAGCTTGTAGATCGGCTATTTTCAAACAAAATTTTAAACTGGGTTAAAATGGTAAAACTCTTCCTTGTTTTACTGTGGACCCCCTGGAACTTCCTAAAGGACCCCTGGGGGTCCCCAAACCACACTTTGAGAACCACTGCTCTAAAGATATGATACAAATATTTTGATGATTTAAATCATATTATTATACAACTGTAGAATTGATGAAACTTAAAGAATAAATTATTTTAGCACAGCATGTCACACTTAAGAACTAAAAGGCCACCCTATGTTAAGAAAAAATCTACGCACACTCCAGAGCACTTTTAGTTCTTAAGTGTGACATGTATGTGCAAAAATAATTTATTCTTGCTGTTTATTCAATTACCATGTCTAATATTCTTAATACATACTTGTTATCAGATAACAAATAGATATTATTAATAAATATATATATATATATATAAAATAAGATATAAAACATTAAGCCCCCCCCACACACACACACACACACACACACACACACACACACACACACACACACACGTTAATCATGTAAATTAGGATCCAGGTTAATGGGTTGATTAGTGATTGACCATGCTATTTATAGGACCTATAGTAGCCTATGGCCTCTTCTACACCCTGCAAGTCTCACAATGGCAATTTTGTTGCTGCTTCAAGATGCCTCAGACCGTGCCCTGGCGAGGGAACGTATTTTTCTTGATCATGTAGATTTATTTGCTCGTAGTGACTTTTATTTATTTTCAAGATTTAGACTCCCACGAGCAGTCTTAATGGAACTGTGTAACAGTTTGGAGCCAGCGCTGCAGCCCCGTACCCGGCGCTCCAATCCCGTGCCACCGCATGTGCAGGTACTTTGTACCGTGGGCTTTTTAGCCACTGGCACGTTTCAGAACTTTGTAGGAGACAGGGTTGGCGTATCTCAGCCGACCATCAGCCGCATAATCCCACGTGTCCTGGATGAGATCATTAAACTGGCCCCTCAATTTATTAAATTTCCATATACAGCAGCTGAACAGATCCCCATCAAGAGAGGGTTCCATGGAATAGCTGGTTTACCCAACACTATCGGAGCAATAGACTGCACGCACGTGCGCATTAAGGCACCCTCTCCAGAACCCTTCCCTTACCTCAACCGTAAGCGCTACCATTCAATCAATGTCCAACTCATCTGTGACGCGGATAACCAGCTACTGAATGTGGTCGCTCGGTACCCCAGAGGTGCGCATGACTCATTCATTCTGCAGAACAGCTCTGTGGGTATGCGCCTGGCACAAGGTGCTGCTGGAGACGCGTGGCTCATTGGTGTACATTTCATTGCATATCTGTAGGCTACTCAATACAAATTGAGCTTTATAGTAGGCCTAATTTTAAATTACTGCACCTGTGGGCTTATATTAGACTATAACTTGTTTTATTAGGAGATCGTGGATATGCCCTGGCACCCTGGCTAATGACACCAGTCACCGGACCTCAGACTGCCCAGGAGAGGGCATATAATGAAGCTCACGCGACCACCCGCTCCATCATCGAGCGCACCATCGGGATTTTAAAAGGACGCTGGTTGTGTTTAGATGTATCAGGAGGCAAACTGCTTTTTAAACCGGAGAAGGTGCGTTTAAATAGCTGAAAATTTGTTTTAGTTTTCCTAAAACGTTATAGACTAAAATGAACAGCATTAATTTAAGTGTGATAATAGGCCTTATACCTGTTTGGATTTATACCTCTTTTCTAATTTTACAATGTTTAATTTTACAAATGTCTTTCCATCCTTTTAGGTTTGTAAGATGATCATGGCCTGTGCTGTATTGCACAACATCGCCATGAAACGTGGTGTACCCCTTCCCCCACTTGTGCCACCAGAAGCGCGTCTTGACGAACCAGACGAACCAGTCATGATGGGACCAAATAACAGACAGGCCCATTACGTTCAGCAACATTTAATTGCTCGTTTCTAATTTCTACTTTATTTTTATTAAGATAAAGCTACCACTTTTCTTTTTTGCAAGTTATACGGTCTCCTTTGTTTCTTTATCAGAAATCCCTTTTTGTTATCTCATTAATAAAAGAAAATATTCACACAACAAACCAGGTTTCAGAACATGTATGTTTTCTCTTTTATTATTCAATATGCTACAAATTAACAGACATGAATGAGAACTTCAAACTATATATTTTATGGTTTGAAGTTCTCATTCATGTCTGTTAATTCATTCAGGATGCGGGCCTGGTTTGCAGCCACCCCTCTCAGAATGTCGGCTATTGTGGCTACATTTTGCGCGATAATCTCGTTGGAGGCAGCAAGCCTTTCAGTTGCTGCTGCCAGCCTCTCTTGAGTGTCCAAAACTGCATCCGTTAAGATGCAGGCAGGCTGGGGCTGGGCAGAAGAACGGGTCCTGCGTCTGGATGTGGATGTGGAACCGCTGCAGGAATGCTGAGATGGTGATGGTGAAACTGGTGACTGTGACAAAAGTGACTCGTCCGAGTCAGACAGGCCCAGCCCCAGGGGAGCTGGAAAAAAATGAAGTTCTTGTCAGATAAAAAATATATATAATTAATTTAAAAAATATATATATATTTAGGCCTAATAAGATATAAAACATTAAAATGAAGGCATTAATGACCTTTATTGGGGGGGGAGGGGGGGGTTCAATAATGCACAGCTCTAGGCCTTCAGCAAGAGCAAAAGTATCATAACCTCCAAACAAAGGGAATGCTTAACACATGTAGGCTAAGGCGTAGGCCTACATGTTGAAGTGATTTTTGATTCACAAATAGGCCTATGATCACTTGACACACGCAGCCGCACAAATTGCTAGCTCCTGTTATGTCACATCATGCACACACATCTTTTATAGAGAAATGAAAAATATATAATATAGAGAAATAAAAACTTAGGTTTTATAATATAATATTACAATACTACGTTTTATATATTATATAATATAAATATATGACAAAACAAACAAATCTCACCTTCAAGTTCCATGGGGTCGGCGTCGGGGAGAGGAGATGACGGCACTGTCACGGTGGTCAAATCGGTATCCAGATTTTCTGTGGATGGCACACCGGACAGTGCCGTCTCTCCGATAATCGCCCCGATCCTCTCGTCCATGTCCTTTATCTCCAACTGAGTTGGACCATGACCACCTCCGGTGACCAGGGTCTCCCGCCGGTACTGAGTTATGTTTTGCTTGGCCGCTGATTTTAAGTCAAACCATTTCTTCTTTACATCTGTTACTGTACGGACCTCAGCGGACATCACATTAACAGCGGCTGTTATTAGTTCCCAATATTTGGTTTTCTGTGGCCCTTTGGTGCCCTTCACAACGCTGCAGAACAGTATTTTTTTATGTTTTTCTACCTCCTGCAGCAGCACCTCCACCTCAGAACCCGACCAATTCTTTTTTCTTTTTTTTCCCTCCGCCTCCACAATGATGCCCTTTTCTTTCTCTTTTCGTTTAGGCATTTTAATTGCGTGTAGTTGGTTGGGTATATATTATTTATTTCTTACAAGCAAGCGATCTCTTTCTTTCAGCCTCTCTGTCTGTGTGTGTTGGTCGGATTTACTTCCGCCATTTTTGCCCTTATATGGGATTTAAGGGCGTTAACCTATGCTAATTCTGATAGACGGGAACGCGCTTTCCATTTGGCATTCATCAACGTAAGAAGAACAGGTGCGAACAATTTGACAGGTTAAGAACACTGTCATGAATGTGACTGACTTCTCTTAGGAATTCACTTAGGAAGAAATTTAAGAACAAGTTAAGAAGAACTTATTGGTGCATGAGGCCCAATGATCCCATGTGATTTAATCAGAAATAGCCTTTATCAGTAGCCCATAGTGGGTCAGTTACCACATACAGGCCATCATTAACAGTGCATATCAATGAAATGGATTATTCATTCGAGCACAGATCAGTGTCTGGTGTGTAAGGAGCTCTGGATAAGTTCAGGTTATCGTTAGTAACAGTGCATATCCAGTGCTTAATGTGTCAATGAATAGGTGCCCGATCCCAAGCTGCGCACGCGGACTGCATGCTCAAATTGTATGCACTTGACAATTTACTGTTTTTTTTTTCTTTTTCACCCAAATTTAAGCACCCGTTATAACATTAGCAGCAACATTTGGCACATGTGGCCCATACTGGTAGTCAATCTATCAATTTGGAATGATCGATCTGAATAACTGGCATATGAAAAAAATATAAATGTTATTGTTAAAAACATCAAAATATAAAGTAAAGAAAAATGCTGCAGCCAAAAAGGTCACTATTTGGAAGGATGAACACATAAATGACCAAACAACACTATTTTGATTGACAGGGAAGGTCCTGGATCCAATCAAATAGGTGCCGGATCCACCGGATCCAATCAAATAGGGGTCGGATCCAAACAAAGAGGTGCCGGATCCAATCAGAGGGGTGGGGGAACATGTTCCCCCTTGTTCCCCCACAAATTAAACACTGTGCATATCAGTGAAATAGATTATTCATTCAAGCACAGATCGGTATTGTGCCAGAACAGTTCAGGGTGCTGGTGCTTCTGACAACTTTTATAATTCGTTTTATTCATTATTCTTTTTGTGAAAATAGTTCTGTCATTAAAGGGGAAGACCACCCATTTTCAATATTGAACTATGTAATTAATATAACGTTAGGAGTTGTGTGGAAATAGAAAAAAGTTCCCCCCCTTCTGTGTTGCCTAGAACTGGAGGATTGATTTTGGGGTTTGTATTGTAAAGTACAACTTGATGACATCACACCATTGTCTAAGGTATAAAAATGGTAAATGGTGCATTTATATACCGCTTTTATCCAAAGCGCTTTACAGAGATTGTTTATCCAAAGCGCTTTACATTCACCCATTCACACACACATTCATACACCGGTGGCAGAGAAAACCATGCAAGGCACCAACCTGCTCACCGGGAGCAATGTGGGGTTCAGAGTCTTGCCCAAGGACCCTTCGACATTAACTCAGGGGGAGCCCGGATTCGAACTGGGAACCCTTCGGGAACCGTTCGTGCTCTAATAACGGTTTCTCTACCCCTGAGCTATGCCACCCCAAGGTATAGTATGCCAAAGTTCAATATTGAAAATGGGTCCCTTTTAGCATGTCACACGAACTGGTATCGTGTAATAACATGAGTATAACATACAATACCATAATATGTGGGTCAGTGACGTGACACCCCAAAAAATGTGTTTTTAAAAAAACTTTAAATTGCAGGCATAAAAGTTATTTACTTTTGTTCTACTCACTCTCAACCTTATGGAAATACATTTTGTTTTTAGATATTTTATTGGAATCAGACTTTATTCAGCAGTTTGTTGTACTTGTGCCTAAAATCGTCATATGGTGTGACATGAAAATAATTGTTCATAAAATGAAAATGGAGTACATCTTTCTTAAGTTACTCACTTTATCAAAGTCCTTTATCATAACTAACCAGTGATCCACTATAGTTTTTTGAAAATTAATTATATCTGTATATTTTTTTCATAATCGACACTCTGTGTGAGGCCCATGTTCATGATCTTACAACATATTTTAAATGTATTCTGTCAAAACTTTCTCTAAAATTACACAAATATTTGTGACTCTTCCTGATAATATTCTCTATGTAATCCATAAACATTTTTTTGGTTTAATCATTAATAAAGGTATGATTTTTCACTATTTGGAAAGTCACACCAAATGATTTAGTGTCACACCGTATGATCATATCTTCATGTGTCAAAGCAAACTGTGTTTTAACCTACCTATTAGTGAGTACTGAACTTTACTGATTGATTAAACAATTACCCATAACATGGCCTTAATATTTCTGAACAGGATATTATTGTAGGGCTTTAACATGGGATAAGAAAGAATTGTAGTAGTAGATGGATGATGAGGATGTGCACAGGAATGCTACGCACACCTAAGTCTTCTGCCGGCCCACGGCAGAAGGATCCTAAAGAGACAATAAGGCGCATAGCCACACTTGGAGTCAAGGCAACATTTTATTAACACCAATTAGTGGAAACAGAACTCAGCATTCAGGTAAATTGCTTTTTTCCGAAGTCTCCTGAACTTGAACACAGCATTTTGTGTTGAACAAATGTAATTAGGAATCATGACATTACACCACATCTCCACTAGCTAAAGAGTGCTGGGTTGCGCAACTCCGAAAATAGCTGATCTACAAGCTCTCGCAGCACAACGTGTTGAGAGCTTGTAGATCAGCTATTTTCGCTAGTTTTGTCTCGGGTCCTACCTTAACACTGTCCACTGTCCAGTCCAGTGAGTGAAAGTACAAAAGTATTAGATCAGATTAGATTATACATTTAGACTGTATTGTACATCAGCCAGTCGTATTTGGTGAGGGTAGCAAACCGGCTGCCTTGTTGCGGTTCTGCTATGCCACAGACAACCTCCTGCTCTTCGTAGAAAATGCAGTCTCGCCCCTTTGGCTCCTCTCTCCTTGCTGGGTCATTGTTTAGTTTCTCCCTGTTCTTTCTCGTTCTCTCAGCACTTGTCATTTTCCAGCTGACAAAAGAAAATGGAATGTATAGTTTAAGACAAAGAGAAAATATTGTTTAGATTGAAACAATATGTTAAGGTTTCTGTGAAGGGGTTTCTGCTCTGTCTGATGAATTTGAAGTATCACTGAATGAAGCTAAATTACATTTTATGTAAAAATGTTTAAAACAAATGTTTAAATGTACAAAAGAAACATGGAACTTTGTTATTTATTGTTATATCTGTAGTTAAAATCATATGGTGTGACAATCAAGTCATATGGCGTGACAAGCAGACATGTCACACCATTATGATTAAGTGTCACACCATATTACGTTTTCTGCATTTAGGTTTACCTTTAGGCTACTATGTACACATTAGCATGCTAACAGCATGCTAGCTATAACAAAGCAACCTAGATCTACATGGAAATATGACCAAAACTTCAAATAACTTAAGCTTTTTTTAATGAAAAGGTGTCACACCAACAGACATCCAAAGTGGTGAGTTTGTCAAAGTTTCAACAAGATGGCATTTCATGAAAATGTTAAAATCATAACTCACCTCAGACACCTGTCTTGCAGTTGTGCTGGGAGTGCTGAATAGCCTTACAGAAGAAGGACCTCTCTAGCCAATAGGTGTCCAAATAATTGCCTGTTTAATTTGTCCAAACTAGTGTCACACCAAATGATTTTGGTTTGGGGGACAAAATGTTTTTGATCAGAAATGACTGAAAACATTATGCTTTGACTTTGAAAAGATATAGGCACACAAATAGACATTTTTTTTAGCCTAAATTCATTTTCAAATGATTTTTAGCAATTCTTTTTCTTAGTTTTATTCAAGTTCCCACTTTGAGAAACAAGGTCAGGACAGTCACACCATATGAGTTTTGCCATGTTTGGTTGAAAATTCTGAAGAAATGAGGAATGAAATGTTTTAATCTTGAGTGAGTTCACATAAAGCTTAATGTCCTGCACAATATTCAGAAGGTTTTTGACAAATATATTTTTTATTTATACATGTTTGACACCGAGGACAGCGAAAACGTTACGTCACGTCACCCACCCACGTATCTTTTGCAACTACATTAAATATCTGTTTGCTCCAACTCATAATCGGGATCAGAAAGTCGACCCATCACATCCTCCCGGCCCTTCCCCTCCTGGGCGTGTGCACTGTGCACATGGGGAGATCACTGCCTGCCTCCTGTGAAGTGTTGTATTTGTTTTATTGTTTGTTCATTTTCTTTTTATTTCGTTCATACACACAATTATATCACGCTGGTCTACCTCATCCTCAAAAAGTATCCTCCATTTCAACATCACTCTTCATCTGTGACTTGTACATCTCATCAGCAACCATCTTCACCAGAGCATTTAATGCACTTCTTACACTGTGTCCTTCACTGGACCACATTAGGTACAGTGGTAGAAAAAGTACTACCATTTTATCCTTAAATAAAAGTATCAATACTGCAATGTAGAAATACTCTTATGGTTAGGGTGCCCTCACACCAAAATACCTATGAGAGTGGAATCCGCGTTCCGCCAATGCATTTCAATGATAAGGGAGCTTTTTTTTGCCGAAATCCTCTGCTGGCATGAAACCGCTTCACTCTCATTGAAATGCATTGGCGGAACGCGGATTCCACTCTCATAGGTATTTTGGTGTGAGGGCACCCTTACAAATAAAAGTCCGGAATTCCAAATTTACTTGAGTAAAAGTATGAAAGTGTCAGCATCAAAATGTACTTAAAGTACCAAAAGTAAAAGTACAAAATGGTTGAAAATAGCAGATCTGCAAGCTCACAACATTGTGAGCTTGTAGATTGGCTATTTTCAAATACCTAAGGCAATAATACGTCTGTGCTTCCATCAAATTGCTAAGAGCAATAGAAAGGCTCACATTTTCTAACTGCTTGAAGCTGGTCTCTTCTGCTTCCAGCAATATGATGAATAAATAGACGTCAGGATTTAGAATTATAGTAGGTGATCCTCAGTTCCACCCCATGCTTGCGCTCCACTGAGACTAAAGTCTTGAACAGACTCAGTGGTTGCTCAGTGTACGCCGCCGTGTAAACTATATCAAATAATTTGCACATCTTTGTACGTTCTCTCGAGAAGCTTCTGGAGCTGTGAAACTGTATTACTAGGAATTTGTTTGCTTGGCTGCATGCTGTCATGTGAGCTTTTGAATCATTATGTGTTTTGGCTGTGTCCTTTTTTTATGTTTGTGGTTCCAGTTAAGTATGAATCTGAGCAAATTTGAAGATGTGTCTTGTTTTGTGGTTTTCTCTTTAAAGTATTTCCAACACATGGAACACCATAACTTAGTATAGTATAAACATAATCCTTTATTGTCCTTAAAAGAGTAGCCAATCATATCCCTATGACTCAACAGTTGTGGCAGTTGTCTTTCTTGGCTGTCTTACATTGTCTCCTCCAGCATGTTTTCCTCCACTCTTATCTCTGTGTCTCATCTCCTCTGGGATGTTCTCCTTCACTCTCGTCTCTATGTCTCTGATTGTCTTCATGTTCTCCTCTCTCATCTCTGTCTCCTTGTCTTTGGCTCTGCAATACTTACAAAACAGCAAATGGAGCATAAAGACAGACGATGAAAATGTGTTTTTATTAAAACATTAACAAGAATCTTTATTAGAAAAACCTCAACCTATACTGCATCATGACATCCGCTCTTTAGGGTTAGGGTTATGTCTGTCATTATCCAAATAAGGCAAAAACATAGGCTTGCAATTGGAGAAAAGAACATATTCCAGAGAGACTAAAAGGCCCCATTTACACTGGCAGCCAAATCCAGCCTGAATTAGATCTGTGTCACATGCAGATTGGATTCTCATTTGTTCCAGGTGACCATTTAAAATAATCAGATTCTAATCTGGATGTTGCACAGATCTGATTCAGGCTGGATTTGGCTGCCAATGCAAATGGGGCCCAAGTCTACATTCTTCTACATTCTTCCATTTTTCCCTAGTAAGCTAATTCTTGTAGAGACATTTTCAATAAGCTTTATGCTTATTACTTCTTTATCGGAAGATCCTTTGTCTGTGCTTCCATCAAATTGCTAAGAGCAATAGAAAGGCTCACATTTTTTAACTGCTTGAAGCTGGTCTCTTATGCTTCCAGCAATATGGTGAATAAATAGACAATTATGATAGGTGATCTCCAGCTCCACCCCATGCTTGCGCTCCACTGAGACTAAAGTCTTGAACAGACTCAATGGTTGCTCAGTGTACGCCACTGTGTAAACTATATCAAATAATTTGCCCATCTTTGTCTCCGTTCTCTTGTGAATCTTCTGGAGCTGTGAAACTGTATTACTTGGAGTTTTGTTTGCTTGGCTGCATGCTGTCATGTGAGCTTTTGAATCATTGTGTTTTTTGGCTGTGTCCTTTTTTATGCTTGTGGTCAGTTAAGTATGAATCTGAGCAAATTTGAAGATGTGCCTTTTTTTGTGCTTTTCTCTTTATAGTATTTCCAACACATGGAACACCACAACTTAGTATTGTATAAACATAATCCTTTATTGTCCTTCTCAAAGAGCAGCCGATCACATCCCCATGACTCTACAGTTGTGGCAGTTGTCTTTCTTGGCTGTCTTACCCCTGGCTCCACCGGGCGCATCGAGCGTTGCGTCAACGTCAACGCTGGGAGCGCTCCTGTTTTAATTAATGAAGGGTACTCCACTGTCAACGTCGGACGCTCAAATTTGCCTGGTTCATTTTTTGCCGCCGGCACGACACCGTCTTTTATGTGGAGCCCTACCCTTACATTGTCTCCTACAGCATGTCCTCCACTCTTATCTTTGTGTCTTTGTCTTACATCATCTCCTCTGGGATGTCCTCCTTCTCTCTCATCTGTCTCTCATTGTCTTCATGTTCTCCTCTCTCATCTCTGTCTCCTTGTCTTACATTGTCTGTTCTGGTATGTTCTCCTTCTGTCTCATCTATGTCTCTTTGTCTTACTTTGTCTCCCCCTTCATATCCATGTCAGCTACAGGCCGCTTGCACGGCATGCCTGTAGCCATGGGCGGCGCGTAATGAAGGCCAAATTATATAATACTAGAAGCTCGGCCGCCCGCGTCTAGTCGGCGCCCTGGCCAACTCGGGAACAATGTAAATAGGGGATGAATGCCCCGCCCTTTAATGCAAACCCCATTATACCTGTTGTCATAGGATCTGTTTTGACCATCTGTTTGCGTGTGTCCATTTATGCCCATGGCTTGTGAGATGCGTCGGTTATCTCCATATATAGAGATTCAACACGTGCAAAGTACAGGAGTGATGTCAGAATGAGTCAGCAGAAGTGATGTCAGAATGCCCATATGCCCATATATGGAGATCTCTGTATCTGTGTCCCCTTTATGCCCATATACGGAGATTGCGTCCATTTTATGTCACAATGAGTCAGCGCTTGCGCCGATACATCCATTTATGCCCATATATGGAGATGTGCGGCCGAGCGTCTAGTCGGCGCCCTAGCCAACTCGGGAACAATGTAAATATGCCCATATATGGAGATCTCTGTAGGACCCGTTATGCCCATATATGGAGATGCGCGGCCGAGCGTCTAGTCGGCGCCCTAGCCAACTCGGGAACAATGTAAATATGCCCATATATGGAGATCTCTGTAGGACCCGTTTTGACCATCTGTTTGCCTGTTTGTCTTTGAGTCAGCAGAAGTGATGTCAGAATGCCCATATGCCCATATATGGAGATCTCTGTATCTGTGTCCCCTTTATGCCCATATACGGAGATTGCGTCCATTGTATGTCACAATGAGTCAGCGCTTGCGCCGATACGTCCATTTATGCCCATATATGGAGATGGGCGGCCGAGCGTCTAGTCGGCGCCCTGGCCAACTCGGGAACAATGTAAATATGCCCGTGTTGTCATAGGAGTGTGGGGTCATGTGGTGTACGTGATGTCAGAGCCTTTTATGAAGTGATGTCACAATGACATGATTTCCTCCGGAACAGCCTGATGTCAACAATCAGCTCCGCATAAGGAGATTCCGAACGTTTTGCGCCGTTTCGGAAAAAACGTGCGTCGGGTCGGGTCGAGGCCTGGCACTGCACTCCGCGCCACGGCGGAGAACGTGCGTGCCGAATCTGAAGCCGGTGGGACAAACGGTTCTCGAGATACGCGGATTACAGACACACACGCAGACACGCAGAGACTTCTCGCATTTATAGATAGATATGTGCCCAGCATTATAGGCTGCTATTGTGTGTTGTTGCTGCAGCAGCGCAGCCCCCTAGTGACCATCAGGTGATAATTCAGAAAGGCTTAGGTTAAAAAAAATTAAAAGTATCTCAACTCCGAGTAGCCAATCACATCCCGATACCGGCGCAGCACATCATATTTTTTTTGTAAACATCCGTATTCTGAATTTCCACCTGCCAATCGCTTTGTAGCACCAGGGCGCTATTTGGAGCTCATTTCAAACAGCAAAATGGATATAAGGTCTTTTTACAAAGCAAGAGATAAACAAAGTAATTCAGAAGCTGCCAGGAGCTAACCTCACGTCACCAGACTTTCCACCTCGGAGGAAAAGCCAGCAGCCTCACGCACAACACCAGCTCAAGGTAAGAGAGAGAGAGACAGACAGATGGACAGACGGACAGACAGACGGAGAGAACGGACGCATTTACGCACCGTCCGCTACTAATTTGCAAATTGAATTGCACAGCAATATTATTTCATAATGACCTAATCATGGTCTGGTCTTAATAGGCGAAATGTTCTCCCTTTTGATTTTGAAACAGAAACTTTGTTGTTGTTATTATGATATCTTTATGCTTTTTAATACTATTGCTTGTTATTATTAGATCATGTTTCATGATCAGACGTTTCAAATTTCATCCTGATGCTGTGTATAAATTAACTAAATAACTCATAGTTTTGCCATTGTGTGAAAAAATAAAAGAAATAGCCTCCCCAAACGTTTGGCTCACCTGCCGCCTATGCCTGTAGCTGAGAGTAAAATGAAAGTAACATTCATTTTGTAACTTCTAACATAGCCTACCTAACATAAAAATTGATGTCAAACCAATTACAAAGATGTTAATTCATCAAATTAATTCCAGTATAATCATATATTCATTTCTATCTCTATTATTTTAAAACATGGATATTCACGTTTACACAACAAACTAACACTTAAAGGAGGACTTCACTAGCCTGGCGGGGCCCGACATCATCTGCGTTCACTCACTCATTCCTTCCACAGTATAACGTCTGGACTTCCGTTGATTGGCAGCGAGTATACCGATTATTCTCTGATCGGGGCCAATCAGTGACTGCTTCCGCACTATGCTTCCGCACAACAAACGTAGTCATCCTGACAACAAGTGAAAAGATTTCCCTGATTGGTCCATTTTCAAAACAACAATGGCTGCCCTCGCGATGCAAAAAGTGTAACAGTTAACGCTCTAACCATAAAACAACCAATAAGTGCAGTTATTTCAGAGTTGGAATCAATTACAACAATTAAAAAGCAACACGGAGGATGCGCTAGTGGAGTTTATCGGCTGAAAAGACGTGTTTGTTTGCCGTTCTTCCGACTGGCTGAGAGATGGTGATTGGTTAGAGGAGTCTGTCTGTCAAGGCAAGTACTCCCGCCCACTTTTCAAGCTGCCAATAGGCCAAAGGCCAGACGTTATACTGTGGAAGGAATGAACACAGATAACGTCGGGCCCCGCCAGGCTAGGACTTCACCACTTTTCATCCTGTCTTCATATAATAGGTCCTCACTAATGTTCATAATAAAATAGCACCATTTTTTTCTACTCAGTCTGGGTCACATATAGGAGGGCTGTCAAATCCTTCCACCGGTGACATCATCGTTTGACAGATTTCTTTTAAACAATATTTAAAAATAAAATAAAATATATATATATTATCACAAGAACAATGGATTCCACTTTAACATTGCAACTTTTCAGGAATAGAAAGCCTGCAGTTTCTATTAGCTTGCATTTCCCATTGGTGATGAGACCCAAACGGAGTAGAAAGAAATGAGTGAGGACCTATTATATGAAGATAGGTTGAAAAGTGGTGAAGTCCTCCTTTAATGAATGAGGAATATTCACATGCACTATCATTGATTGATTGATTGAATACTTTATTAGATAGGAATAGGAAGTAAAGGCCAGTATTGTTCAGATACAAGGTCAAGGACCCCCACATTGACATGCATTTTGCAGACCCCCATCTGAAAATGTTTTCTACCAGTGAAGATTTTTCAAGATTTTTGCACAAACATGTCTCTCTCCAGTGTGCTTGGTCTACTAATAGGATTTAAACCCAAGCATTCATGAATGTAGCCTATGTGGAAATCACAAAGGAGACTGTTTAGTCATTTCTCCACATTAGCGCGGGAAGGGGGGGGGGGGGGGCTACGAGGGCTGCAGCCCCTCCTGGTGGCTGGTCAGCCGCCCTCTGGTCGCATGAGCCGACTCAGCACCGTTACGAGTTATAGAATAGTAAATCTTCGTCCGTCCGACTTTCGGCTCCTCCGCGCGGTCCAAGAGGATACAGCCAAGCGCTCCCAACCTCCTTTCCCACTGGCCCCCACCGTTGTGTTTAGGTTCCTCCCGGAAGCAGTCTCCCAGTTTCAAAACAGAACCACGAGGCTTTGCAAAACTGTCTGCCGCCGTGCAGTTTTTGAGCGGTGGTCACACCGTCTCCATAGCGTGGCCGTGTGTGTAGGTATGTTTGTATGTTTGTATGTGGGTGGGTGGGTCTGTATGTAGCCTCAAGCCTGTGGTGTAGTACCTTTTCTGACCACACATGTTAAGGGAGGGGCGCTGTTTTCAGGCCAGGCCAGGCACACACACACACACGCACACACACACACACACACACACACACACACACAGGGGGGAGGGGGGGGGGGGGGGAAACCACCGCTCAGTTCACACGGGTGTGATTTTCTGTCAGTAATAGCCTATTGAATCTAACGTGGGAACAGAACAATCTTTGTAGTGTGTGTGCGATGTGTGCTAAAAATACCGTAACTATTAACTATGCAGCTGTTTGCCGCTCCTTGCTATACCGTTGTGTGGGGAAAAATCACCCAAAACTGCAATAAAAATCACCGGAAATTGCAATAAAAATCACCCGAAACCGATAAAAAACGCAACATGTTGGGGCGCGCGCACAGACTCCACGCTCGTACATGTTTCCCAAGCTCAGCCCCAGCCCCTCCTGGGATTTAATACTTCCCGCGTGTCTTTATAGTCTGAAAATATCTATTTGAGTATTTATATGTAGTTGGAACAACTGAAGTTCGGGAGGTGTGGCCAAGCAGAGGACAATCAACCACCTCTTACCAGCCACTGATAACTCCACCCATGCCACACAGTGCCAACCACTCACTCACCTATCTCCTATCAAGCTGACAACTCCTACTCTACCAACCACGGTGGTATAAAAATCCAAAAATGGCAGCGTGCATAGTTTCCAGTAAACAAAGCATTACGTCCGTTCTTTATAGTTAAGATATCCCAGCCAAACTTTTGAACTCTCCTTTTCTCCTCAAACAACGCATACACCGTTTGCAATAACCTTCAGCATGTCAAACCTAAACCTCCTTCAAATATACGCTTCCGACGATGAGAACATTTACAATCCCAGTCTCCGGCAGCAAAGCCAAAAACCAAACACGTCTACTCACCAACCTCCAGCCACCGGTCCTCTCTCCCCCAATGATGATTCCTCTCAATTCATCCCGGATACTCCGCCAGAAAGACGCCAGGTTAAATCCACCATTTCAACTACGTCTTCTCTGCAACGCACTCCACGAGAGTTAAGAAAGCAAACAACTCCACCCCGGACCCGTCGCAGGCTCACTCCTCACCCACGCAAGTCACCATAGGGAATCATGCATTTGTGGGATGAGCGTTGCAGCTAGGTATGTGGGCTGGTTGGGGCAAATGAAAATGTAAAAAGGCCCCACTCTATCCTGATTGGACGTAAAAGGACTTATTTGGGATGTTCCTTTTAGGCAGGGTGTTTAACTGCACTTGTACTGTTCTATTATATTGACTATACTTATACTGTTCTCCATTTTTGTCTAATAAAATATTCAATCGATCAATCAATCAATTGGAGGAAAACATGTCACCCAACAGTTTTGGTGGAGCAACTGAAAGTGTTTTTTTTTCTCCTCACAGGGGATAAGGCTGAAGTTCAACCATGGTCCAAACACTCTAATGTAAATAGCAATCAGAACATACACCCATTTTGTTATTATTTGAATTAAATGAAATCACTTACCCTTTAACTATTATGTATTTCAAAAGATTACAAAATATATATTGAAATGTTTTGTTTTATACATTTTAAAACAAAACAGACAAACACATCTAAGAGCTAAATAAAAAAAATATACAATAAGTACTGAAAATAGTAGAGATCTCCATCTTTGTTGGTGAGTGTGTTACACTTTTAATAGGGGTCCTTGAGGGAGTTCCAAGGGGTATTCAGCTAAATGATAGTTAGGAACCAAATGGACCTTTATTGGGTATGTAACTCAGAGAGTGTACACATGGAACCAAATGGATTCTAACAGGTTCATTTGGTTCCATTTGTACACACTCAAAACAAATTAACATTGATTTTACAATATACATTGGGGTCTCAGAGATAGAAATGTCATTAAATGGGGGTCCTTGAAAATATAATGGTTGAGAATCACTGCTAGAGATGTACAAATCAGGGGTCTTTGGCATATCTTTTCAAAGGGGGTCCACAGGCTAATAAGTGTCAGTTTCGGGGTCCTCAACATGAAGCAGTTTGAGAACTTCTGATCCACACCTCAATGCTTGAGTGAAACTCTTCACTGCTTCTGTTCTCTGGACTGTTTATAGGACATATTAGTGATACGTTTTATTTTGACCTGTTATTTAAACATAAAAACGGAGGCCAACCGGGTGCTCACAGGAGATAGTAAAGGTCTTAGGGGTGTGTATGTTGCTTTATAGGATCAGAGGGAATATACACTATAAAAAAGAAGAGATCTGAAAATGTGGAGGAGAGGAGGTAAAGTTAAAACCAATTTGATTCTATAAAACAGCCAACATGTTTCTACCGGTTAAGGCCTAGAATCAGACCTAGAACTCTGACATGTTTAAAAACAATGCAATTTGTAAGGAGCCCCATTAATCCATTTGAAAGTAGACAGTTTATTCGAAGAACACTACCTGGTTGTAAACAGCTAGAGTACAAAACAGTGAACAATCATGAACTATTCAGAAAATGTCAAATAATTCAAAATAATGACACTCAATGCTTAAAGGTGATACACCATGAAATTTCACTTTTCCTATTTTAAAACCTTTTTTGGGGGTCCCACTAGCACCTTCTATCCTCACAAAGTCCCATTTCTGACCGTTGTGTCTTTCTCTGGTTTTGGGAAGGCGGAGGTTGAAAGCATCCCACGGGTTCTCAAAACAGGCTGTCCAGATTTGCTGCCGTCGCTGACGTCAGCGACGGCCGTTTTTGAAGAAACTTTTTTGTTTCCAATTCTTTTCCAATTTTTTAAGATGGGGACATAAACAATATGACATAAATACTTTTTAAATGCATGGTGTATCACCTTTAATGCATAATTGATTTTAGGTGGAAACAAGAAGACCAACAGTAAAACCTCAGCTCAAAACAACATACTCCTACTGGTGTGGTAGGCACAACTGTTGCTTGATTCAATATGTAGATATTTGACATTCATAAAAAAAAACAAAAAAACATGCCCCTTCCTATACAAACTTCAAACTCAAACTCTTCAAACTCTTTAGTTTATATTATTTCTTTCATTATCCCAACACAATATTTAAAACATGTATGAATATAAGACAATATCAGTCACCAGAACCAAGGACGGGTGTTTCACATGGTTAAAATGTAGTTTGAAGTTACAATGGGTTTGTATAGGAAGGGGGCGTGTCTGATAACATGAACATCAAATATCTAAATACTGAATCAAACAACTTAAAAACTGTCTGGGGTGAAACACAAAAGCTAGCGTAAACGTTGAAATGATCCAAAACATGTTGAAAGTGAAATACCCCTTTAATACTGTTAAGACACAATCAAAACAGTGGTTATAAATCATCTCAAACATTTAAAAGTATTAAGTGTAGGCCTATATACAAAATGGAAAAGAAAAAAAAATAATAATTATGATAATTGAAGTACAATGCAGTATAAAATAGGGCTTCAGTGGTTAATCAGATTGACTGATTTAGTGGATCACAAATAATTTACTAGAATGCGTTTGCATTGATTCCTTGTCTTGATATGAAGTATAAACATAACATAAAAAGTTATGAATTTCTGTTTCATAGATTATTACTGTAACAATGCTTCTTTGCAATAACGTTTATACCGTTGTAAAACCTTTATTTACCTTTTAAATGGTCAGTATTATCAGTATTTTTATATTGCATTATGTTTTACGACAGTTTAAAAACAAATCTGCATAGTATTGTGTTCTAGTCATTCAATGTTATATACAAAGGGACCCCATTTGAAACAAACCCAAAGGCTTTCTTGAGGTGTTTATCCTTTTAGCTGACCTTGTACCAGTGAACTGTACTGTCATGAAACTGTACATTTTCCTATGCAAACTACTAATAAAGGCTTCAATCAATCAATCAATCAATCAATCAATCAATCAATCAATCAATCAATCAAAGGAACATGTATTTATATAAAATGGTGTCTCATCATTAAGGAACTGGCATTTTTGGGATGAGCAGACTGTTAATGTTCTCTGCTAACAAACAGCTTGTTGCTACTGACTTGTTTTGAGCTTCCAACCTAACGTTCTCCCCAAGGTAGCATGAACCTTTTGTTTTGAGTATTTAACAAACCCTTCTTAATTATTATAATAATTGAAGAAAGTAATCGATATGTCCAAGTCCACTGACCTGAAAGTGTTTTATGAGCTTTGCGTATATAACGCTCATATGCAGTGTTTATCGATGCCTTTAACAAAATGATCAACCATTGATGTGTTTGAATGTCCTGATCTGTGTTATTAACACAAATAGCTCAGCTGAAACAATGCTGAACAATCATCTTCTCATGGCTCTGGTAACGGTTCAAAGTCAGTGGTAAATGACCGGGTTGTCAGACACCAGTCAAGAGGATAAAAGAGCAGAGCTCCTCTCCAGAAGTTTCCATCTTTCCAGGTTCAACGGCAGAAAACGCTGGCCTGATACACGATGATCGGGCGCAGGAAACTGGAGCTTACCAGTGTGTCTTTAGCATAACAACATATGGCAGGGTGTCTTTACCATAGCTGAAATGCATGGCTTAAAAGACGCACTCTGGACATGGCCCTTCAGTCAATAGTTAATCAATCGTTTCAGTCCTATTTTTGACTGATTTGAGGCCTAATCACTGTCACCAACATAGCTGAGTCTTCAGTAACAAGTCAGACTTGAGTGATGTCACCTGGGTGATCCACCTCATACACATGAACTGCTGCTGCACCGGGTCCATCTTCAGAACCTCCTGGTAGATCTATGTCTTCATACTGGTGGTATTCTTCTTCTTCTTCAATGGGTCCAGCAGCTTCAGCATCAGAACGAGCAACATTGTAATAAACTATGTCAACGTTCTCTCGTCCGACGTTATAATAAACCAGCTCAACGTTCTCCGCTCCTGATCTCTGCCCTCTGGTGGCCTGGAGAAACACAGCAGCATCCAACTTTAATTTACTGATTCAGATCAGGTTCTCTTTAATGGAGACAGTGTAACTACTTTACATTTACATTCCATAACTTATTCATTTACATTCCATAACTTCTTCATTTATGTAGCAGAGTGACTCACTGCCTCAGCCTGATGGCTTCAAAAACTCTAGTATCTCCCTTGGTTCATAGGTATATCCCTTTCGATCAACGGTTAAGATTCTGGACTTCCACGTGGGAGACCCGGGTTTGAATCCTGGGCGTTACATTACATTTACATTCCATAACTTCTTCATTTACATTGAAGTCTTGTATTAATTAAAGAAAAAAAGTGTATACATTACCTTCCAGACACGGTAGAGGGCACCGATTATCACCAGCAGCAGCATTATGACTGTAACTTTGATGAGGTTAGATGTCAGATGAGAAGCTGTGAGAGAAATATGTTACAACATATTACGATACGAAACATACACCATTAAAAACACAATTAATATTTTGTAATTCGGTCATATACTCAGTGTTGGGCAATATTACTTAGGAGAGTAATCGTTACTTATTACTTATTACTCCTTGGAAAAAGTAATAATATTATATTACTTATTACTTGGAATCAAGAGTAATATGTAATATATTAAGTTATATTACTTTTTTTTCCTTTTTTTTTTAACCAGCTTTAGCCAGCTCCTTTTAGAACTGAATCCAATTTATTGGAACAATAAGAGTCTCTGGGATGCGATTAAAGAAAGTATAATTGCAGGCTTTGTAATTAATTAATCTCAATTAATCACATTTTAATCACACATCAATATTTGACCTGGGAACAGTTAGAAACTTTTTTAATGGATTTTGGTATAGGCCTACAAGCTAATCAATTAATAATTAAGACATAATTAAGATATAATATATAACCCAACAAAACATTGCTTATTTTTTATTACATTTAAAACTCTCAGCTCTGTTGAAGACCCCTGCCTATATTATCCTTAAATAATAGGCTACATTATTTTCTTTTCTGCCTAAAAAGTTTAGGCTATTTTAGACGTGAGGTACAGGGGCTCTGGGTGTTCCCACTAAGGAAAGTAGGCTTTCAACTCCCTAAAACCGTCTATTTCGGTGAGTAGTTTTACATTTTACAACAGACGTGAGGCTTATTGGGCTCAGACAGTGGAGGCTACGCTAACTGGCTAACAGCAGCAACTCAGTCCGCAGTGGTCCACGGTGGTCCCGCTGAGCTCCGCGGACGGTCCGCGGCGGACCCCCGCGACGGACCCCTCCACGGCGTAATACCTTACACTACTCGTTACTGGAAAAAGTAATAATATTACAGTAATATATTATTAGTAATTCGTTACTGCCCAACACTGCATATACTTGCTTAATTTGTCTTTCATATTGTGATTTGAAAAGTTAATTTCATTCTGGTTACCTGTGACAGTGAGAAAGAGGATCTCACTCTCAGAGGAGAAGTCAAGAGATTTTTTATTCCGGTGATTTATAACAACGTTGACGTGATAAACACAGCTGTAGTTTCCTTGGTGGGTGTGGTTTGCTTCAGCAAACAGGAAGTTGGCATAATGATTGACAGGTGACTGGGTGTGGTTGTGTGTTGTGTTGAAACTGCCGTCGTTCCCTTGGTGGGCGTGGTCTGCCTCCAGTTTCAGGAAGTGGTCCGAGTGATTGACAGCTGGCAGGGTGTAGGTGTGTGTTGTGTTGGGTCCAGTGAAGGTGAGGTGGAAGGAGCCTCCTGGGTACTGTGGCTGAATGGAGCATCTGATGGAGAAGATGGAACCCTCCATCACCTGCTGCCTCTGCTGCTGGCCCTCGGAAACCCCCTTTATGGAGGGGGAGAGGCTGATTGTTGGCTTAAACAGCAGATCTGTAAAAAGACAGAGGCTGAAACAGCAGCTATGTAAACAGAGTAGCCAATGGGATTACAGGGGGGAGGGGGGGGTAATACAAGGTCTACTACTGAATTAATAATGTATTTACATTAAACATTACTGTATGTGTGAGCATTACATTAGAGTGTTGTTTAAATTAAACAGGGCCGCTGATAGGGGTTAGGGTTAGGGTACTGTTGTCCCCCCTCCCGGAAAGGGGGGGCCCTGCGGTGGGGGGCCCCCCATTGAACAGGACTCGGGAGCAGTCTAGTTTGTGTAGGAAAGATTTGAGTGACTGTGAAAGAACTTTCTCCCAAGGTAAGATCATAGGGATATTTCACTTTCAAAAATTGTATCGTCTAATCAGGCTTTTACGAACACCCTGAACAGTTTTTAATTTGCTTGATTCAATATTTAGATATTTGATGTAAATGTTACCAGGCCCTCCATGCCCAGGGCCTCTCCCCACAAACACCCATTGTAACTTCAAACTTCATTTTAACCATGATAGATTCATTAAAAACACTGATTAATTATTCTGGTGACTCATATTACCCTCCTAATACGTGAGCAGGCCGTGTTTTATCCATAACTTTTTTCATTTATTTTAATAATTATTTTTTTGTTTTTCATTTTTTCCATTTTCCCAAATAATTATTAAAAATAAATGAAAATAGTTATGGATAAAACACAGCCTGCTCACGTATTGGGAGGGTAATATGAGTTACCAGAAAAAAATAATGGGTGTTTTTAATGTATCTATCATGGTTAAAAATAAGTTTGAAGTTACAATGGGTGTGTATGTGGAGAGAGTCCTTCCACTGTTTCCCTGTTGAAAGTGGAATATCCCTTTAAGACATCACGCTTTATATAAACCCTATTATATTAAGCCTAAACGGTTCTGCCACCGTGTAGAACTGTTTTTAACATTTATTTTACTTTAAAAAATAATAATCTCCTGTGAAAACCCCGTAGGTCTTTGATCTTGAACCCCCTCCCAAAAATCTTTATTAAACATTACTGTATGTGTGAAGATTACATTAGTGTTGTTTACAAACATTACTGTATGTGTGAACATTCAGGAAACCTGTCTACACCCACCACCGTTGTTATATTGCATTAATATACTCTACCATACAGCTTGTTAAAAATAAGGTTTAAATCATATTGTTTTATTCAATTAATTTGGACAAAGAGAAAGATAGCTAGCTAGAGTACTGTCATTGTTGAAGTCTTTGTTACCTGAACAGATCACCTCCAGTCCGTGACCGTAACTATTAGACCCCTTCATTCCACACTCCCTCAGTGAAGACTCACAGTAAGATTTAATCCTCCATACAGGTGGATGTATTGAACCACTACTGCGTTCTGTAGAAACAGCAGAGCCACAGTCCAGCTGTCTACACACTATAGATGATGACTTCAGGTTCCAGGCACCCATATAACCATCATCCACTGGTCTCCAGTCTCCCTGGTGTTTCATCTCCAGTCTACCAGCACACTTACTGTCTCCTCCCACCAACCTGACATCAGGATCTGTACAGAGACAAGATAGTGAGAAATAGTATTAACTCATTTACCGCCTCCCCCGATAGTCCCGAGAAAATCCCAATGTCCCTCTCTGCCAGGCCCGATAGTCCAGAGAATTAGCTTTTATATAAAGCAATGTTAATTAACCCCCTCCCCCTGCCCATGACAAAGTTTGAGCCTTCTGTCATAAAGGGAACCAAAAATATCACACATCAAAGTAAGTGTGTTTGAAAAAAAGACTGTAATAATGTATAGATTGCAATACAAATGTATTAAATCTCCCCATAACCCACAGTGAAGGCACAGTGACGCATTTTGCGCACACGGCTGGCAGCCGGAAAAAAAAAGTGTGAGAACAGCTGGTGTGTGTGTGTGTGTGTGTGTGTGTGTGTGTGTGTGTGTGTGTGTGTGTGTGTGTGTGTGTGTGTGTGTGTGTGTGTGTGTGTGTGTGTGTGTGCGTGCGTGCGCACATCCCTTAGCTGGCTGGTCTCTATGTTCTGTTTCAGACCCCCTGATCAGCACATAGGCTACGTTCAGTCCCATAAATGATGGGGCGACCAACATGGGAGGCGATGGAAACTGGCCTGAACCAGGATATGGAAATCCTGGCAGCCTACCTGTGCAAGTGGCGCCTACAGCTGAGCATTGGCAAGACGGTCTCAGCAGCTTACCATCTGAACAACAAGGAAGCAAGAAGGGAACTTGATGTGTTCGTTAACAACAATCGTCTGGAGTCCCAGCAAGCACCGCGGTACCTTGGCGTACGTTTGGACAGAGCACTCACCTTCAAACAACACCTTGAAGAAGTGACGGCCAAAGTAACATCTAGGGTCTCACTAATCCGACGTCTCGCCGGTACCAGTTGGGGAGCATCCGCCAACGTGCTCAGAATCTCGACGCAAGCCCTGGTCTTCTCCGTAGCCGAATACTGTGCCCCTGCCTGGTGCAGGAGCCCACATGCCAGGAAGGTTGACGTTGCCATAAACAACGCTCTTAGGACCATAACTGGCTGTCTGAAGCCCACCCCCGTGTTCTACTTGCCAGTACTAGCAGGAATTGCCCCGGCCGGCCTACGACGAGAGGCTGCTACCCTCGCCCTAGCAAGGAAAGCCAAGAAACACCACTGGCATATCCTGCACAATACCACCACAACAGCACTGCCTCCAAATAGACTCAAGTCCCGCCAGCCGTACAGCAAGGCGGCTCAAGATCTGCTCGGGTCCACCCCTGAGGACCAGTCTACAGAGGCATGGTTGGCGGCAGCCTGGAAGCGGGAGTGGGAGTCGGCTGGGCCAACACGCATCCATGGCTACATCCAGGACCCAGGAGGAGGTATCAGAGGAGAAGAACTGCCACGCCGGCAATGGAGTCTGTTGAACCGCCTGAGAACTGGTGTCGGACGCTATAAAGCATCCATGCGGAAGTGGGGCCTGGCGGACGGAGCAGCGTGTGAGTGTGGGGAGCCGGAGCAGACCGCTGACCACATAATCACCACCTGTCCCCTGTATAAACCACCATCAGAGGCCGGCCTTTTCGATGTGGGACCTGAGACGAGGGCGTGGCTGAACACTACTGATCTGGACATCTGATGATGACACACGAAAGAAGAAGAAGAAGAAGAGTCCCATAAAGAAACAGTGCTATCAGTGCTATAGAGATCTGCCTCTCTCTCTCTCAAGACACAAAACACACAATTATCGCCATATAAATGCTTCTAAAACATACCTGAGAATGAGATGGTTGATTAGAATCCACACCATGGTTTATAATCCATATATCCCCTTGGTAGATAGGCTATAATATTTGTTTTGTAATATAGTATGTTAGTCCACAAGTGGGCCGTGGGCTCCAGGGGGTCCTTATTCCCTGGTCGCCTTTCTAACAGAACCACTAGGGGGTCCGCCGGCCCACCGCTTCGCGGACCCCCGCAGAGCGGTGGGAACACGATAATCAACTGTTACATAAAGTTGTAAAATCAATCAATAAACACCGATCATCTGTTACATAAAGTTCACACGATCCAGTTGTCAAGGACAAGTGGTCCCTGGCGATGCGGTCTCACGAAGGGGGTCCGTCCTCTCACTCCCTTGGTCTCCAGCCAACACTTCTCAGGGAACCAGGCGGGGGTCCGTGGCCCACCGCTCCGCCAAAAAAACAAGTGATCAAACATGTTTCAATGAAGCCTCGTCGAGCAAACACGCGTCTGCTGTTGAGCAGGGGCGCGCAGAGGATGTTTGAGGGGCAGGGGGAGACATTTCCTAACATGTCCTAGAAAATAGCAGATCTACAAGCTCTACAAGCTCTCAATGTGTTGCAGAGCGACGTGTTGAGAGATTCTAGATCAGCTTGTTGAACAAATGTCATAGCAGCCCATCTATCTTGGTTTCTGGTTGGACAATCACCTAAACTTTAAATTTCATATTGATGCTCTGGGCAAGAAGCTTAAATTCACCTTAAGTTTGTTCTATAGACTGAAGGCCTGTTTTGCCCGTTCCTCTCGCAAACGATTGGTCACTGGTCTGTTCTTGTCCCAGCTTGATTATGCGGATACCATTTATAGGTTTGCATGTGCCACCACATTGGCCAAATTGGATCCCCTGTATCATGCAGCGGTGAGATTTATTACAAACTTGCCTTTTACGACTCACCATTGCCTGTTGTATGCTGCAGTTGACTGGTCTTCTCTGTCATCTCGCAGGTTACAGCATTGGAATAATTTTGTCTATAAAGTGATACTTGGTGAGCTCCCCTCTTACATCTCCTCCAAATTTGCATTGGTTAAAATGGGCTAAACCTCAGATCAAATGCCTGGCTACGCTGTACAGTACCTGTATTCACATCTGAGGGAGGCAAAAATGCCTCGCTTTCTTTGGTCCATGGTCGTGGAGCGACCTTCAGTCTAGCCTCAAATTGGCCGTGCTAATTCCGCTGAGAAGCTTTAAAAGAATCACCTTGGATAGATACATAAACACTTGCACTTGCCCTGATGTTTAGTAGGCGACATTCACACAGGCACGTTTTATGACGATTAAAACGAATCCTATAACGTATTGTTGGAAAATACACAACGGTTGGGCATGTGTGAAGACGCATCCGTATTCTTTTTCGAATAAAAGAAACAAATGCAAATCCACAAAAAAACGGTGGTTTCAATGCGCTACCGCAAACGCTTCCCTGTTGGTGTGAATCCATCCGTCTCAAATACATGCAATGAAACATTGTGGTAGGCTATATAGAGCCATGTGCAGGTTAAATCCATAGTTATTTATAAAAGGTTAAATCCCCCCGTCTGTTCTCATTAGATTTCTGACGATTCTGGCCGCCTCCTCCCCTCAGTTGATTTCTGATCACCGCTCCCTCGATCGCACATGGTGTATTATTTGTGAGGAGTTGTTGCTCACAGTTAAATAAAAGGAAAGTGCCACAGGAGTCACTTGTATAGCTGTATATCATATAATATAGGCCGATGTGTGGGTCTTGCTCGCGCGCGCGGCTCTCTGTGCCAAATCGTGTCCAGATGGAGACGCTTCATGCGCGGAGCGCAAAGAGGGAGCCAGCGGAGGGAAAGACGAGGGTCAGAGAGAGAGAGAGAGAGAGAGACTGAGAGAGAGAGAGAGAGAGAGAGAGAGAGAGACGTTGACGCTCTACTCTTCGTAGATATTCATATCTTGCTAAAGTATTTTCTGTCTGGTTTATTGCTGGTAGATTTTGCGAGTCCCTCCCGCCGCCGCTGGTTTTATTTTGTGATCGCCCGTTTACGACCGTCGACCGCAGATAAATAGGCTAATGCGGCGCTTGCGGGGGTCCTGCGGTTACATTGTGAGTTGAACTTGAAGAATGAATAAACACAGGGAGATGGAGGAGGCATTATTATGCAGCTTGGATACATACATGTCCCGTGGACAGACGTGGACTCAGTCTCAGTGATTCCTTGTTTCGGATGCAGTGTGAGGGCAAACGTATCAATTAAATATGCAAGAATGTGGCAACTTCACCCCTCCCATTCGCACGACTAAACCGAATTATATTATGAGAATGTGGCCTTAGATTCTCATTATGTGTTTTTTCTCTTTTTTGTGACAGGTTGCATATTGTTTGTGCAGTATTACCTGAAGTTTGTAAACTGTTTGTTTTACATTATGTATAGTGTATCACCTTGAGTTTCGGTATTTGTGATGTATCATGGATGTTTTATCTTTGCTGTTGTGTCTTGTATGTGTAGCTAAGTTAGTGTCATTTTTATTTCTGCCTCTTGGCCAGTTCATACTTGAAAAAGAGATCATGTCTCAATGTTTTTTACTGGTTAAATAAAGGTTTAAAAAAAACATTCTAGATGAAGGGTTATTCTAAAGACTCATGCCCCCTTTGATGTCTGTGTGTGTGTGTGTGTGTGTGTGTGTGTGTGTGTGTGTGTGTGTGTGTGTGTGTGTGTGTGTGTGTGTGTGTGTGTGTGTGTGTGTGTGTGTGTGTGTGTGCGCGCACCTGTACAGAGAGTGCCCAGCAGACACACACAGAGAGACTGCGCCCCCAAGTGACTTCATTCACATACTGCAGGCCACTATAGGTCTACACTGTAGACTCAGTACTGTAGACTCTACAGTATGTGACCTTGTTGTTACACTTGTTTTGGTCAGACATATAGGGCGGCTTGCACCAAGAGGGATTAAATAAATCTTAGTTTAGGGTTAATCAAGGGTTTGTTGATCTAGGTTTTATTTTAAATCGAGGTGCGTTGCACCACTTAAATTTAAGCATTGCTTAACAAATCGGTGATTAAATCCTTAACCTGTGATTAAATCCTTAAATTGCGATTATTTCATGGATTAAATGTCCTCCATCTTGGATTTGCGATGTAAATAAATAGTAGGAATAACCTACTAGAGCATAATGGGAAAGCTTTATGTTAAAAAGTAGCGCCTGAAGCAAAAAAAATCATCATTTTCGGTGACGCGCGCTAAAAACAACAGATATATAAGCCCACAACGCGTCGCTCCGTGGGCTCACTGGCTGAGTGCTGCTAGGTTTATAGATCTGTCCCCCTCGCAGGCTCGCACTACTCCACTCACTTCCTGTAGTAGGATAGTTCCTAAACAAACAACATGGCGCAGCGCGCACAGAGCTCAAACTTTACAAGCCACGAAAAGCTTTTATTATGTCAGTTAATAGCAATATGGAAACGCAATTGAAGATAAAAGAACAGACAATGTTTCGGTGAGAAAAAAAGATTTGGCTTGGGACGACGTATGCACATACTTCAATGGCTCTGGGGGAATAAAGGATAAAAGAGATGCCTGAAAGCCTGCTGGAAGAACCTAAAATCAAAGGCTAAAAAGGACGCTGGCCAGGAGAGGAGAGAGACTTTTTTGACAGGGGGGGGGGGGGGGGGGACCCCCACCCGGAAAAATGGATCCGTTGTCCCAAAAAAATATTGATATGATGCCACAAGAGATAAAACCATTATCTAACATGTATGACGACGATGGCCTGGCTGACCGATCATTACTCCTGGTACCTGTGGTGTCGGACCTGGACCATACAACAGCATCTACCTCTGAACGTGAGTTTGCCATGATTATAGCATAGTGTGTCTAATTTTAAGCTTATTATGCTATTTAAAAACATGAAACATGTAACTTTAGATTTGTGTTCAACTAAATTAGTTGAACACGAATCTAAAGTTACATGTTAGGGTTAGGGTTAGGGTCCGAACACAGCTGAGGGCTAGTCATTGATTTTTTTTTCATTTTCATGTTTTCATTTCATTTGAAAGCTGGGAATCATAGCTACAAAATGATATATTGGTTGTAAAGTTTGACCCAACAGTTTTGTAGATATGGCTTATAGAGTTATGCCATGCAGAAATACTAGATCTGAGAAATTCAGCCTTTTAGATGAAATGTAACCTGCAAAATGTGAGGTTTCTCTTCACATTAATTTAAAAAAGTCTTATTTACATGCAGAGTTAAGCTCTGGCGTTCAAGTGAAATGTAGCCTGATATTTATGAAATGCTTTTGTGGCTTTATCACATTTTAGGAAAAAAAAAAGTAATTTCAGGGCTGGTCTAAAGCTGTGCTTTCCGGTGCCACCAGTGGAGCAACCCAGGGACAGTCACACACAGTTCAGCATGACAGCCCCTCAAAGAGCAAGAGACAGAAAAGGGACACAAATGAATATCATTTTGACGTACTGGATTTGGAGAAAGAGAAGAATTTAATTCAGATTGAAAATACAAAGTTACAGAGAGAAGTGCTTCTTTTAAAGAAAGAAGTACTGCAGCTTCAAAAAGATGCACTTATGTCTAATACCACAGGCTTACAGCCAATGCAATTTCTTCTTAATGAACCCTAGTGTAAATATATGAATGGTTGGAATTAACTAATATGTCTCTATAGTATTGTAATGAGTTTAAGTTTGCCAAATGTAAGTACGGAAACAAGCTTGTTCTGTGGATCTTTTAGGTACTGTGGATCTTTTACATACTGTAGCATACCACATAACCTACGTATGGTGAAATATGATGTTGGAAGCATTAGGTAGTGTTACACTGAGCTTTATGTCAACACTCCAAATTAACTTGTTTCCTTGAGTTTATGTTGCGATTCAGGCTGATGTACAATTCCATCCCTCACTTTCACTCCCCACACTTGTTAAGGTTGCAAATGTACTGTAAGTACTGAAATATGCTTGTTCTGTGGATCTTTTAGGTGAAGGGCGGAAGGCTATGATTTGAATTGAGCATATGTGACTGACGCTGGAGGAAATGTCCAAATGTCGGCGATTTTAAAAGTCAGAAAATGCGAAAATAAGATTGATTTAAAATTTTCTTTGTTTTTCGTTTTTTGTATATTAACAGTTTGAATATAGAAGAGGGTTTTCATTCCATAAGATATATTTGTTAAGGTCGGTATATGGCAACATTAGTGTAGCAAAGTTGCCTTGCTTTGGGAGAGTTTTACTGCTGTTTTAGGAGGCGGAGAATGGAGCTCTTTAGATTTGCATAGCGATTTCACGGGAGCACGATTGGTCTAAGGCAGGGGTGTCGAACTCATCTTGGGGTGAGGGCCGCATTGGATGAAAGGCGACTTGATGAGGGCCGAACCAGTCGCGGATCGGATGGCATGCACACTCGCGCACATGTTCGCTCTGTTTTTCTTCCTGTCGTCTCAGCCACTGCTGTAGCTAGCAGTATAGCAGTATATCATTTTACAAATTGTGTTCATTATTAAGTAAAATAGCTACTTTCATTATTGGTATTACAGTTGCAGTTAGGTACGAGAGATGCTATTTGTTTAAAGGAGTAGTTCATCCCCAAAATGACTTTTTTTTCTTTGATTACTCACGCCATGGAGAATTGAGTTCAATAATATATTTTTATTTTTTTTGTCGCATTACTAAGACAAAAATGTGATAATAGTACACTTCCACCCATTGATTCCGGATGGGGACCCAAATGCATTTGGGTCCCCATCCGGAATCAATAGGCATGCATTTATTGTAATCAAATTTCTGTTTTAGGAATGAGTCTACATTGGCTCCATGGCATTTTGGGGGTGAACTACTCCTTTAAGAAGTGCCAATAAGAATAAACCATTTGATAATAGAATAATTCAATTCCTGATAGTCTCCAGTACGCTATAATTTGTAAATGGCTAAAAAAATATTATTGATGCAGGACAATAATTATTTTTATTGTATTTTATAATAAAAAAAATAAAAGTAATGAACAATAATGGCATATTCAGAAAATATCGGAATAATAAAACTTTTACATTTTTATTATTATTATATTTTTTAAATAAGTTATTTTTTTTAACAACATTAATTTCCATGTCTAATATGTGTAATCTTTGAGTACAGTTCGAATATTGTAGGTATGTTCAGGTATTATTCATAGCCAGACCAACCACCCTATTCCTAGCAATGCTGTCATCTTCAAAGAGAGAGAGAGAGCTGGTCTCTTAACATTCCAATCAATCAACTCAATCACTGCCAGGTGGGAGAAACCTAGCCTGCAGTGTACAGACATTAGTTAGGTTAATTCTTAAAACAATCATAACTCTTGACAGGAATGGGCTAGAGACTTACTTTTTTTCCCTAAATGCTCAGAAATGTATGCTCTAGCCTGGGGGGCCCCGGCCCGCGGGCCGTATGTTTGACATCCCTGGTCTAAGGAATGCATTGTCTCGTATTTCAGCACGCCCATACAGCGTGCAATCTGGTTGTAAACAGTCTACACAGTAACTAACTTCATCTCGCTAATGTTAACGGTTTGCTGAAGACAGTATTCTGGAAGGATGTATTTTTTTATGTATACATCGTGATCTCAGTCGCTCTCGGACGCACAAAGAAAACGTGGAAAATCGAAGCAGCATGTTGAAAACGCTATATGTCATCATGAGTCCTTGTGCTGGCATTACAGGCGGCACGCTCACTCGTCTGTAGTGAAAATACAAGATACAGTTTCGCTACTCACCAAAACAAAGACGGATTTGGGGAGTTGAAAGCCTACTTTACATAGTGGGAACACTCAGAGTTCCCAACATCGCGTCTAAAATACACTTTTTTATCCAGATAACAGAATATTTCACCGGAAGGCAAAATATGGTCAATGGACATTTCTATTGACAAGATCTGTAGAGGGCGGTGTGGAGTAACTAAAACCTCCGGTGAAAAAGTTTATTCTCTGGTAAAAAAGTGTATTAAAGTGTATTTTAGACGTGAGGTGGGGGTTTCTGAGTGTTCCAACTAAGTAAAGTAGGCTTCCATCACCCTTACGCCGTCTTTGTTTTGTTGAGTAACAATCCGTATTTTATGTTTATTACATGCATATGAGAGGGTGCGCAGCCGTTCCTGCCTCGTAAGGGCTCATTGGTGACATAGCGTCAAGCGTCTCCTCCTCCTCCTCACGCACACACCTCTTGAATCGGTCGATGTTTATTAATTGTTTCACTGGCTTTAAGCATTAAATAAATAAACTGCTGAAGACTCTGAACTCACTTACTCAGCGGTTACCATTACAAATCATAGTAGGCTTCTGCTTAACACAGTAGCCTACAACCAAAAGAAGAAAAAGAAAAAAAGAAAAGAAAAGCTGCCTTCTCTGTCCTGCGGGAAAAACCACAGATCTTCTCGTAATGGACAGCGTATCTCACATCTCAGCCTCTCGTCTGTGGTAAAAAAAATAAAGCCCTGCTGCTCACGAACGCTTCTTACCTTTAGTGAACATTCTGTCCAAAAAGTAAAGGTCCTATACACTTCTCTCAACTGTTTACCTTTCAAGCGTGGAAGACAATCCAATCAGCGTGTTGAAATAAAGAGTTTATATCGCTCATTTTGTCAGCCGGTGCATTATTTTCCCCTCTATTATTTGTTGTGTCTATACCACGTGACCAGGGGAGGTAGCGTGTCTAAAAACAAAGGACCGGCTGACAAAATGAGCGATATAAACTTTATTTCAACAAGCTGCTTCGATTTTCTTCCACGCTTATGAAGTAAACAGATGAGAGACCGGCATAGGACCTTTACTTTTTGGATATAATGTTCACAAAAGGCAAGAAGCGTTCGAGAACGGCGGGGCTTTATGTTTTACTACAGACAAGTGGCCGAGCTGCGAGATACGCTATAGCGTTAGCTTCGCGCTAGCGCTGGCTGTTTATTATGAGAAGCAGTCGCCATTAACACAGAGAGCGTTACATTTGCGCTAGTTTTGATAATGAGGCATCAGCTTTATAGTTCAGTTGTTACTCAAGCTCACTGCAGCCCATGAACGGACAAGTTTCTCCGTTCTGTGTCCGAGCTAGAGTGCCCTAAAAAGTGTGTTTTGCAAGCCCGCCCGCCGCTTCCCACGTTCTTACTACAAAACGGGCTGCAAATGTGCTCTGTGTTGCTAATGCTCCCAAGAAAGAAAACGTGTAAATCCATTGATCCAAACTGTAGAAGACAGTTGTTTGAGTTGGGGGGAGTGATTTAGGGGTGTAGACAAGTACCTATTGTCCCTCCCATTGTCACACCCACTTCTGGCTACCTAGAGGTGTCAAAATGTTTCTTGCATTCAAATGGCTTTTTAAGCACTTTGGGTTTTATGGGGCAACAAGTTTAAAATGTCTATAACTTATTCAAATATGCTCCAATTTCAACAAATGATACATCATATTAAAGCTTAGATTCTGTACTTGGATAATATGTACAAAAAAGAAAAATGACCAATGCAGACATAAGGAACAAAGTACCAGACCTGGACACATATGCATTTCAGAAAAGGAAGAAAAACAAGGTAACTGTTCTTTTGTATGTAGACAATAATAGGCCTTTAGTCAATATATTATATAACTATATACAAATAACATATACTGTGCACTGTACTGAAGATGTGTGTGGTAAACTATTTGGACTAATAAATGAAATTGATGGAAACTCTTTGACATGTTTCATTCAGGGGATCTTCCTCAAACCGTACACCTAAGGAAATACAGGAAGATATTAACATGTTAGAGCAGTATATGTGATTATTATAAGAATAATGTGGTTATTATTGGAATGTTTTCAATAGATTGTTAGAGAAAAGTTATCATTTAGGCATACATGTAGATATGCAATTTGCTAGATATTTCTTTTAATCATGTTTTTACATAACATTATTTGACGTGTACATAATACACACCCTAGTTAAGCAGCAAAGTGGTTCTCAATTAAGGCCCTCCGGACTGCAGTTCCATTTGCAGTGGCAGCAGGGTGGTCCTCGTGATCCTCCTGGTCATCTTCTCCGTCGTCATGGGGACCCTCTACAGCCTCCTCTGGCAGCTCATCTCCATATCTCTTCCCAAAGTTGTACAACACTGCCACTGCAATAATGACTGTCAATGTTGTCTCTAGCTTTGTCCGAAGCTTTGTCCCCAGGCAGGGAAACCTCTGTTTCCAAACTCCAAACACTCTCTCCACAAGACCTCTGGCTGAAATATGGCTGGTATTGTACCGTCTCTCTGCTCGTGTTTGAGGGCGCAAAATGGGTGTCATCAGGTAGGCACGGCAGGCATATCCAAGGTCAACAACTAGATGACCTTGGAATTCCTGACTTTCAAGCAGAGCACAGAGGTGGCTGTTATCAAAAATTCGGCTGTCATGTGTTGCTCCTGGCCAACGAGCTACAATGTTGCTGATTTGGGCCTCCTCGTCACACACAACCTGAACATTAATAGAAAAGTGTCCCTTCCTGTTGCGAAACAGCTCTCCGTTTGCTCCACCAGGGTTTTGAATGGGGACATGAGTACAGTCAATTGCTCCTAGCACTCCTGGAAAACCAGATCTTCTGTAAAAACCAGCAGATGTTTCTCTTGTTGGAGCAAATCTTATATACTGGTTTTTCAATGACGCAATTGCTTGTGATACCCTTGCAACAATCCTACTCACTGTTGAATCATGTACCCCAACAAGGTCCCCATCCAACATCTGGCCACAACCAGTTGCATAAAAACCTATTTTATCAACTATTGTCATTACAGACACTTTAGTGAATCTGTACCGCCTCCTGAATTCTTCATCATCCCAGTATTCCACTGGGTTTTGGCGGTCCCTTATTTTTCTTTGCGGTACTGGTTGATTTTCATGAAACCATCTGATGTATGCTGCCATGTTTCCACTTAAACCACCTCTCCTGCAGGTTTAAAATTAATCCCTTACTGATGTTTAAAGTTTAAAGTAGTTGTGCAACAGGATTAAGAATAATCCAGGTTTACAGTGGCAATTAAAACCAAGATTAAAAGTATGGTTTAAAACTAAACCTGATTAATTAAAACTAGGTTTAACTCATTCTGTGCCAAATGCCAAAATGGCTCCAAGGTAGCTGTGCCAGGATTTTGTATGTTTTTCTTTACTATGCAATGAAAAAAAAATATTTTTTTTTAAATAATTTTTCCCCCACAGAAACAGACACAGTTGTTGTGATTCAGTGGCAAAAATAATTTTGTCAATCAGACAAATGGTTCCAGAGATAGAGCTGTTTGAATGAAAAAAAGTGTCCATCCACTAGAATGGACACACATGAACACACATTTTCTCAATCAGCTAAACAAGGGCATACCCGAGGGAAGTAGGGGTGCTGGAGGTGCGGCCGCACCCCCTCCCCCAGGTCCCACCGCACCCCCTACCGCCCCTCCCCAAGGGGGTTGGGAGGAAAATAAAAATAAATATTCATATAATAAGAAAATTGCACCAGTGGCATGTAGGTGCTATTGGCTACTTCTATTTCCAGTACAATTTCAAAATAAACATGTTGAATGATCGATTGTATAGATGAAAACGTTAAAATAAAGACTCTTGTTTTGAAATGCGCTTCTGTGCAGAGAGGAAATAGCTTTCACAGGATGCCCCTTTAACGGTCGGCCACCTCTCTCTCGTCCGTGCGCACCGTGCGTCATCATGGACTCGTAGTGAGATAAACAACACGGGCATATTAAGGAATATAAACAGAACACCAAGACAAGACCATGTAGGCTATGAAGGCATTAAACATCGTCCTCTGCTCCTCTCATCCTCATACCTGGTGAGTCGTGGCTTAGAGTTAGAGTAATGATGGATGCTAATGCTGCTGGCTAATGGCTACTGTTTGGGCTAGTGGCTATGGTGAAGCAGAACCACTGTTTCCAAACACTGGTGTCGGGACCGATGCGTGGGTCGCGTCGTCACGGACACATTGTATGGGTCCTGAAAATAGCCGATCTAGAAGTTCACAACGCAGCTAGTCGTGAGCTTGTAGATCTGCTATTTTCACTACTCTACTATTGGGTCCCCTAACGTTTAGTTTCTCTTGGTTCACGGGCTAAAACGTTTGGGAACCATCATGCTTGCTGTAGTAGACAGTAATGTAAAGTAACTATGTAGATTAACTGAAAAGCTTTTGGAACTGAATGATTATAATATATGAAACTGGTGTTGTCTGTCTGTTGGTATCAAGAAATCCATCTACTATAGACTGGCTGGTGCATGTGGAGAGGTAAAGGGAAAGTGTAGTGTGCCGTTCCCGATTGTGTTACATTTAGCAAAAAAATAAACTGCAGAAAGCGATAATTTTCGGCGCGCGCTCTGCGCGCGTGCATGAGGAGCGCGTGACAGCACCCCCTACGGTAAAATAGTTCCCGCGGCTATGAACGAGGGAGCGAACACACAAACAGAGAAAAGCATCTCTCTGATCTCAGGTCATTTTGACATCTTTTAAAAAAATATATATATATATTTTTTTTTCTATACAAAAAACACAAAAACCGTCATAAGCCGTCATCGGCACAGAATGAGTTTTAAGGTTTGGTGCAAGCTGATTAAAAGATAAACCTTGATTTAAACCAGTTTAATGGCTTAAACCGTGTTGGTGCAAGCCACCCATAGCCTATAAAAATATTTTTCTCTGCATTTTTCTAAACAGAAAATTCAGAAGAAAAAATAAAAAATCCTATTACACAATTACATTAGTACACTTATCTGATAATGCCTGAAGCCATAAATACAAATATCAACTGAGTAATCCACTTGAAAAGAGACCTATCACAAAAAGGTCAATATCTCAATTTTTTTCTATTTTCGTCTTGATTTTGGTCAAAATGGCTATTTTGAGATGGCTACAAAAAACACTTTTTTTTTCTTTTTTTTTTTCTTTTGTGAGACTAGAGATTGTCCTCTTTGTTTTCAGGTACTGTATGACATTGTCGAGCAAACATTTAGGAAGAAATTCAATATAAAAAAATATATAAAAAATATTCTTAAACAAAATGGCAGGAAATCCATACAGCCCATGTTAAAATGGCAGGCAATGTGTTAATAAAATATTAAAGTAAATCAAAACTAAAAAGTGTTATTTGTTTTTAATTGTATTCAATGAAAAAAAAACTGTCAAAAAACTGTTAATTTAACACTGAGGCCCTCATTTATCAACGTGGTGCAGATCAAAATTTGGGTGTACACCGAAATTTAGGGAAGTCTCGACATTTATCATTTCAACTTGACTTTGACGTTGGCGTAGGGTAGGATCAAATCTCACGTCAAGTCCTGAGGTGGTGTAGGATTCATCCTACACCACTTTGTTCCATTGTAGACGTGTGGAGCAGCATTGTCTAACTATTTGACAGGCAATGGACACATGTATCCACTCGAAAATGTATATCCAACACAATAATAAATAATCCTGTGAAAATATAACATTTTATAAAAGCATATTATAGCCAGCTACATCATGGACATGCACGCCGGTTTTATTTCCAAGTTACAATGACAAGCAATTAAAATCTAGCAATATGGAATCAATCTACTGTTAAGTGCTTTAACAGTCTAAATCTTAAGATTGCAGATCTGGCTCAGAACACGCACACGCATGCGAGAGCATTTTCGGGACCAGCGCGGCGCTGCTGTGATATACATTACCGTGAGGCGTGAGCCTCCAATTTATACAGTGACGCGAGTCCTTCCAAACCTGGCTGTGCCCAGCCCAGCGCACGCACGCTGCGGATGATTTATTTGGGGGTCCACGACTCCACGGCCCACCGGGGAGAAGACCAGCCCGTGCGGGAACGGTACATGATTGCAAGTTCAAGCACCCAAACGCGCATTGTGCTCGTCGCCGAAATTGGGTTAAATTTATATCCAAAACGTAACTGTGGGGTCTCTCAATTTATACAGTAGCTACAGTACTGTAGTAGGCCTACACTATGCTGGAGTTAATGATGAAACCCGACGTGGTGAGCCTGTGACATTCTTTTCGTGGATCGTGAGGTATCCAACTATTATACAAGTGTGTCCTATATGGAGTTATGTATTAACTCACTGAACGCCATAAACGTCTTATACGTCTTTGGACCTCGGTGCCATAAACGTCTTTTACGTCTTTTTAATTAATCAAAAGTTTTATCATTTTTTCATAATTGTAATTTCAAAAAAATCGCTCTAGAAGTTGGCCATATGCCTCCGTGACCTGAGCGATACGGCCGATTTGACTGTAGCACCAGTGTAACACAGTCCGGCGGAAAATCGGTATAGCCGAAGATTGGTTCCGGCCGTTTAAATGTTATCTAAAACGTTCGTTTATACACTTTCCCGTGCATCCCTGACGAACTATAAGTACTCAAAAAACGCAGAAAATTCTCAGGATTCCAGCGGTGCCATCCATTCTTCTCTACCTATCCTTGATCGCGATCGCCAGGGTTCCGAAGTGTGTTAGCATGCTAGCTAAAAGGCCTGGCCAAAATGTAAACAACAGGCCCAAACCAAAAAAAAGATGGACGTCTTCTTCCTTCTTCTGTTAGTTGATCAGATAGTAGGAGACCACCCTCTGGTGGTTTTCAAATGGTATTGCACTCCAGATTGCACATAGGGCCCATCACAGCACACACATATGATGATGATCAAGACATCTTACACATGTTCTATTGAAGCCCAAATCTAATGATAGGATATATATATATAAATATACATGTTTTCCTTTGTAAGAGGGGTAGTGTGGCTTTCGATAGAAGCATAGATTTATATATGTAATTTAAGTACAAAATATGATTTTGGCCCCCATAAAAAGGCAAAATTAAGCAAAATGGCTGGCACCAGTTTTGTAGATTTTGAATAAAGGGTGGCATTCACTGAGTTAAGGATAAAACCCACCCGACGCTTCAAACCTTCAGCTTATAACTGCCAACTTGTCAGTATCTCTCAGTAACATCGCATGCACGGCATCCCGCGGTTTCGGGAATACATGATTTTGCTTTCTTTTTTTCTTTTTCTTTTTTTTGTAACCACTCAAATGTGCACTGCGCCGTTGCCGATATTGGGTTAAATTAATTTATTCCATTCGTGACAATGACTGGTGTGGTGTCACTCATGTAGGCTGCAAGCTTACTATACAAAATAAATGCTAATAATGGTTCCACAGTGAACCAAAATGCTGCTGGGCTTGGTGGTGTGTGCGTGCGTGCATGCCTGCATGTGTGCGTGGTCTGTGTGGGACACACATGAGCGTGAACTTGAAGCATGGGTTAGGGTTTCTGGTTTTACCGGTTCGATCCGGTTTGCATGATGATACCGGTTCAGTTTATGGGTATGGGTTTCTGGTTTTACCGGTTCGATCCGGTTTGCATGATGATACCGGTTCAGTTTATGAATACCGACTAAACCGAGTTGGAGAAAAAAAAGAAAAGTATCCAATTAAAACATATCTTACAAATGTAAACTGGGCTGGCGGTAGCCTCGCGTAGCCAGGCTTACTCATCTGCGAAGAGAAAAGCCTGGTGACAATAGAAGGCAGAAGGCGTTCTAGGAGGTGGAGCGGAATTTTCCCGGAAGCTGTATTTTTTTCACAGTGCAGTGTTCCTGCAAACGTATTCCCTGCACGAAAAAATCTCGTCTACGTCTCCTGCTCTGTCGGTTGTGCTCGCAATAAACAATATACAAACAAAAACATTGATTCAAGCAATGTTACACATTAAGCCCCAGGGGGGTCCAGGGGAAAAATCCGCCTAAAATGCATGCCCAAATTGGAACAATTGTGGACACAAAACTACAATGATTGTGGCTACTCTTGACTCACTAAATGTCAGCTAACCCTTGAAAATTCTCAAATGCAGTGTAAAACATCACATTCTCTTACCAAATTGTCCTGCTATGATCACTTACCTAGGAAAAGATGATTGAAATTTTTTTGCCTTTTGAATAGTGAATGAGCCTCAAGACCTCATTGAAACTAGACCAGGTCACCTGGTTGTGCTAGACCCGCAATGAAAACTAGTATGGCACTGAACTAACACATGAACACACAGGATTTTATAGTCTCAGCAACAAAGCGTAGTGAGCTTGTAGATCGGCTGTTTTCACTAGTATGGCACTGAACTAACACATGAACACACAGGATTTTATAGTCTCAGCAACAAAGCGTAGTGAGCTTGTAGATCGGCTGTTTTGACTAGTATGGCACTGAACTAACACATGAACACACAGGATTTTATAGGCTGAGCAGCTGGAAATTTTTGTGAGCTTGTAGATGGGCTGTTTTCACTAGTATGGCTGTGGGGCAAATGTTTTGCAGCACTGAACTAACACATGAACACACAGGAATTTATAGTCTCAGCAGCTCGTCAGCCAACTCAACTCAGCTGGTCCCGTACAGGTGACGGCACTCAAGGCAATCAGCCGAGCAAGGGAAGGGAGGGGCAGATGAGCAGTCAGAGGCAAACACAGGCACACTGAGGAAAAGAGGGACACTGAGGAAAAGAGGGACCGACCGACCGACCGACAGACCGACAGACCGACAAAGCCTTATGTAGGCCGACCCCCTGGGTCTGGCAAACATATATAGTGAATAGAGAAATTGTTCACCAAGGTGTCATCAATTGATTGGCAAAATTGTATGAATATATTCCAAACTATGTAAACTCTACAGATGTTTTAGTGAGAGTAGTGCTGTAATTTTAGTAATGTTAAAGTATAGGGTGAAAAATGATAAAAACGAGTAACAATAAGTAGTAATAATACTGTAATAGGAGTAATTTATGGATGAAAAGTACAATGACAGCTGTTTACTATGCTGTAGGCCCACTGTAACAATAATCAACAATGAAATTGTAGTTTTATTTGGTCTATATTGATTTATTGACATTTATTGACAGCTGTTCAGAGGTCAACACCTTTTGCCCCCGCCGGCGGGGGCAATGGGGTTCAAGAGGTTAAGAGCGAGTTAAGAGCTACAATCTATTTTAGTTTTCTCGATGGGGAATGTAAACAGACCCGCACTGCATGACGTAACGTCCGTTAAACGCAGCACTTCCGCTAGAAATCTTGGAACCTACCGGAAGGCATATTGTCCACAGGGTGGGCTGGCGGTGTCACGTGTATTTTACGACAGCATTAAATTCATTCTGTATTGTATATATTATGTTTGTGTATCGGCTATACTGAGTGAGTCTAGTAGAGCGCAGATCTGCTACTGTTGACAGCTCACTGCTCGAAGTTTAGTTGCGACAGCGACCCACCTCCTCTAGACTCTCCCCCTGTCCTCTTCATTCAATAACAACTGGACAGTGGACACACGCTATTGTTTATAGATGTGGTGGACATTGGACAATGTTTTAAAGCCACACATTCATTGCGTCTTTACAATAATAGTGACGATTAACGTCGGGGTGTGAACATGGTCAAATAACCTTTATTGGCTAAACTACAACACTGAGGAAGCAAGCTAGCCTAGCATGTATGCTATCTGAGACAGTATGTATGTAGCCTAGCTGTTTGATTGATTATAGCGTTTTCGTGGCGGCGCCGTCCCTTTGGTGGTCCGCCGGGGCCGCAGACCACCGCGGCCGCCTGCGCCTTGCCCTCTTGTATCCATAGAGGGGCGGCACATCCCTCTAGGATCAACCGTTCAAAACAAAAGTAGCCGATCTACAAGCAATCCCAATCCACTGGTTTTTACCCAATCCACTGGTTCTCTGTACAGCAGAGCAAACACAAACACGGCAGAGAGCATTTCCCCCATTCCACAGAAGCAGTAACAGTACAAACAGGAGACATCTCACTGAGAAGATCCATATAGATGTCTACAATAACAGGTGGCTGTTGATTATGAAGACTCTGTAAAAGTTCACTACAAGAGTTTATGGCTAACTCGGCACCATGAATCTGTCCGCCTCTATCTGCGCCCCCAAGTGGTCAACATCCTGTATTAATGGTTCGGTCCAGTTTTTAATGAATTACCGAGCCGGTTAAAAAAAATCTAACCGTCACATGACTAACACACAGACACACACAGCTCACCTGCTGCAGATGAGACTCATTCTTTCAGAATATCCCACAGTTTTGGGGCAATATCCCATGAGCTTTGGCTAACAAACCTCATCTCACATGCAGGTACTTATTTTCGGTAGAGAAATGTTAGTTGCAACTTTTGTTTTGTGTTGCCCGCGCTGGCTCACATTCAACGCACAGCAGCTGAGCGTTCATCTTACACAAGGACGCACGCAGCACGCGCGTACGTGACACCGAGGCACCCCCAGGGTCCTAGAGCCCTTCACATACAGCACACACACACAAAGGCAGGCTGACGATGCCTGGCGCACACACAGAAAAATATATATTTGATGTGCATAGTCCCTTTACCGGGACAAGCAACGTCCCTTATGAGACGCGCCTCTTTTGGTCAGAATACGGGGCGTCCCGGCTAATACGGGACGGTTGGTCAAACGGGTGTTTGAACCCGTTTGAGCACATTGCAACAAATGGGGCCGATGCGCATGGGGAACACATAGCGTTAGTGGAGTTATAACACTATGGACCAGAGTTAGGGGAACACCAGGAAATACAAGGACAACAATTAAAATGCTGTTACTGAGGTTAGGTTTAGGCACAGTTTTACTGAGGTTAGGATTAGGGTTAGGTTTAGGCATAGTTTTACTGAGGTTAGGGATAGGTGGGTTAGGTGGTCAGAAGCCATAACTACATGTTTAATCCTCACCTGGCCCATGCAGTCATCTCCTGTCTCCAAGGCATATTCGCCTTGATCACTGTCTTGGCTAGTGGTGCTCCAAGATGAGACTGATTAGATTAGAGTTTATTTGTCATTGTAACAATACAGTACACGTACACAGGCACAGTTTCATTTGTCAACGATCAACTCATTTACAAAGAACAGTACACATACAAGTACATTCACAGTACAACGAAATGTATTTGTGCATTTAACCCTTAAGTTCTGTTCGGGTCATTTTGACCCGGTTTACATTTTCATTTGGAAAAAAAAGGTAGAAGTTTATTTTTTTTTCACCTGAAACTCACTGGCCTTAAAGATTCTTCTGAGATTAACATGTAAAAATAATATTTTTGCACTACACCCATGCTACACCCCCCTCATATTTTTTGAACCTTAAGTGCTGTTCGGGTCATTTTGACCCGGAAGCACAGATATACACAGTATTAATCCAAAACACAGACACACAGTCACCCCCACGTCTAACACCCCCCTTCCGAAGCCCCATTCTGATTTTAATTTTTTCCTATAAGCATGAGCAATATTGCCCAGTATTAAATAAAGTAGTTTTTTTTTACATGAATTTTAGCTAAATCAGTAAAAAACGCCTAGCTCTTTCAGTGTTTAATGTGATATAGCAAAGCAGAAATGCAAACATTTACCATATATATCACATGAATTGTTTGGTATTGAGTCAAAGTCAATGTATCATGATGATTTGTTAAGTTAAAATTTATATTAGTGTTGTTTTTTTTAAACCAAATATCCCCCGGGTCAAAATGACCCGAACAGAACGAAGGTGTAGTGAATCTGAACAGAACTTAAGGGTTAAGGGAGCACGGCTGCTGCCATACGACGGCGCTGCCAGACTGCTTGATGCAGTGGAAGTGAGTCTCACCAGTGCCATACTGCTGCCAGATCTCCTTCATCCCCAGTGCTTGGAAATATGGGGTGTAGTATAGCAGTAATGTGAAGGAGACAACAACTCTCTGGGGTCCGCTCATAGTTCCAACATCCCATTATTCTGACCATTATAGTGTGGTATGCTATGTCCAAAATACAGCTCCTGTAGGATTTTTGTGCCAAAATTGATTTTTCTGCAGATTTTGGTTCTATAGGGTCCAAACTATCAGAAAATGACGGGGGTCAAATTTTCCGACCCCTCCCTCATTTCCTGGGGGCGGGTCACTTCAGTTTTGGCCCTATTCGGCTATGTATTCCCAATTTCCCATAGTATTTTTTGCAAAAATTGATTTGTTTGCTGTTTTGGCTTCTATAGGGACCAAACTATCAGAAAATTACGGGGGTCACATTTTCAGACCCCTCCCTCATTTCCTGGGGGCGGGTCACAGTTTTGGCCCTATTCAGCTATGCATTCCAATTTCCCATAGGATTTTTTTTTTTGCTAAAATTGTTTTGATTGCTGTTTAGGCTTCTATGGGGACCAAACTATCAGAAAATGACAGGGTTCAAATTTTCATACCCCTCCCCCATTTCCTGAGGCGGGGAGGGGGGGGTTTCAGTTTTAGCCCTATTCGGCTCTATATTCCCATAGCTTTTTTTTTCTTCTTTTCTGTTTTGGCTTCTTTAGGGACCAAACTGTCAGAAAATGAGGGGGTTCACATTTTGCATGCAATTGAAGATGCCAGGGCAGAGCCCCTGTAGGAAGATCTTCCATGTGTCCCATAGCATGATCTGACGGAGGACGATTATTCTATCAAAGTTCTTATTGTTGATGCCATGGGTTTGCTTCAGAGCATGAAAAAGACAAAAAGCTGTCAGATCTTCAGGATGCATTCAACAAACGCATCATAACGATGATGGCTGGCTATGTTGAGGGTCAAGTTGTCTTTGATAGGTAATATTAGGTATATGGATCAGTCGAAAAACACGAAGTCTTCATCCAGAGATGAAGCTCACTATGTCCATCAAGGAACTCCTGACTGTGTGATCAACCAAGGAGAAGTTGACATGTGTTAGGCCAGGGACTGCTTGAGTATTTCTCAAGGGACAGTTCTTTCAAGCTCGTTGTCATATATGATACCTTCATCAAGGGACATGATTTTGAGGAGGTGCACACATTGAAGAGGCTGCTGACACCAATCTCCAATTGCCCTGAGCCCTGAGCTTCCACCAATTGAAGAGAATTGGTGGAATTCAGAGAGTGGAGGGTATGTTCCAGTCAGGTGTCTTGCCCTCCCTGCTCCAAAGGCAATACTTGAGCTCATCACATGTAATGTGGGTGCAAAGCAGGTTGCAAGGGACAGTCAGTCTCTGCAAGTGCTATGGCACTGGACTGGAGACTTTGCCAACAGTATAAAGGCCCATTCTCACTGGGCCAGATTAACAGATAAATAAGTATCTTTCTCCATTCAAGTGGATGGTAAGACACAGATAAAAACAATATCTGTGACAGATATTTTCTTTTATCTGTATCTTACCATCCACTTGAATGGAGAAAGATATTTTTGTATCTGTTTATCTGGCCCAGTGGGAATGAGCCTTAAGGGAGGACATAGATAACAGTGATCATGAATAGATCCTGTATTTGACTAGAATAATAACAGGTCAGAAGTATAAATGCTACCCCATCCTCCTCACTTGAACTGTTCCTACCTAAACTATTGAATATCCTCAGAATATACTGTGAAGTTGTGTATAAAGTACTGTAAAGTACTCCCCCCAGGATATGAGGGAGGGGTCTGAAAATTGGAACCCTGTCATTTTGTGATAGTTTGGTCCCTATAGAAGCCAAAACGGCAAAGAAATCAATTTTAGCAAAACACTCCTATGGGAATACATAGGTGAATAGGGCCAAAACTGAAGTGACCCCCTCCCCCCCTAGGAAATGAGGGAGGGGTCTGAAAATGTCTACCCCGTCATTTTCTGATAGTTTGGTCCCTATAGAAGCCAAAACAACAAAAGATAAAATATGTTTTAGCAAAACAATCCTATGGGAGATTGGGAAAACATAGCCGAATAGGGCCAAAACTGAAGTGACCCGCCCCCAGGAAATGAGGGAGGGGTCTGAAAATTTAACCCCCATTATTTTCTGATAGTTTGGTCCCTATAGAAGCCAAAACAGCAAACAAATCATTTTTTTGCAGAAAACTCCTCTGGGAAATTGGGAAAACATAGCTGAATAGGGCCAAAACTGAAGTGACCCTCCTCCAGGAAATGAGGGAGGGGTCTGAAAATTTAACCCCCATCATCTTCTGATAGTTTGGTCCCTATAGAAGCCAAAACAGCAAAAGAAATCTATTTGGCAAAAGAATCCTTTGGGAAATTGGGAAAACAAGGCCGAATAGGGCCAAAACTGAAGTGACCCGCCCCCAAGGAAATGAGGGAGGGGTCTGAAAATTTGACCCCCGTCATTTTCTGATAGTTTGGTCCCTATAGAAGCCAAAACAGCAAAAAAAGCCATTTGGGCAAAAAAATCCTATGGGAAATTGGGAAAACAAGGCCGAAAAGGGCCAAAACTGAAGTGACCCGCCCCCAGGAAATGAGGGAGGGGTCTGAAAATTTGACCCCCGTCATTTTCTGATAGTTTGGTCCCTATAGAAGCCAAAACAGCAAAAAAATCAATTTTGGCAAAAAATTCCTACAGGAATACATAGCATACCGCACTATTAGGTTTAGTGAAGGTTAGGGATAGGCTTAGTTATAATGGAGGCTGTACATGCACCAGGTGTCAGCCTCCTCAATCCTATTCAAGATGTCTGTGATCTCTTCTCCACTAGCGACATCATCAACAGAGACAACAGAGCTGATAATGGTAAATGGACTGCATTTACAGTATATAGCGCTCTTCTCTCGCTGTACAATGTATTTCACATTCGCCCATTAACACATACATTCACACATACATTCACACCATGAAACCATGCAAGGTGCTCATCGGGAGCAGTTAGGTGTTCAGTGTCTTGCTTAAGGACACAAATAAGCAGCACCTGGAACCTTCAGATTCCAAGGCAGCCGTTCTACCTACATCGCCACAAGCTTGAATGGACACCATATTCCGAACACACAGCTGGAGAGCTGTTTGTTCTCCTCAGACACCCAGAATTTGTAAAGTTGATGAGGGATGGGTGCGTCTGTCGACTCTGTTATCTCTGATGATGATGATGAGTGGCTCCCTGCAAATAACCCATAACCCTATCCTAATGGAGGGAATAATTGGTCACCAGGATTATGAGTGGACCCCAGAGAGTTGTCGTAGTGATACTTCCAAGCACTGGGGATTAAAGGACAACTTTAGTTTTTTACAACAAGGGTTCATATTTAAGATTGTAATTAAAGAATATAAAAGATGAGTGTTAAACTTATTTCATTTACTTCTTTCTATTGTTTTAGAGATACTTATTTCAGTGGTTGGGGGCATGCGTACAGTGGCTAAATATGTCATTTTACACAGAATAAGCCCATTCCCAAGATACAGTACAACATTTCATGGTTGGATGTGACTTGTGGGGGCTAGAAGTGTTACTGTAAATAGCAATAAAGAAACTGCTGGCTAAAAAGACATATTTAGCCACTTGTACGCATGCCCCCATGCGTACGCATGCCCCACATTTTAGCACGGTAAATGCGATAAAACAATAGAACGAAGCAAATGAAAACATTTTAATACTTACTTTTTATTTTCTCTAATTACAATCTAAAATATAAACCCTTGTTGTAAAAAAACAAATTTGTCCTTTAAGTAGATCTGGTAGCAGTATGGCACTAGGTGTGCAGCGGCACATGCTTCTACAGCATCAAGCAGTCTCTCATCTTGGAGCACCACTAGCCAAGACAGTGATCAGGGGACATATGCCTTGGAAACTGGAGATGACTGCATGGGCCAGGTGGGGACTAAGCATGCAGCTATGGCTTCTGACCGAATACAATATCTAACAAACTTTGGAGAGGCAAAGACCTTGACAGAACAAGACACAGCATTGGTAGCAGAGAAGTACAACTGCTGAGACCAACAAGGCACCTTTCTAGTGCATGTCTTGCCACCTGCTTGCAACACCCAAGGGGAACCTGAGGAAAGACTAGAACCAATGGAACATGGATGGATGCAAGGAACACTTCGACTCTCGAGGATATGGCTGCCTTGCTGATGGATATTGGTGCATCATATTTTGCCATGGAACAATGGCAAATACATCCTGTAAAAACACATCATACTAACTTGGATGCACACAATCACAATATGGTGCACTTTGAGGGAAATTGTAATTTAATTTTGTGTGTGCTTTTGTTGCGTGATTTTATTTGTCACTTTTATTCGTAAATAGTCTTATTTGCTCATTTAAACCCCCCTTTAAAGTTAAATGTGGATGTTTACTTGTTGTATTTCTCACTAGTATGTATTTTGTTATAAACAAAACAAACTTACTATAAAATAGTAACAAACTTACAAAAAATACTATAAAAGTGCAAGTAATGAACAAAATCGTTTTTGAAAAATGGCATTGACATTGATATTTCAAAGACAAGATGATCCTTAATGGTCAAAACAATGTCCGAAATGAATTATACATGTCAGCATTAGTTGATTTAGACCTACTGCACCAGTTTTTACTCCTAACAATGGCCAAGTTATGGCCCACGGTCTTCGGAATAGCAAAATGACCTTGACCATGACCTTTTGAGGTCCAAATCACCCAAAATGGTCAAACAATGTCAGAAATGAATTCCCCACACCACAATTAGTCCAAATAGAGGTATTACATGTGCATATACACGCAGAAACAGAAAAAATTAGATTTTTATCATAGCCAATGACAGCCATATTTGATTTGGCCATTGCGCCATTCGTGGCACTATGGCGGACAAGCACCTCAGTGATTTTTCATGTCTAGGGACCCACTGACTCAGTTCAGGTGAGAAACTCCCCTCACACCAAATTGCGAACAGGACTTTAAGCCAGATACTGTATTAACTGTCAAAAGTCATAAAGTACAGAAGATGGATGTGGATTGGCCACGTATGCAGAATGGACCCAAGTGCCATCCCAAGGGTAGCAATGAGATGGACACCACCAGGGAAGAGAAAAAGAGGCAGACCCAAAGAGACCTGGAGAAGATCTGTTGAGAAGGAAATGAAAGAAGTGGGATGGACTTGGGGCCAGGTGCAGCATCGGTAGAGGTGGAAAGAGTACTGAAAAATCCTACTCAAAGTAAGAGTACTGTTACTTTCTGCTTGTTTTTTTTTTTGTTTTTTTTTACATTACTTACATTTTACACATTGATTGATTGATTGATTGAAGACTTTATTAGACGTTTGCATAGGATAAGGTACAGTTTCATGACGGTACAGTTCACTGGTACAAGGTCTACTAAAAGGAGATCCATGAAAAGACTAAGCTTATTTCCACTGGAAACCATTGAAGTATCTCATATAACATTGAATGACAGACAAATAGAACACAGTACTATGCAGTAGATATGTAAAGAAAAACAAAAAAGAAAACAGTAAGTCTAAACAAACAGTATATACAAAGAAGGGGCAGGGGAGGGTAGGGTTGGGCTAGGTTCATTTTTTTACCAGTTGCGAACGGCTGCTGCCTGTAAGTGGTTTTTCAGGGCAATTTTAAAGGATGCTAGTGATCCACACTCCTTTATGGCCTTCGGTAAGGCTTTCCACATTTTGGTGGTATAGCAGAAAAACGAGTTTGACCCTTTGTTGGTTTTGACTCTGGGTTGGAAGTGATCTGTGGCGCTGCCTCTGGTGTTGTAGTTATGGACATCCTTAATGTTTATTAAGTATTTTGACAGGTACTTGGGTATCATAGTGGTGTAGTGTATCTTGTACACCAGGCCCATTGCAAGTTGCTGTACTCTGTCATCTACTCTGAGCCACCCCACTCTTAACTGGTGAGTAGCGGTGAGGTGAGTCTGATAGGGAAGGATAAGCAGGACCCTAATTAGTTTATTTTGGGCTGTTTGGAGTTTAGTTTTAAGGGCTTGTGGGGCGTCACGATACCATACCTGAACTCCGTAGTCAAATAGGGGCTGGATTATTGCACCAGCTATGGTCTTCAGTGTGTTGAAATTGACCATTGGGGCGATCCTCTGTAGGAAGCGAGTTCGTTGGTTGATTTTATTTATTACTTTAGAAGTCATCTTTTCGCTGGAAAGATTAGCTTCAAGGATACATCCTAAGTAAGAGATTTCGTTTTTTCGTGTTATGACCTTGTCACCCACTTTGATTGTGAAGTTATCAACTTTTTTGAGGTTATGATTTGTTCCAAAGAGGATGGACTCAGTTTTTCCCAAGTGAATTGATAATTTATTATCGTTAAGCCATGTGCAGATCTTACTTAGTTCAGAGTTAAGTGTCTTTTCAACCTGCAAGTGGTCCTTGCCCGAGACTAGGAGAGCCGAGTCATCCGCGAACAGGAACAGATTGCAGTCGCAAGCAGATGCCATGTCGTTCACGTATATTAGGAACAACAGAGGCCCCAGTATGCTACCTTGAGGAACACCACAGCTTACTGGGAGGGGGGGGGACAGGGTACCGTTAATCTCCACCACCTGTTCCCTCCCCACCAGGTAAGATTGCATCCAACTCACTGCTGCGCTGTCAAGACCGATGGCATTACCGGTTAAATAAACACAAATCAAGTGCTGCAAATGATGGAAACAAAGGTCAGTGGTTCTCAACCTTTTCAGGCTGCTACCCCCAAAATAATAATATTTCAACCCCCCACCCTGACAAGCACTTGGAATTTAGTGTGGGGATTTAAGGGGAGCTAATGCTAATTGTGTGCAATTTTGTCTTAAAGCGCAAAATTTTGCACAGATGTAGCCCAAGGCTTGCTCTAATGATTTAGCTAGGGCGCCCGAGCCGACGACCTTCGGGGTCGCCACAGCGGCCAAATCAAGTTGGGCTCCCATCGACTTTCTATACAGGAGGAAAATACCCAGAAAAACATTTTTTTTCTGGGTATTTAAGTAGGATCTGAGGGGTGTAACTAGGGGTTTGTCATGATGCTGAATCCATTGCAGACATTTGTTTTGCATAAAAAACATTCCTTGGGCTAGAAATGAAATGAGAAAACGATGCATGTATGGGTGAGCAATCTGAGCATTCATGTTAGTCGGAGGCCTTAAGGTTTTTTTTCTCGTGCTAATCAGTCTAAAAGTGCAAAGTTTTGCACAGATGTAGCTCAGGGCATGCTCTAATGATTTAGCTAGGGCGCCCGAGTCGGCGACCTTCGGGGTCGCGACAGCTCCAGAAAACACCCACAAAACTCTGAAAAGTGATGACTCATCACTTTTCATCACTAAACCGATGGGAGCCCAACTTGATTTGGCCGCTGTGGCGACCCCGAATGTCGCAGACTCGGGCACCCTAGCTCAATCATTAGAGCATGCCCTGGGCTACATCTGTGCAAAATTTTGCACTTTTAGACTGATTAGCACAAGAAAAAAAAAACCCTAAGGCCTCCGACTAACATGAATACTCACCCATACGTGTATTGTTTTCTGAGGCCATTTCTAGCCCACGGAATGTTTTTTCTGCAAAACAAATGCCTGCAATGGATTCAGCATCATGACAAAACCCCAGTTAGACCCCTCAGATCCTCCTTAAATACAGAGAAAAAAAAATCTGGGTATTTTCCTCCTGTATAGAAAGTCAATGGGAGCCCAACTTGATTTGGCCGCTGTGGCGACCCCGAAGGTCGCAGACTCGGGCGCCCTAGCTTAATCATTAGAGCAAGCCCTGGGCTACATCTGTGCCAAATTGTGCGCTTTAAGACAAAATTGCACGAAATTAGCATTAGCTCCCCTTAAATCCCCACACTAATTGTAGGAGTTGGCATTACATTAGTTTGACTACATCTGTTCCATGAAAACAGCAGATCTACATGCTCACAATGCCACAGAGGCGTTGTGAGCATGCATAGATCTGCTATTTTCACAATGGTGGCCTCTATTATTTGACAATTTGGCCTATTTATGACCAGAGGTACTAAGAAGGTCTAAAACTTCCTTAATTAGTCCCATATTGCTTTCACAGTATGTCAAAAACCTTAATTTACTTTAATTATTTACTGAATTTAAACTACTCTTACTCATTGTCCAAATGAAAAGTAACAAGTACAAGTATTTACTTTTTAAATTACTGAAATGTAAGAGTAAAAGTAGAGCATTTAAAAATTACTTTAAAAGGACAGATCCTCAAAAAAACTACTCTTGAGTAAATACTCGAGTACTTTTACTTGAGTATTTTCCAATTTGGGCAGCAGACAGCATTGGCGTTCATAGGTGAAGACCTTATGTGCTACCCAGCACAAAGAGGATTAAGTAAGTAAGTAAGTATTCTGTCAAAGTGTAGTGTAGTGTGTGTGTGTGAGTCTATGTAAAGGTATTTTATATAAAACTTATTTTTGTATGTATAAAAAAGGAAAATAAATTAACAGTTTGGGGAAAAAAAGGCATGGTGGCACAGATATATAAATCTCATCATTACCATTACCTAATTTAATGAATTGGCTAATTATAGAAAGATTACCTGAGCAGATGAGTCCAACAGTCTTGTCAGGTGAGCAGGTGTTTCTAGTTGAGTTTGAGGTTCTACAGTCCAGGAGAACAGACTCACTGCCTTCACACTGGAACTCGTTGGTCCACATTGAAGCATTCACTTCTCCATGGAGCGCCACCTGGAGGACTGAAGGAGGCCCACAGTCAAGCTGCCTACAGACCACCTCTGCATCCTGCTGGTCAAAGTCATCTTCACACACTGAGAGCCACGACTGATCAGACCTCACCTCCACTCTGCCTGAACACACACTAGTCCCATTCACCAACCTCACTGACTCTGGAGAGTGAGAGAGAGAGAGAGAGAGAGAGAGAGAGAGAGAGAGAGAGAGAGAGAGAGAGAGAGATGTTCAAGGTTGGCAGTAAGATATGTAGTCGCCTGCCACAAAATGAGGGACAATGGTTGAACACTATAAGTGTTTAACACAATGAATATAGGCCTACTGTCTTTTTGCTTATTTTTTTTATTTTATTTTTTATATTATTATGATCAATAATTAAATTGATTGAATAAGATAATTTAAATAGATTGACAGCCCTATGTTATGTTGCTCTGAGAGGGCGGACACTATTTAAATTAAACCAGGTTAAATAAATGACATTTAAAGTTAATAGTTAACCAGTTAACCACAACCACTAATGTGTGGATTAACCACATTAACCCTATACCTGCCGTATTCTGGACATAATAGGTCAATATTTTGTCATAATAGGTCAACATTTGGCCGAAATGGCTGGAGATTTAAAGGACCCCCCCCCCCATCTATTGATTACTCACGCCATGGAGAATTATATTTGTCGCATTCCTAAGAAAAAAAATGATTATAGTAAATTTACCCTGATGGTTCCCCGTCCAGTGCCATGCAGTCGGGTCCCCATCCGGAATCAATGTGGGTAAATTTACTATAATCAGAATTTTGTCTTAGGAATGCGATAAAAAAAAAAAAAAATCAATAGAAAAAAAAAAGTAATTTGGGGAGTGAACTACTCCTTTAACACAATTAGTGCTGCAGTGTATGAAGGGTTAACTTTTCGTTGACGCCACGCAGATCCGCCCATTAGCACACGCTGTTAGGCATGCCTGGAATGTGTGTACACACACGGACTGCTGAATGACATCAACGATTACGTCATCTAGTCACATGACATGTGTCATGTGACAGTGTGTCATGGCGGCCGCAAGGCTTGTCTTGTTGTTGTTGATTGGAGCTGTGCTATGGGATATAAAGTCTTATTCGGAGTAAATGAAGTCTCTTTATGGGCCTCTCCATTGACTTAACCCTTAAGTGCTGTTCGGGTCATTTTGACCCGTTTTACATTTTCATTTGGAAAAAAAAGGTAGAAGTTAAAAATGTTTCCACCTGAAACTCACTGGCCTTAAAGATTCTTCTGAGATGAACATGTAAAAAAAATATTTTTGCACTACACCCATGCTACACCCCCCTCATATTTTTTGAACCTTAAGTGCTGTTCGGGTCATTTTGACCCGGAAGCACAGAAATACACAGTATTATGCCAAAACACAGACACACAGTCACCCCCACTTCTAACACCCCCCTTCCGAAGCCCCATTCCGAACCCTCCCCCCCTTCCTATAAGCATTGAGCAATATTGCCCAGTATTAAATGAAGTAGTTTTTTGACATGGATTTCAGCTAAATCAGTAAAAACGCCTAGCTCTTTCAGTGTTTAATGTGATATAGCAAAGCAGAAATGCAAACATTTACCAAATATATCATATGAATTGTTTGGTATTGAGTCAAAGTGAATGTATCATGATGATTTGTTAAGTTAAAATGTATATTAGTGTTGTTGTTTTTTTACCAAATATCCACCGGGTCAAAATGACCCGAACAGAACGAAGGTGTAGTGAATCTGAACAGAACTTAAGGGTTAACATGGAGGAGCTTCACTTCGCGTGCACGCCCAACGTGCGTTTTAAACAAATCGCGGACATTACCGATGCGGCCGCGACCGGAGCTACATACTGTAAGTATTAATACATTTACTGTAAATACAGTAAGATTGACGGTGAGCGCTGTCAATGGCGTCGTGTAGTAACTGGTTTTAATGACGGTGAGGATCGTCAAGGGCAGCAGAACAGTTAATGAAAATAACAGATCTAAAAGCTCACAATGCATCATGTTGTCACCTTGTAGATCAGCTACTTTAGGCAAAGACATTTGGTATAGAGGGACAAAAGGAGAGGACCAAGTACTGAGTCCTGGGGGACCCCGGTGTAAGTGTTTAAGTGAGCTAAAATCAACGCACGCGCACACGCACGCACAGCAAGTAGAAAGACAGCAATTAATTTACTGTCATTGTTGAAGTCATTGTTACCTGAACAGATCACCTCCAGTCTGCCAGTAGAAGACTCCTTCATTCCACACTCCCTCAATGAAGACTCACAGAAAGATTTAATCCTCCATACAGGTCCATACAGAGCTGTAAAACCATCACTCCTTTCTGTAGTAACAGCAGAGCCACAGTCCAGCTGTCTACACACTACAGATGATGACTTCAGGTTCCAGGCAGAAGCATCCACTGTTCTCCACGCTCCCTGGTGTTTCATCTGCAGTCTACCAGCACACTTACTGGTTCCTCCCACCAGCCTGACATCAGGCTCTGTACAGAGACAAGATAGTAAGAAATAGTAAAGAAAATATCGAAACAAAAAGTGTTATTTGCTTTTTATTGTGTTCAATGAAAACAGTGTTCATTTAACACTGAGTGTGTAAAATTGTAGACCACAATCTCATAAGCAGCAGAACATTGCATTTTCAGTGGAAATACATTTTCAGTGGTAATTCTTATTTGTATTTTTATTAACAGTTTGACAAAAAAAGCATGGTTGCACAGATTTAAAATGAAGAATGCTAAAAGGATAACCCATAATCTAATCATTAGGCCTACTATTACCTAAATTAATGAATTGTTTCATTTCTAGATACCGTAAGTACCTGAGCAGGTGAGTCCAACAGTCTTGTCAGGTGAGCAGGTGTTTCTAGTTGAGTCTAAGGTTCTACAGTCCAGGAGAACAGACTCACTGCCTTCACACTGGAACTCTTTGGTCCATATTGAAGCATTCACTTCTCCATAGAGCGCCCCCTGGAGGACGGAAGGAGGCCCACAGTCAAGCTCCCTACAGACCACCTCTGCATCCTGCTGGTCAAAGTCACCTTCACACACTGAGACCCACGACTGATCAGACTTCACCTCCACTCTGCCTGAACACTCACTAGTCCCATTCACCAACCTCACTGACTCTGGAGAGAGAGAGAGAGAGAGAGAGAGAGAGAGAGAGAGAGAGAGAGAGGGGGGGGGGGGGATTCTGATCAGTAATTGAATTGATTAAACAGGATTAAACATTTTTAATTGATTGACAGCCCTAAAACAGGTTAAATAAAGTTACATAAAACCACATAATGTGTGCATCAACCACATTAATCCTAAACCTGCTGTATTCTACACCTTATGACTGGAAATGTAAACGTTAAAATAACAGATCTTAAAGCTCAAAATGCATCACATAATTTGGTATATAGGGAACAAAGGACAGGACCAAGTATTGAGCCCTGACAGCAAGACCAACAGAAATGGTGTTCCTTATTTCATTAGCCATCTCTCCCCTCAGTGGTCAGCATGCATGGACACCTTCTTCCCCACTGCAGCGGGGATTCTATTGTCTTCTAAATGTGTATTAACATTGCAATGCCACCAACCTCACATGTACTGGCTAAGCTTCCTTTGGTTTACTTAAGGCCCTTACACATGAGACCGATCCCGCCTCCAATTAGGTATTGTTCTGAGTTCGGACATTAACTCAGGCTTGGTTTGAACGCGACCCGATACAATCTGAGTATGTTAATGGTCTTTTTATGACCTTTGGTGGCAGAAATGTATAGATTAACAAATATGTGTATTGTGTACTTTCAATCTCATTCAATGGATGGTCAACTAGCTTTCACGGTGCACATGCTAATTCAACTCAACTACAGCTGTTAATCTAAAAGCTGAGTTCTCTCTTTCTTCATCTCTGTCAGCAATGGCATATCTGTATTTCTGTAACTGTTCCATGTTGCCTTATGTCCTTATAAGACCATGTTTAGAATAGCATCTCTTTTAGAATGACAGTATAAGAACTGTCTGAAGGAGAGAGAGCGAGAGAGGCAGACAAAACCTCCACATTGTGATAGGCAGAAAGGATCACTGCTTTGACAGTCAAGAATAGATGATAGCCAAAGATATTATGCCTTGATACTATAGTGTTGTCGAGAGGGAAGGCTTACATTAGACTTGTTTTGGGGAGGAACAGAACATTTTGCCCTCTTATCTCAACTGCGCAGAAAAAACAAACAAACAAACAAAGAAAAAACACTCATAGCTGATCTACAAGCTAAAAACCTATTTGAAGTATTTAAATAAATCCCATTCACATCTTCATTTGGCTTAGAGGCAGAAAACAACATCTAATACATAACCGAGTTCTATATGCCTAGTATTTATGCCTGCATGCTGTCTGAAGCCGGATACACTATGTGTGCAGACGCTCTCTCTTTGAAGAGCACATGTCTGTGTGAGTGAGCGACTGAGGGAGATAGAGAGAGGGCCGCACTTGTTGAAAGCAACATGTTGTCCTCACAAAGTTTTAAATGGACAGACCACAATGTTTTTATCCTTTGAGTTCTGACTGACACAAACTCAGAATTATGATAATACCCCTCCAATTGTTTCATGCCTTTATACGCATGAGTGCTTCGTTGTGAGAAGCATGTACACTGGGCTGTTTACAGCCCCATAGCCAAAATAGCCTACACCATTTTAGGTTTATGGGTTCGGGTTTTATTATAAAGTTCTTGCAGTTATAGGGAGTTAATAAAAACAGTCATATTTTATTTAGAGCAAAGACATTGCTTTGCATTGTGGGTTCAGAGCTGACAGCGAGAGATCCAAATAAATGGTGCATTTATATAGCGCTTTTATCCAAAGCGCTTTACAGAGATTGTGCATTACATTCACCCATTCACGCACACATTCATACACCGGTGGCGGAGGAAACCATGCAAGGCACCAAACTGCTCACCGGGAGCAATGTGGGGTTCAGAGTCTTGCCCAAGGACCCTTCGACATTAACTCAGGGGGAGCCCGGATTCGAACTGGGAACCCTTCGTGCTCTAATAACGGTTTCTCTACCCCTGAGCTATGCCGTCCCACTATGATCCATTATCATGAACAACAGGTGTCTGGAGGTGTGAGGTTTTTCTGCTATGGCTGGACATTTAAAGGAGTAGTTCACCCCCCCCCCCCATCTATGGATTACTCACGCCATGGAGAATTGTATTTGTCGCATTCCAAAAATGGATTATAGTAAATTTACCCTGATGGTTTCCCCGTCCAGTGCCATGCAGTCGGGTCCCCATCCGGAATCAATGGTGGTAAATTTACTATAATCACATCTTTGTCTTAGGAATGTGATAAATACAAAAAAAATCTATAGAAAAAGAGTCATTTGGGGAGTGAACTACTCCTTTAATGAAAATAACAGATCTAAAAGCTCACAATGCATCATGTTGTCACCTTGTAGATCAGCTACTTTAGGCAAAGAGATTTGGTATAGAGGGACAAAAGGAGAGGACCAAGTACTGAGTCATAGCGGAGAAAAGGGTATTTTTACACGAGGACGAATTCATCTGAGTCCGCTAAACTAAACTATTGATCAGGCGATATTGACACACGGAAGCGTATATGTATGACCCAGTACGACACTTTTTTGAGAACGACTCTGCAAGTGGATAGGCTATCTGCGTTTTCGTATTGAGATCGCTGCTGTGTAAAAGGACCAGTACGGAGCATATGATGATGTCAGCTTGTCAGAAGCTTGCCAGTCTGACCGCCATACGGTCAGCTCACGGAAAATAGCAGATCTACAATCTAACAACACGTTAGTTTGTAGCGTGGCTATTTTAGAGAAACATACCATCAGTGCCTGCTCAGTATTTTGCAAGAGTCGGTAGAATTGAGCCGACTCAATACTCCTGTAGAGTGGACCTTAGTTTGCTGCTGCTGCAGAAACCAAGCCTAAATAAGCCAGTGACATTTTCCCCGAAGGGTCGCCGATCTTCTAGTTTTAACTAAATACCATATTCTTAACGCTCAATTCACCCTTTGTCAATTCCCGCCCATTGTCCTGACCCTCTCCACACCCATTGGTTGCTGTGTCTTGGTGGGACATTCAGTGGGACATTCCATCCACTGCCATGTTAATTCAGTTGCTTCATATTGTTATTCTGTGAATCAGCATGTTTTTAAATGTTTTTATTTCTCCAAAAAATATGTTTTAGCTAATTCACCATAAAAAAGGCGGAACCAGGGCGGGACAAGGCAGATAGAGCCTGCTGGTTGGTCAGTCAGGGACCAACCAGGAGGCTAACAAAGGGTGAATTCCTATGCTGTGTTTTGATGAGAGAAGAGAACGCCACTACGGCGGTTGCCAAAATCTGAGGAAAAGGTACAGTTTCATGACGGTACAGTTCACTGGTACAAGGTCTACTAAAAGGAGATCCATGAAAAGACTAAGCTTATTTCCACAGGAAACCATTTAAGTATCTCATATAACATTGAATGACAGACGAATAGAACACAGTACTATGCAGTAGATATGTAAATAAAATAAAATGAGAGAACAAAAAAAAATAAAACAGTAAGTCTAAACTAACAGTAAGTATATACAAAGAAGGGGCAGGGGAGGGTAGGGTTGGGCTAGGTTAGTTTTTTTTTTACCAGTTGCGAACGGCTGCTGCCTGTAAGTGGTTTTTCAGGGCAATTGTAAATGATGCTAGTGATCCATACTCCTTTATGGCCTTCGGTAAGGCTTTCCACATTTTGGTGGCATAGCAGAAAAACGAGTTTGACCCTTTGTTGGTTTTGACTCTGGGTTGAAAGTGATCTGTGGCGCTGCCTCTGGTGTTGTAATTATGGACATCCTTAATGTTTATAAAGTATTTTGACAGGTACTTGGGTATAATAGTGGTGTAGTGTATCTTGTACACAAGGCCCATTGCAAGTTGCTGTTCTCTGTCATCTACTCTGAGCCACCCCACTCTTAACTGGTGAGTAGCGGTGAGGTGAGTCTGATAGGGAAGGTTAAGCAGGACCCTAATTAGTTTATTTTGGGCTGTTTGGAGTTTAGTTTTAAGGGCTTGTGGGGCGTCACGATACCATACGTGAACTCCGTAGTCAAAGAGGGGCTGGATTATTGCACCAGCTATGGTCTTCAGTGTGTTGAAATTGACCATTGGGGCGATCATCTGTAGGAAACAAGTTTGTTGGTTGATTTTATTTATTACTTTAGAAGTCATCTTTTCGCTGGAAAGATTAGCTTCAGATACATCCTAAGTAAGAGATTTCGTTTTTTCGTGTTATGACCTTGTCACCCACTTTGATTGTGAAGTTATCGACTTTTTTGAGGTTATGATTTGATCCAAAGAGGATGGACTCAGTTTTTCCCAGGTGAATTGATAATTTGTTGTCGTTAAGCCATGTGCAGATCTTACTTAGTTCAGAAGTAAGACCAGAGTGGTCCTTGCCCGAGACTAGGAGAGCCGAGTCATCCGCGAACAGGAACAGGTTGCAGTCGCAAGCAGATGCCATGTCGTTCACGTATATTAGGAACAACAGAGGTCCCAGTAAGCTACCTTGAGGAACACCACAGCTTACTGGGAGGGGGGGGGGGGGTGGGGGGGGACAGGGTACCGTTAATCTCCACCACCTGTTCCCTCCCCACCAGGTAAGATTGCATCCAACTCACTGCTGCGCTGTCAAGACCGATGGCTTTTAGTTTCTTTACAGGAAAACAAGACCAAAGTCGCTTATAATGAGCAAACCTGGCAAATTGCCAGTGGCAACACAACAGCTTAGCCTTGCAGGTCATGATGTCTCCTCTGAATGCAATCTTCTGTCGCCCGACTTTTAAATGCCAAGTTTGCCACTAAATGCCACAGACTGCCAGTCTGCCAGGAGTTGGATTTCTTGTTTTTCTTGGAGGAAAAGGAAGTTGCAAGCATTTTGCGTGAATTGGTGCATTGTCGTGTAAACACACCAACCCATGGACAATACGAGTCAATACGTGAACACGATACATGGTTTGGTGACAACACCAATACGACAACGGGACCGTAACCATTTCAAAATAGCCTAAGAGACTGGACCAAGAAAACACACACACACACACACACACACACACACACACACACACACACACACACACACACACACACACACACACACACACAGGGGCGGCATTGGCTCAGGGGTAGAGTGGCCACTTGGGAACTGGAAGTCTGTGAGTGTCGAAGTGTGCTTGACAAGACACTGAACCCCTCATTGCTCCCAGTGAGCAGGTTGGTGCCTTGCATGGTTTCCTCCACCATCGGTGTGTGAATGGGTGAATATAATGCAATCTCTGTAAAGCGTTTTAGATTGAAAACACTTTGTAAATGCACCATTTACCATGCTCACACACGCACACACACACACACACACACACACACACACACACACACACACACACACACACACACACACACACACACAGACACAGACCAAAGTAAAGTAAAAAGACAGACAGACAGATTACTGTCATTGTTAGTTCATTGTTTGTTACCTGAACAGAACACCTCCAGTCTGCCCTTCGTCTTAATGTTGGACTTGGAGTTAGTTAAAGACGCACACTTCCTCAGTGAAGACTCAGAACCACCACAGGAAGATGTAATCCCCCATGCAGGTTGAAATGTAGAACCATAACTGCTTCCTGTAGAAACAGCAGAGCCACAGTCCAGTTGTCTGCACACTACAGATGATGACTTCAGGTTCCAGTCATCATCATGCACTGGTCTCCAATCTCCCTGGTGTTTCATCTCCAGTATACCAGCACACTTACTGGTTCCTCCCACCAACCTGACATCAACAGGCTCTGTACAGACGAGAGAGCGATGCAATGATAAATGCCGAAAATTAAAAATGTGATGTGCACCACGTTGATAAATGAGGGCCAACGTGCCCTGTGCCATCTCAGTCTCACACAAACACACACACAATCATATACACACACGCGAGCACACACCCCCAGGGTCCTAATGCCCCTCGCATACAGCACACAAACACACAAACACTCAGGCAGGGAGACGGATGCACTGTCTGCCTGGTGTATGCACAGAAACTATTTATTTTATGTGCACACAGACTGCAATGCATCGGTGTAACAGATTTATTAGATATTATAATATCTAATAAATATCTAATGAATCTAACATAATAACATGTTGACAATGCATCTCAGGTGATTTCATAGTTTATTTTATTTTTGAGTAACACAAAAGTTATGTAATGAGTAGTGTAACTTTTTACTGTCTCCAGGGAGTAATCAAGTAATGTAAGGATTTTTTTTTTCAAAAGTAATGTAATGTATTACTTTTTGGAGTAACGGACCAGGACCAGTATTACTTTAATCTACTATAATTTGTCTTTCTGTCTGTGCACAGCTCGTCGTGGGAACCTCTACAGCGATTGTTGTGCTACACAGCATGCACACTCCCAGTAGCCCTAGGGATTACCTCCATCCCCAAACAAACCTCCAACAAACTCCTTTTTGCTAATATTCCTACAGATGTTGTCCAAAAGTCACACACAGAGATGTCATTTATAGAAAGATTACCTGAGCAGGTGAGTCCAACAGTCTTGTCAGGTGAGCAGGTGTTTCTAGTTGAGTTTGAGGTTCTACAGTCCAGGAGAACAGACTCACTGCCTTCACACTGGAACTCTTTGGTCCACATTGAAGCATTCACTTCTCCATGGAGCGCCCCCTGGAGGACTGAAGGAGGCCCACAGCCAAACTGCCTACAGACCACCTCTGCATCCTGCTGGTCAAAGTCACCTTCACACACTGAGAGCCACGACTGATCAGACTTCACCTCCACTTTGCCTGAACACAAACCAGTCCCATTCACCAACCTCACTGACTCTGGAGAGAGAGAGAGAGAGAGAGAGAGAGAGAGAGAGAGAGAGAGAGAGAGAGAGATTGTATTCTAATGTATACCATGCTGTATATAGTTCGAATTCATTTATGTTTTAATGCAAAATAGACAAAAGCATGAAGATAGACACAGACTGACAGACAGACAGACAGACAGACAGACAGACAGACAGACAGACAGACAGACAGACAGACAGAGATTCCACAGCGGAAATTTCGTTTCTTCAAAGAGCATTTTACACATACTCGTGCAAACCACTTAGTCTCTCTCACACACACATGCACGCACGCACGCACGCACGCACGCACGCACACGCACACACACACACACACACACACACACACACACACACACACACACGCACACGCACACGCACACGCACACACACACACACACACACACACACACACACACACACATCCATATCACATGTCATGAAGTCATTGTTTGTTACCTGAACAGATCACCTCCAGGCTGGTAATGGAATTATCAGACCCCATTCCACACTCTCTCAGTGAAGACTCAGAACCAACACAGGAAGATGTAATCCTCCATACAAGTTGATGTGTAGAACTAGAACTCCTTCCTGTAGAAACAGCAGAGCCACAGTCCAACTGTCTACACACTACAGATGATGACTTCAGGTCCCAGTTATCATGATCCACTGGTCTCCATTCTCCCTGGTGTTTCACCTCCAAGCTACCAGCACACTTACTGGCTCCTCCTACCAACTTGACATCTGTACAGAGACAAGATAGTAAACAGACAAATAAATACTTTAAAAAATAAAAATACCTAAATAAAGTCCTATTAAATCATTATAACATAATAATCCACATTCATATTATTTATATTTCATCTTATTATCTCAGACTAGAAAGGTCAATGTTATCATAACAAATCATGTGAAAACATACGTTAAGGCATTTTTCTTCATGTTATCTCTTTGTTACCTTTTGATACTTTTCATCATTTATCTTTATAAACAATTCTATGTTCCCATAATTTTCCTCCAACTAGTGTCTTGTGTAATGCACTGTTATTTTTTTAAAAACACTGTCCAATTAAGTTTATTTTGTATTATTACCTGAGCAGGTGAGTCCAACAGTCTTGTCAGGTGAGCTGGTGTTTCTAGTTGAGTTTGAGGTTCTACAGTCCAGGAGAACAGACTCACTGCCTTCACACTGGAACTCTTTGGTCCACATTGAAGCATTCACTTCTCCATAGAGCGCCCCCTGGAGGACGGAAGGAGCCCCACAGTCAAGCTGCCTACAGACCACCTCTGCATCCTGCTGGTCAAAGTCACCTTCACACACTGAGACCCACGACTGATCAGACTTCACCTCCACTCTGCCTGAACACTCACTAGTCCCATTCACCAACCTCACTGACTCTGGGGAGAGAGAGAGAGAGAGAGAGAGAGAGAGAGAGAGAGAGAGAGAGAGAGAGAGAGAGAGAGAGAGAGAGAGAGAGAGATTATGTTTTTTAATTTATGAAAGATATATGAAAGTTATATCATGCAAGGAAGGCAAGAATGTTACATTTCAACAAACTCTTTTTACATGCACGACCAGTGTTGGGCAGTAACGAATTACTAATAATATATTACTGTATTATTATTACTTTATCCAGTAACGAGTAAGGTAAGGTATTACTCTGCCAAAAACGGTAATATATAACGCTTTACTCCGCCAAAAAAAAACACCTCGTTACTCGTTACTCGCTGGCAGGAGAGGAGAGCACTCAGAGCAGCGCATGCAGCTGCTTAATTGACGGTCGTAAACTTCATTTGATGTTCTCTGAGAGCCTAGGTCAACTTGACACAGAGGCGGGTCGTAGATTGCGTCGCGATTCACACACACACACACACACACACACACACACACACACACACACACACACACACACACACACACACAGAAGAGAGAGAGAGATAGATAGAGAGAGAGAGAGACGGTCAGTGAGCCCCTCCTCTTCTCATTTACACGACACACAGGGAGAAATATTTTCTCTTCCATCTCCGTTGTGCTGGATTGTTTTTCAATTTACAGATACTCCTAATAAAGTAGGCTGCTTTCTGACTATAGGCCTATCCCTTTATTCTGAGTTAAAGACCATACAGATCCTAGGGTCAAAATTACTGACAGTTTTAAATGTCTGGTAAATGCACTGATCACAGCTGTCAAATAAAGCTTGTTTGGCTGATTGGAGACTTATTTTTCCAATAAATTGGATTATGTTCTAAAGGAGCTGGCTAAACAGATTGTGTCGTTGTACCCATAGGCCTACATCTCTTTTCTTTTGCAGGGTAAAAAAAAAGTAATATAACTTAATATATTACTCTTGATTCCAAGTAATAATTGCGACCGAAGGTCGCATATACTCTGAAGAACCGTGTTGCTTGAGTGACCTTCCTTCCGTATCCTCGTGACCGTCCTTCCGTATCCTCTGTGATGTCAGTGTGATGTCAGCGAGTTGTGACATCACTTCCTGTACAGGGCGGCTACACGAAATGTGGATAACACTATATATGGAGATAGTCCAGTCCATCATGTCATATGGGACTACCGTCATAGAAAGTAGCCATTGTTAGGCCGGAGTCAATGGCTGTCTAAACATGGAGATGTGGATAACACTATATATGGAGATAGTCTAGTCCAATATGTCATATGGGACTACCGTCATAGACAGTAGCCATTGTTAATCCGGAGTCAATGGCTGACTGTCTGTACAGGAAGTGATGTCACATGACATACTTTTTATGCCCATATATGAGTCCTAACATGGAGATGTGGATAACACTATATATGGAGATAGTCTAGTCCAATATGTCGTATGGAACTTTGCATGTTCTCCCCGTGTCTCCTAGGGTTGATACCCTCACAAAAACATGAACAAACTCCCCCCAGAATGACAACAACTAGAATCGTCAGAGAAATGCTGTGGTTGGCCAGATGGTCAAGAATTGGCGCATTCCACCCACAGGTGTCTTACTAGTATTATTACTTTTTCCAAGGAGTAATAAGTAATATGTAACGATTACTCTCCTAAGTAATATTGCCCAACACTGTGCACGACACACACACACACACACACACACACACACACACACACACACACACACACACACACACACACACACACACACACACACACACACACACACACTATGGAGCTCAATCGCTTTCATTAACCTCACCAAAACGCGCAACAATACCTGATATTACACGTGATGTGTATACGCATAATCAAAATAACATGATCACACGTCTTTGTGTAACCGTCTCCTGTGATCGCCTGGCTGCTCTAAGTCAAGGGGAAAACCACACAACGCGTTGACAGGTGTGTCGAGCGTGCGCACGTGAGGTACGTGGAGGTGAGATTTTGGCATTAGCAGGCCTACATCTGTTTTTACTCACCCACCCACGCATGCACGCACGTGTGTGTGACTGTTTGTGCATTTGCAAGACAAGACATTTGACACTATGAAATTCAGCCTCAATATCAGCAGATAGCATTTTAATATCCTGTATGATAAATGATTCATAATTATCTCTCATGATGTATATTGTCGTCAACTATTTCTGTATTTTTTTCTTTACCTTTTTTTAACTATCTTTTACAATGGCTTACAAACAACAGTTTCACACGTGCGTGCGTGCATGCGTGGGTGGGAGAGTGCAAAAGCACTGCTCCAGACGCTCCATAGATCCAGCACTCCAATGGAACGTTTGAAGGTACATGCTTACCTGTAAAGGTTACACGTCTCGTGAAACCTTTACAGGTGAGCGTGTACCTTCAAACGTTTTAGGTGTAGTTCCATTGGAGTGCTGACTCAAGCTCCGTTATGAGAAAATCTCACCTCCGCGTACCTCACCTGCGCACGCTCGACACACCTGTCAATGCGTCATGTGGTTTTCCCGTGGACTTAAGAGCACTCAGGCGATCACAGGAGACGGTTACACAAAGACGTGTGATCGTGTATTTTGATTACACATCACGTGTAATATCAGGCGCTGTTGAGCGTTTTGGTGAGGTTAATGAAAGCGATTGAGCTCTACACACACAGGCGCGCGCGCGCGCGCACACACACACACAACCCTTTTTGTGCTTAGTTTTTGTTTTTTTCATACTTTGGGTTATTTTTCAGCTTCAAGATTCAAGAAGGTCAGAGTAAGTATTGTGCAATAAAAACTCAACAAAAGATAACATTTAAACAATGTATATTCAGTTACTGTTGGACAATCAACCAGAACATCTTAAACTAAGGACATTTGTCTATAACTTTTATTTTTATTTTAGTTAGTTCAGTTAAAATGTTTCGATTTTGTTAATATTTGGGGGTTTTAATGAAAATGTTTATGCTTTAATGTTATGACTGAACCGATTGATTGGGGGTACGTGCTCTGACTGACTCACATTAAATAGGCAGAAGTTACCAGCCCACGAGAGTTACCAAACAGGGGACAACAGAGCAACAGGGAGTCTGCGGGAGACCTGGTTCACTTTGTTAATTATTTAATCATAATATACTCCTACAAGCTATCTGTGGGATATAGGCCAAGCACTGGGGATTAAGTAGATCTGGTAGCAGTATGCAGAGCCGATTCTGGGCCCACGGGGGCCCTAAGCATGATTTTGCTATGGGGCCTTCCTGCGGGCGCGAGCGTAGCGAGAGCCCCTCGAAAAAATAATATAATTTTTTATTGTTTTTTAATCAATTTTATAATGGGTTTAATTCTGGGTTTTGTATATAAATAGGCCAAATTGCAGAATCGTCATTCTAAGTTATTAACTCGGTTAAACAGTGACTTACACATACAATACATGCAGCAAAATTGGACTTGTTGCCTACCACGGCACTGATTGTTCTAGATATAATGAAGAAAATTAAATCTACAATAAAAATATAATATATCCTATAGATATAGTTATATGAATATAATAATATTTAGGGACGTGTCTTTAATATATAGGCCACAGGCATAGACAGAGACAATGCATGCTGTGAGCTTGTAGATCGGCTATTTTTTTTTACACACAGTAAAAGATTTTGCTTAAAATGAAAGGGTTAAATTGGAGTGGTTACCATGGTTACTGTGTGTCTAGTGCACGGGCAGTGCTGTAAAGTAACTAAGTAGGCTACACTTACTCAAGTACTGTATTTAAGCACAATTCATTTTCAGGTTCTTTTACTTATACTGGAGTATTTCCACATCTCAGCGGCAAATATTGTACTTTTACTCTGGACTTTTACTTGTAACAGAGTATTCCTGCATTGCAGTATTGATACTTTTACTAAGTAAAACATGTGAGTACTTTTTTCCATTACTAGTATTCTACATGGGACACGGGAGAGGCACGCGATACTATTGAGAGTGAGAACGTGCAGAACCCTGCGGTCATAAACCGATTCTTTGAAAACTGCGCTTTTTATGACTTAATTACTTTATGACCAGCCTTACACAGAGGGGAGAAGCCAGAACAGCAGCAGTAACGTGGCTCCGTCGTACAACACAAGTTACAACTGACAGTGCAATTTGAATGTGTGTTTCTGTTTACCTGATCGCTGTTGCTGCAGTTCCGTTTGACGCTTTTTCTTTCTCTCATATCCAGAAAGATAAACGTGCATTGTCAAAGCGAAAGTAAACAAACACTAGACTCTGAAAGGGGGGCGGGGCGGAAACTCCCAAAGATTTCCAGAGTCAAGAAATGTGGTCTCCTTTTTCTTTGTGGCCAATGGGACAATGGCAAAGAGCCGTGACAGCCAATCAGGGACAAGGTTAATCAGAGATGTGTCATTCAGGCTAAGATGGCAGTAGCGCTGGTGTCAAAAGACAGTTTGGTGCGTTCTTTTCTGCAGAGAGGAGGGGGGCGGTGGGGGCCTTTTTGGTCGGGGGCCCTACGCAGACTGCGTAGTCTGCCTATAGGGGGCGCCGGCGCTGGCAGTATGGCACCAGGTGTGCAGCGGCACATGCTTCTACAGCATCAAGCAGTCTCTCATCTTGTAGCACCACTAGCCAAGACAGTGATCAAGGCACATATGCCTTGGAGACAGGAGATGACTGCATGGGCCAGGTGAGGATTAAACATGTAGTTATAGCTTCTGACCGAGTACAATATCTAACATACTTTGGAGAGGCAAAGACCTTGACAGAACAAGACACAGTATTGGTAGCGGAGAAGTACAACTGCTGAGACCAACAAGGCACCTTTCTAGCGCATTTCTTGCCACCTGCTTGCAACAGCCAAGGAACCTGAGGAAAGACTAGAACCAATGGAACATGGAACAGGGCATGACATAAAGGCTTGTCCTGTTATCCGGGACAAGTGCCCATACTATGGAGTGTAGGGAGCAAGGGGGTCATTAGCCGTCCTTCTGTTATTATTTCAATGTATGACATTTTTATCTGGACAAGTGACTTTTGTTCCCAGACAAGTGAATGGGAAATATACTTGTCCAAAGGACAACTGCCTCAAAAAGTCAATGTCAAGCTCTGATGGATGGAAGGAGCACTTTGACTTTAGTACACTCCTGCCATGTCTGAAGCAAGACACTCGACACTGATGGAGTTCTGTGCATCATATTTTGCCATGCATGGAACAATGACAAATCCATCCTGTAAAAAACACCTCATACTAACTTGCATGCACACAATCACAATATGGTGCACTTTGAGGGAAATTGTTATTTAATTTTGTGTGTGATTTTGTTGTGTAATTTTATTTGTCACTTTTATCCGTAAATAGTCTTATTTGCTCATTTAAACACCCATTTAAAATCCCCCTTTAAAGTTACAGCCTTTTTTTCCAGCTGCAGTTGCGGCATTCCGCCAACGGGGGGCGCTCCGGGGCCCCGAGCCGGACGTGTGGGTACCGGTCCCGTCTCAAACGGTCGCTCCTAGCCCGAGATATGGATTTTTATGTGCGCTGCAGTGGCGGGGGGGCGCCACCAGGCGGCACTGTCACATTTGTCCCAGTCCCAGCACCCATGGAGGGGGTCCGCTAGGTCAAAGTCCTGAATTTCCCAAAAAAGTGGCGCACTTTTTGGCCACTTTTTAAGCCCTTTGGCGGCGGCGCCAGGGTGTCCGCGGGGTTCCCCGGAGCTCCAGGGGTTCCCTGGAGGTGGTCCCCGAGCGTGTGCCACTCTGCGGTCCGAGGCCGAGGCCCCAGAGTCGAATGTGAATGGAAATCTGGCACTGAAATCTCCTCATAGCTATTGTGGCATGTGTGGCTTTGATCACTCTGGGTTTGATTGCTAAAGCCTGAAAGGCCATTAGCATATGGTTCAAGAAATACAGGAATAAATAAAAGAACAAATAAAAGAATAAATAAAAGAATACAAAGATAAAAGAATAAATAAAAAAATGGAACAAAATAAAAAATAAGGAAATATGCAAACAAATACATAAAATAATTAATATATACACAAATAAAAAATAACATAAAATATAAATAAATAAATACACAAATACATAAATAAATATATATATATAAATAAATACATTTTCACATAAATATATATATTTATCTATATTTTTTTAAATTTCTTTGCATATATATATATTTTTTTTGCATTTCTATATTTATAATTTCATTTATTTACCAGTAAGACTCCCTAATCGGGAGATAAGCGACCGTCAGGTCACATGTATACACAAAGAGGGCTGTAAGCACAGATATAAAAAGCTAGATACCTCCTCCGCCACTGCAGTTCATTGGCGCGACTGGTCAAACACCGCTGGCGGAAGTGCGTAACTGTGGAACTGCGGAAGGCACTCTGCCCCCTCCAATGGGAAAGAGGGAGTCCTGCCAGTCCTGCATCTCATTGGCCTACCGAGCTTCCCATTCTGTGACGCACAAGGAAGCATCCTTCAGAATTCCCAAGAGCCCCGCCTCAGAATTCTGGAGGCTTGCATAGAGTTATTGGGAGGCTTGCCAGCTCTCTTTGACCAACGCCCCCCCACTGGAGGAGGTATCTAGCTTTTTATATCTGTGGCTGTAAGTGGCATTGGTTCCTGAGTGTTGGGGGACGGGTGTGGCCAATATCTTGCTTTGGTTGGCCCAGAGAATGTGGGGTTTAGCTGTGACATGGTTGTGTTTATGTCGTCAGAGATATTTTTTTATGTAGCTGGTGCATATGTGGCACATAGGTAATGACGTGACATATGAGAGGCACAGATAATGTTGTGGGGAGCACAGTGGGTGATTGATGAAAAAGCAGACAGGGGTATTGAGTTGGATTGCGTTTATTGTAGAATTGTCTGCTTGACAGAGCAGTGACATGTAGCAAAGAAGACAGCAAAGACATAAGTTGTACACATGCATGGTATGTGTGGCGGACATGAAAATGGCAGGCAGTTGTGGAAGTGTGTGAAACAAGATGAGATTTAAAGTAGATTTTGTGCAGGCGCAGAGTCAGAGCAACGGAAGGGGCTAGGCAAAGTAATGAAGTATAAAGATTTAGGGATGCAGAGTGTTGCGCAGCAGCGTGGCATGCATTCGCTGCAGGGCCTTGTCAATGGCTTTGCGGTCCTGGTGGCCCCTGGCGTTGTTGATCTGCTGGAAGCGGGCCCACTCATTGGCGCGCAAATCTGTGGGCTGGAGGCACAATCCTTGCAGGGAGGTAACCCTGGAACAGCCAACGTAAGCAATACCCAAGGAGTGCTCTTTTGTTCCGATGTCAAGGCGTACTTTGTCGCGAGTCCAACCTTGGCTCTTGTGAATTGTGATTGCGAAGGCCAGACAAAGAGGGATTTGGGTACGTGTGCAGACCTGGCCAGCCTTCGTCCACCTGTAAGTGTGCGGGGTAATTGGCACAGTGCGCGCATGATGGGGGTGGAAGCTTGGCCCTTTGTAGATGTCGAATTGCACAAAGACAGCAAGTGGCAGGGCAGGTGGCTGTGGGCCATTGGGGTCATATAGGATTCCCAGGACTGTTCCTAAGGCCCCGTTGGTCAAGCCAGCTTGGATCCAAAGGTTTTGGCGAAGCATCACTCGTGCACCCTGTGCAAGGGCCAAGGAGTTGGGGAGGCCTCCGGCATCGTCATCCTTCACAAGCGAGGATCCAGGACCTGCGTTGACAGCCTTTAGCGTGGCTTTTGCTGTTGGCAATTTGTTTAGTTCTGCTTTGTTGTGGATTTTCTCGGTGGGGCGTGTGCTGACAAGTAGCTGAGCGTCACTGAAACGGGACTGTTCTTGGGCGGAGAGCATGTGGTGGGAACGTTGCATGAGGAAGAGCCAATCGGCGTGGGTGACTTGGCCGTTTCGAAGGCGGGCAAGAAGCTCTGTGAAGGCTTTGGAATCTGGTGCGTCGACAGTGATGCGCTCTATTGTGTCGAGCACCACAGCCTGTTTAAAGGCAGCAAAAACTCTCCTCCCAGCATCGCTCAGTCCTTGTGCAGGGGCTTTGGAAAAAATGGGAAGGTCGAGGACAGGAGGCAACTGGTTGAAATCCCCCATGAGTACGACGGAAACGCCTCCAAACCAGTCGCGTGTGTGCTCAGGGAAGATTTGCCGCAGGCGCTGGTCAATGGCACCCAGAAATCTTCGCCCGACCATGCTCATCTCATCCACGACTAGCACCTTGAGTCCCTGGAGCCCTGCCTGGAGGTTGCCCAAGGCTTCGCCGGCCATGTCTTGCAGAGGGTTTGTCAGAGGTACAGGTAGGGCCAAGAGGGAGTGCAAAGTAGTTCCACCAATGTTGAATGCAGCTGTTCCAGTGGGAGCCGCAAGTCTGAGAGCAGCTGTGGCTTGTTCGTGACCGTAGACAGACCGACAATGCTGTACCAAGCACTTGATGATGTAGCTTTTGCCAGTGCCGGCAGGTCCCGAGATGATAAGTCGTGTAGGGTGGCGGAGTGGTGCGGCAACCATGGTGGCTTGGATAGCGGTGCAGAGTGTGTCAAAGGCCAATTTCTGGCCTGCATTGAGGGATTGAGGGTTAGCGTTGTCGTAGTTGACAGGAGGCAGCTGGAACTGGGCCCTCTGTAGCCTGAGAAAATCACCAGAGTCCTGCAGCATTTGTGGGGTGAAGTCTTGGCCTCGTAATTCCTCCCAGAATTGGCAGGGGTCAAAGGGTGGGCCGCTGTGAGCAGTGTCGTCGTCGTCGTCGAACTGGGCGTGAAGCGCGGCAGCCTGCATCCAGTCGTCCAGGATGTCTTCTGGCAACTGGTCTTCGTCGCTGGAGTTGTCCGCTTCCTCTGGGTGTGTGTTGGTGTCAGCAGAAGTGGTCATGGTCGTGAAATCTGCCTTTAGGCGGTCTGGGACGGAGGCAGTTTGCACAGCGTTTTCCAGGGCCGTGTGCCAGCTTCCGTGATTGGATAGGAGTGCCTCTTCGCTGCGGCAGGGGATGTTGACCATCATCTGGATGCGACACCATTCTTCGAACTTGGCGTCGTGGCTGTTGGCACAGTAGACGCGAGGGAAAATGCGGGGGATAATGTCCTTACGGCGCTTAGTGTACTTGCCGCGGTAGAAATTGTACTTGCATGTGAAAGTCCTGAAGGACATGGATTCGGTGTCCTCGTCGGTGGGTCGCTGTACGTAAATTTCCCAGTGTGACAGTTTCAACCTGCCCTCCGCGACGTTCCACTCCTTCGTCCCTCTGAGGCTGGCGAACTGGAAGGTACGGGAGCATTTGAAGGCAGGTAAGGCAAGAAGGTGGTGGGCCACCTCCTGGGCACTGTAGTCCCGATCTCCGACAGAGCTGACTAGTGCCTTGGCAAATGCGTCACCGGATGTAGCGTTGTCGCGATTCTGCATCTTGTCGGTAACTTCTTTGAGGGTGGCAGATGAGGGCTCGTGCTTTGTGCAGTACTTGGTAAGGTACTGCACCATGGCATGGCGACTAGTGACAGGTTTAATGTCCATGTTGGCACGCCAGCACAGGTATGCATTGGCTTTGATAGGGTAGGCATTCATTAGTGCATCGTTCCGTGCAGGGACATAGACGAAATCTGCAGGTGCCCTGCCTTTGTCGCTGAAGGAGGAGGTTGCAGCCAGTGGCCATGGCACCCCTGCCTTGCATTGCCATTGGCCCTTGCGTTTCTTGAGGCAGGTTTGCGTGGAGCATGTTTTGTGGCGGTTGCAGAAGTTGGCAAGGAGAGCAAGGTCGTTTGGGAGGGTAGGGTCAAATTGTTTGCGGCAGGGGTGTTGAACATTAGGTGGCAAGGGCAGGGGGGGGTTAGCAAGGTGAGGGTGTTTGGCCTCATCCTGTAGCATGGCTTGGAGTTGCTCTTGTGTCCATGACAGGGGGTTCCAGGCACTGCAGAAGAGGTCGTAAAACTGGAGGAGGATTTGCTGGTCTGCCCTGCGGGCAGGGTCGTTGATCACGGCCTGGACGTCTTCAAAGGGGCATACGCCAGGCTTGAGCCATATCACACCATGGGCGTGAATGGAGCCGCGGCCTTGCCATTCGAAGATAATCCAATGCTCCTCCACCAGCATGCCTTCAGCTCCAATAGTGTCCATGTAAGACTGGAGGCGGTGAACAAACCACTCATCCACCAAGGCAGGGTTGTCATTGACCCGGCGATTACGGCCAGTGTCATCCACATCTTGCTGTGGTGGCATCCCATCAGACTGCAGTAGTGTCTGTTGGAGCAGGTTCCACTGCACGTCAGCTGAACTCCAAGTCTTGAAGAAATGGGGAAGTCCTTTGGCGTCCATCATGTTACGAGAGTTACGGCATTTTATGTGAGCTGCAGTGTAGGGGGTCCTCCACTGGGGCGCCACCACTTTTGCATCCGTTCTGGAGCACCAGGAGTCGGTGGTCCCCGGGAATTCCCCGTGAGCAGGCCCGTTGGGGTGGTCATTTGGTCAGTTTAGCACATTTGGTCATTTTTTACATCTGGGGGTCCCCCAGGGACCTGGGGGTCCCTGGAGCTGCGGTCCTTGGAGGTTGTAGTTTGGCAGGCAAGGAACGTGTGTGCAAAATTTGGCATGGATCGGGGCAACGAGTGAGAGAGAAAGACAGAGAGAAACACAGAGAGAGAGTTTGACAGATGTATAGTGAGAAGGATTGGTTGTTTAGCCACCCCCCTCTCCAGGCCACAGCTGTCTGTCACAGCTAGGCAAGGTGTGAAAAGGCAATGTAGAAGGTGAATGGGCAACTATTGAATCTGAAGCAAAATACGTGTGATGGTGGTTGAGACGTCCTGGTGCATGAACAAGCAAAGTAATAGTGCCATTCATGAAGTGTGGTGGAAGTCCTTTGTGATGGAGAGATGCATGCTGATGAGATGACTTAGAAAGACAAAAGACAGACTACGGTAGTATGTAAACATGCAGTGTGTGTGATGGTGCTTGACACCTCCACATGCATGCAGATGCAAAATAAGTGTGGTGGAAGTGCTTTGTGAAGGACAAAGCCATGGTGATGAGATGACTGTAGACATGCTGTGGACTGCTGTGCGTGATTTTAGAGCACAATTTGTCCGACAGTGTCCCAAAATGTGTTAGAGAAGCTCGGTGTGATGGTGGGCCTATATGGGACAGATGCATGTTGATGACATGAGTGTAGACATAATGTATATGGAGTTGCGTGCTTTTAGGGCACAATCCATATAGTTGATGACATGGGGTGGTCATTTGGTCAGTTTAGCACATTTGGTCATTTTTTACATCTGGGGGTCCCCCAGGGACCTGGAGGTCCCTGGAGCTCCGGGGGTCCTTGGAGGTTGTAGTTTGGCAGGCAAGGAACGTGTGTGCAAAATTTGGCATGGATGGAGGCAACGGTTGCGGAGATATGAGCAGGGCAAGAGTGTGACGTGTGAGGTGTGACAGACAGACGGAGGGACGGAGTTACACTTTGTGGTGGTTTAGGGCCATGTGAGAAATGAGGGGTGGGGTCTCCGCGCCGGCAAGGCGGACGAATAGGTACCGGCCCCGGCTGTCCCGGTCGCTCCTAGCCAGAGTTACGGCATTTTATGTGAGCTGCAGTGTAGGGGGTCCTCCACTGGAGGCGCCACCACTTTTGCATCCGTTCTGGAGCACCAGGAGTCGGTGGTCCCCGGGAATTCCCCGTGAGCAGGCCCGTTGGGGTGGTCATTTGGTCAGTTTAGCACATTTGGTCATTTTTTACATCTGGGGGTCCCCCAGGGACCTGGGGGTCCCTGTAGCTGCGGGGGTCCTTGGAGGTTGTAGTTTGGCAGGCAAGGAACGTGTGTGCAAAATTTGGCATGGGGAGTTACACTTTGTGGTGGTTTAGGGCCATGTGAGAAATGAGGGGTGGGGTCTCCGCGCCGGCAAGGCGGACGAATAGGTACCGGCCCCGGCTGTCCCGGTCGCTCCTAGCCAGAGTTACGGCATTTTATGTGAGCTGCAGTGTAGGGGGTCCTCCACTGGGGCGCCACCACTTTTGCATCCGTTCTGGAGCACCAGGAGTCGGTGGTCCCCGGGAATTCCCCGTGAGCAGGCCCGTTGGGGTGGTCATTTGGTCAGTTTAGCACATTTGGTCATTTTTTACATCTGGGGGTCCCCCAGGGACCTGGGGGTCCCTGGAGCTGCGGGGGTCCTTGGAGGTTGTAGTTTGGCAGGCAAGGAACGTGTGTGCAAAATTTGGCATGGATCGGGGCAACGGTTGCGGAGATATGAGCAGGGCAAGAGTGTGACGTGTGAGGTGTGACAGACAGACGGAGGGAGTTACACTTTGTGGTGGTTTGTGGTTTAGGGCCATGTGAGAAATGAGGGGTGGGGTCTCCGCGCCGGCAAGGCGGACGAATAGGTACCGGCCCCGGCTGTCCCGGTCGCTCCTAGCCAGAGTTACGGCATTTTATGTGAGCTGCAGTGTAGGGGGTCCTCCACTGGGGGCGCCACCACTTTTGCATCCGTTCTGGAGCACCAGGAGTCGGTGGTCCCCGGGAATTCCCCGTGAGCAGGCCCGTTGGGGTGGTCATTTGGTCAGTTTAGCACATTTGGTCATTTTTTACATCTGGGGGTCCCCCAGGGACCTGGGGGTCCCTGGAGCTGCGGGGGTCCTTGGAGGTTGTAGTTTGGCAGGCAAGGAACGTGTGTGCAAAATTTGGCATGGATCGGGGCAACGGTTGCGGAGATATGAGCAGGGCAAGAGTGTGACGTGTGAGGTGTGACAGACAGACAGACGGAGGGAGTTACACTTTGTGGTGGTTTGTGGTTTAGGGCCATGTGAGAAATGAGGGGTGGGGTCTCCGCGCCGGCAAGGCGGACGAATAGGTACCGGCCCCGGCTGTCCCGGTCGCTCCTAGCCAGAGTTACGGCATTTTATGTGAGCTGCAGTGTAGGGGGTCCTCCACTGGGGGCGCCACCACTTTTGCATCCGTTCTGGAGCACCAGGAGTCGGTGGTCCCCGGGAATTCCCCGTGAGCAGGCCCGTTGGGGTGGTCATTTGGTCAGTTTAGCACATTTGGTCATTTTTTACATCTGGGGGTCCCCCAGGGACCTGGGGGTCCCAGGAGCTGCGGGGGTCCTTGGAGGTTGTAGTTTGGCAGGCAAGGAACGTGTGTGCAAAATTTGGCATGGATCGGGGCAACGGTTGCGGAGATATGAGCAGGGCAAGAGTGTGACGTGTGAGGTGTGACAGACAGACGGAGGGAGTTACACTTTGTGGTGGTTTTGATAGTAAGGTGCGACCTGACGGTCGCAATTAATTTATTTATTTTGAATAAAGTAATTTTTCGTCCTCCATAAGATACTGTATTAGATTGGATATAATCAGAGCAGTGGTGGAAAAGGTCAGAAGCAAAGTACATTATTAATATTATTATCCTACTGGGTTAGGGTTATTGCGACCGAAGGTCGCATATACTCTGAAGAATCGTGTCGCTTGAGTGTCCGAAGCCTCGTGACCGTCCTTCCGAAGCCTCTGTGATGTCAGTGTGATGTCAACGAGTTGTGACATCACTTCCTGTACAGGGCAGCTACACGAAATGTGGATAACACTATATATGGAGATAGTCCAGTCCATCATGTCATATGGGACTACCGTCATAGAAAGTAGCCATTGTTAGGCCGGAGTCAATGGCTGTCTGTCTGACTGCCAAGTCTGCCATTGACTTGCAGCGCATGAACGCCGCACTGGAGCGTGAAAACCAACAGGCCTGATGGAAAATGATACATGGCCGCAGGCTTTGTGACGTCCCACATCTTATGTGCTGGGCATACTACTAACCGACGCCAAGGACCTCCAGAGGCCATACAAAGAGTATCTAACCCGAGGCCCCTTATTAAGTAGCATACATTTACAACATACCTTCTCCAAAAACATCAATATTGAACTCCATATGTATATGGATACATACATGTATTTTTATTAATAAAGGATAAAATAAAATAAAAATGCCATAGATGGGCATTCCCAAAAGCAAAATCCCTTTATGCCCATATATGGGGATTTCTGATGTCATCAATCTCTGGCCCTAACTAGCTCAAAAGCCTGCCTTACTCTGATTTACACCCTACCTTTCCAGATGATGACCTATTGGGTACACACTTATGTCCAAATATAGAAATCCCAAGGCATCAAACCTAAGCTTGGCTTTACTAATTAACATATGTTTCATGCCCATATATGGAGATCCCTGTCCCAATGTTATCAATATTAAGGACATATCTGGAAATGCCCATATTTGGTAATGTCCACATATGGGCATGTTTTGACATAACATAGTCAGGGAACTCCATGTATGGGCATAACATTGATTCTGTGAGTGTGCCATGATTCTGTGAGTGTGCTGAGCTCCTAGGGTTGATACCCTCACAAAAACATGAACAAACTCCCCCCAGAATGACAACAACTAGAATCGTCAGAGAAACGCTGTGGTTGGCCAGATTGTCAAGAATTGGCGCGACCTCGCCCTTTAGGGCGAGGTTGCATGTCACCCTGAGGTCGCATTCCACCCTTGGGTGTCTTACTAGTTATTATTACCCATATTATTATATTATAACATTAAAAACCTAACAAATTAGCTACTATATACTATATATACCAGGGGTATTCAACTAAATTGTCCAGGGGGCCACATTGACATAATCTAATGTACACTTGAAACAACGGGCACGACCACATTTTCACAAACAACCACATTTTCATAGCTACATTGCAAAGCAGAATACTTTTCAAGTAGAATACTTTTCATGTTAATGTGCTTCATTTCTGTTCAACAAGTTGACAACTGTAAACATACTTTCTTGTTTAAGATAGATAGATAGATAGATAGATACCTTTATCCAAGGGGGAAATTTAGTTGTCCAGTAGTAGCACAGCAGTATACAGTTATTTACAAAGTTACAGAGACGTAAGAAAGATAGATAAGAGGGGGAAAAAAACAAAACAAAGACAAGAGCAGTACAGTACCAATAAGGAGAAGGTGCATCAATAGAGGGGGCGAATAATATATAAGAATATATACATAAAGTGTCTTGCAAAAGAGACCATAGCAGTCAATGCTAGTTAGTGCAAACAAGTATCTCACTGTCAATGTTAAACAAAGCAAAAATACTCTGTCAATGTTAAACAAAGCAAAAATACTCAGAAACTACCAACACTAACAACCTAATAGTGCAGTGTCAAAAATCAGTGCGAAAAAAAGAAGAAACTAGGAAGCGTGTCACCGCAAGGCGCACATGAGCACTCTTCCTGGAAGGTCCTTAGAGGTCAAAGTCAATACAGCAATGGTTCCGTAAGTCTAAGATAGGAAGGGAGACCTTTTCAAGCGTCCGTTATGTGTCTCGTTGTACAGCTTAAGGGCAGCCGGTACAAGATTAAGCCTAGTGCTAACTAGTAACTACATCACACTAGTGATGGCAAACCTGGCTTTGATGCTATCTTAGAGTAGATGTTGACCTTATTGACAGTGCACACACAATATGGGGCTATCTGCCCCTCCCCGCTTTACTCTGGCCCGCCCACCGCCGCCATCTTGTTGTTGACAACCAGATGTAAACAATCCAAGCATTCCATAGCAACGCAGTGTATTGAACGCGTCTGCCTAGGCTGCAGCTAAATCAATGGACCCGACAGGACATCTATCAACTGTAGAGAGAAAACGATACGAAGAAAATATCAGGGTCATTGGTGTTGATCCTTACAAGTTAAAAAACGAGTGAATTTAGAGGAATTTAGGACTTTTATCTGTTGGTATAGTATCCTAAAGCAGGACTTAACGACCTGCAAAACACACTCTCCCGTTTTTCTCTATGGATGTTTTTTCTTCAGATGAAAGGCAACAGCAACAACGTTTAATTTCGAAAGGTACAGTAGACTAATAATGGCTTTGCAATCTTGGTTCTCTTGCTAATGTTTTTGGTTTGAAAATGATTTAGTGGGACCATAGAGTTATAATAAGAAGAGTGGGACAGACTGTAGGAATTGAGCTAGCTGTGCTAACATTGGTAGCTATTTTCCTGTGTTTTATTTTTGTGGAAGGAACTAATCATATCATGTTTATGTCAATGTACACTCACCATAGCTTTGGCTTAATCTAAACCATTTCCATATAGAGTCATTCTGGCAGGAATATCGCCTGTGACTTATGCTTTTTGTCGTTAAATATATCTGTAACATATCATTATATCTAGCCCTGAAACATGGTCACCCAGCTAGCAATTTCCGTGAAATCTCTGCCGTGAGGACGTTGTCACGCCGCCTCGCGATGGCCAGTAGCGTGTCGTTCGCTAGGCGTGTTATGCGGCGCTGACGCCACGAAAATGATCAGCGCCCGGCAGGCGTCAGGCCAAGCGTGCGCCCAGGGTCACGCCAAAGCGTCACGCTAACCCTAACCCTAATTATGTACAAGGCAGGATGATATATCAGTTGTACAGATGTAAATCTCTTATTTTGTTCATTTGTTTACAAGTGCTTTACAACTACTGCATAGTACTGTCTGTCATTCAATTTTATGAGTTAGAGCAGTGGTGCTCAACCTTTACTGGCCGTGACCCCCAAAATAATCATATTGTAACTGGGGGCCCCCCACCCACGAGCACTAAGAGTTGACAATTTGGCCCATGTTTAATTTGTCATTTTAGAAAAGTCCTTCAATTGTCACTTTAGAAATGTGCAGATACCCTCTATACACTTAAACTGTTGGTTTGTATACTGAGAAAACAATGTTGCAAGTTGAGAACCACTGAGTTAGAGAATATCCATGAAAATAAGCCTTACCTTACCTGAGTTTCCTTAGTTGACCTTGTGTCAGTGAACATATCATGAAACTTTAACCTTGCAAAACCTAATAAATACTTCAAGCAATCAATGTATTGCACAAAGGTTGCCATCTTAACTCTTTCTGTGCGAAAACCGAATAATCTCGGTTCTTTTTTCCATTCCAATACTAATTTTTTAATCTATTTCGCTTACCCTGAGCTGCTAGTAGCGACGTGGGTGGTCCTGGCTCCTCCACCGCTTCCCAACGAGCCATTCTACTTGTCCCGATGATTTATTCCATTGAAAATGGTTTAGAAAAAAGTTTAGAGCCCCCCCAAAAAAACGCTGTTTCAGCAAGACGTATTAAGGATTACAAGAACCGACATTTTTCGGTTCCTTTAGTAAAATGAATTAAATAATCGGAGGCATCAACGGAAGCCCCGGTCGAATTTTCCATCCAAGCACAAGGCCGCGATTCTGTTTACACGGCCCGTAATGGGGAAAAAAGGCCGCGCCACGCCGCCCACTCCAATAGAAAAACACATCTTTACAGCGGATTTTCTCCGGATTGTGTTCCGAGGCCAGCAGAAAAGATTTTTTGGCGGCTGAATAACTTTAGATCGGTCTTCTAACTGAAAGCTAACTTCCTCCGGCTCGCTAGCATAGCACTCATTCGAGTGAAAAGCCAAGCCAGTTCAGGCTGGCGACCCGGATGTGATAGTGAATGCCTACGGGAGAATGGCTGGCACTCTAGCGGCACCTAGCGGCGCCCGGCAGTTATTGTGTTAATATCATTGACAACTGGTGAACATGAACAGAATTTTATCAAAGTATGGGTGAGTTAACAGTGAATTTTGACATCCTAAAGGCTCTGCTATCTATTATTTTGGGAAATGTGAATCATTTAACCTGTATGCTGAAAACAGGAAGGTGTCAACATATACAAGCTCATTACAAATGTAACATTTCTATAATAGTTCAAACTGTACTGTGGCAATGAAGAGGTACAAAATATAAAAACGTTATAACCATATGATATCTGATGATATTGTAAAAAGTATTTAGTTTTTCTATACACAGAATGCGAGCATGCTGTCAACCCTAAAAATGAATTATAGTACCATCAGAGCTGAATTCCCAAGAGCTGAAGTAGAACCAAATTCCCATTATCAGTTTGTTTCATGAAGAGTATGTAAAATGAATTCAAATGGCAAAGTTAAACTGAGCATCCTTTGGGTAGAGAACTGTGGGAAGTGTGGAGTTCAATGGACTTTGTGTAGGAGTGCACGTGGCGAGCGTCACATGGAGTGGTGGAGTTGGATGAAGTAGGTGGGCGTGGGGACTGAGCGACTGTGGTATCCTGGGCTGTGCTGTGCTTCTTTCGTGTGGCGTCGGAGGTCCAACTCTGTCGCGTGGCCGTGTCTCGGGATGAGGGTGGTCTGAATAGGGGGCATGTGGTTCGGTGTGGTCCATTGCTGGCCAGGGAGCTGGATGCAGGACTTTATGCAGGAAGGTCTTCAGCTTGGTGTGGGGACCGGGTCTTCCTGCAGGAGGATGATGAACAGAAAGAGAGTGTCAATAATTGAATAAATGCATTTCAATACATTTCTTTTCCCAAATTACAGTAATCTCCAAGCCAAAAAAAGCTGATCTACAATCTCAAAACGCCTCACGGTGTGAAGCATTGTGAGCTTGTAGATAGTTAATTTTCAGCTTACTGTGAGGTGTGATTGCTTACCATGCAAAAGTAAATACTGGTGGAGATTAGGCTTCGGACCAGGAGGTGGCGGCATGGGCAGTTTAGGGTTACAGCTGGAGATACAAGGCAAACAATGCAGAACAAAAATAGGAATCAATACAGAGAAATAGTACACATAGGTAAAATCAAATTAAGTGTCCATATTAACAGTCAGTGCTACATAAGCGTCTGACCTTGGGTTGCTGCATTGACAATGGCATAGTGGTGGAGGTCGACGTAAACGTCAGGACAGGAGGTGAAGGCATTGGGCGGGTACGGCTGGAGACCTAAGATAGATAGATAGCTTTATTATCCCACAAGGGAAAACTGACAGTGTGCACTGTTCATTCGGTTCCATGTGTACACTGTCAGAGTTACAGACATGTAGCCAAACACAGCTAACTTTGTGAATGTGCACTTACCATTAAGATTAAAAGGTCCATCCATGATGTGTTTTGTTTAATGCTGTTGCTCTGGAACAGAGAGAGATAGAAAGAGTGTTGCTAAGTTAGTCATATATGCAAGTATTCAACTATTCAAAGAATAGCTGATCTACAAGCCCACAAAAAAGGGTCCATTTTTTACGCTCAGAGAGTTACAGACCTGTATGGGTACATTTGGTTTCATTAGTACACTCTCAGTTACAGACTTGTAAGGGTCAATTTGGTTCCATTTGTACACTCTCAGAGTTACAAACATGTTAGGGTCCATCCAGAAGTAGTGAAAATAGCATTAGGGTTCATTTGGTTTAATTTGTATGCTGTTAACTCATACAGGGCCAGATTTCCAAAATATGAATATGAATGTGCGCTTATAACGCCAGGAAATAGCTATTTTGTATCCCCCCAGACCACCTTAACCAGACCACCTTAACGAATGCACGTTCACCATACCATACCACCAGATGACCACTAGAGACCACCATACACCATACACTGACATGGTCCCATGTTAAGCCTGTTTAAATCCACATAACAGGATGAGACGCTGACTTGGTCCTCATTGACTTAACATGGACGGGCCGCCGGTCACCATTTCAGCTCAATGCTGTTCAATTCGTGCTTGATCGTCTCAAACCACCATTGGTATGGGCATCGGGACGTATATAGATGCCACACAGAAAGTTTCAGAATCAAAATCCGACCTAGTGAAGCTACGTGAGGGTCGGATGGTTGCATTGAGGCTAACGCTAGCAGAGGCCTGTTGTCAACAGGAAGCCCTGGTTTAAAGGTGACGTCATAATCGTATCCTTTTTTTTCACGGTTTACGTGTGGACATTAGCTGAGGTAAGCTAACCATTTCGCTCCGTCTATAAACACATATTAAAAGCTTAAACAATGCTTTTATATAAAAGTCGCTCCGAGTCGCTCGGCACCAAACGCCATAGTGAACTAGTCGCTCGTAAAGTCGCCCGGCGCTAACTGAGTTAAGAGTTACAGACTTGTATGGTGCAATTTAGAGCCCCTAAAGGAACCCACAGTGTCCCTGTAATCTGCTTTGAGAACCACTGGCTATCTTTACATGTGCTGGTCGGATATAAAACAACAACAAAGGGATGGCTCCTAGTGTGCTTGATGCAAACATTGCTAACATTAGCCCATTAGCCACACACACACACACACACACACACACACACACACACACACACACACACACACACACACACACACACACACTCTCTCTCTCACAAAATATATATATATACAAAATGTAGATCTGTTTACCAATCTATCAAACAAACATTAGTATGTTATGACTGAGTGGTATGATTTCAAGCACTGCACCACGACGCAATAATACCGCAAATGAAAATAAGAGAATGTTCACGACGAGGCTACCATGCTATGTAGCTAACAAGCTACAAATAGAAGGCGAACAAAGGTCTCTCACGGACATTTAGACTTTACTACACAGACCACACTTCCCCACATATACACTCACCGTTTCAAATGAATTACATTTCCAGGAGTAGAAGAATTAAATACAATTCAACATGTATCTCTCCAATGCATGGTCCCGTGGTCCCGTACTCCCGTCTCCCGTTTTCTATTCTCTTTGTCCTAGAAAAGATACGACACAGAAAGGCACCGAAGCATAGCACGGTGACGGAAAGCCTTTCTATGTTACTTCCTATCTGTGGATTCCGTTGTGAATAAAACATTAAAACGTTGTAAACATTAAAACCCTACAAAATACAATTTGACAATGCAAGCCTAATGAATAAATAAAATAGCAACAGCACAATAATGAAGAAAACAAAGAAAATAAGGAAAAACATAAATAAATAAAAATAAAATAACTTTATTTAGAAGACAGTTTTCATTGGAATTGAATCAGTATTATTACCAAAGTCATCTTGTTTTGTTTGAAACAGTAAATAACACCAATATAATAATATTGGCATAATAATGGCAAAAAATAAAGAAATTACAAAAGTGCTGTACAATGAGAGAGAGAGAGAGAGAGAATATCCTATGGCTTTAAGGGTGGCGTTGCGTGAGGACGTGAGGAGGTCGTTACACTATAGCTATACGCCACTCAAAATCGTCACGCTTAGGAATTCTAGATAGCGGGATTGATCGGCGTGAGGAGAGCTGAGCGTCGGCGTTTCCCGCTCGGCGTGGACCCACTCTTAAAATACCAGCGTCACGTCATCAGCGGCGCAGCCTTGCTAGCTGGGCACTCACGACCGTCATGTTTCAGGGCTACTTTATATCAAACCTAAATTTTAAACCACTATACTGTTTGCATAATGGTGGACGTTCAGTTTCCTTTGAATACTAATTTATTGGGCAATAGGTCCTGACACATCTGTGATCTATGCTTGTATTCACAGCTTAAATTAAGATCGTTCACACCAAGAACTAGGCTACAAGTACAATTTAAATGACCATTGTCTGTTATTTTTTTGGTGTGATCGGGCCGTTCTTTGTAGATGAAAATAAATGAATTAACCCATACAACTAATGAAATGTAATCCTTTAGCAATTTAAAACATTTGTGATACATCACTACCAAAAACGTATGACAATCAAGTGCATATCTTGTCTTTCTCCTCTAGGAAATGGAAGCTGGCGGATGACTGCATCAATAGACAGAGTTTGACAGAGGGTGTTCCACATGCATTTGCTGTCATCAACAACTTTATTGACAATATTTGTATGGTCTAAATAAAATAAATACAATAATAATTATAGGAATCATTCGTCCCTCTCAGGAATACAGAGAGATGATGTCCACTTTCTAATGTCATCCTCTCCCCGTGCTGGTACCTTGCCGTGGTGGAGAGGCTTGTGTGTCTCAATGACTCTTGAAAGCTATACCGGAGGGGGTTCAACCCCCAGCAGGTCCTACCATGCCGGGCAGGTTTCAGAGTAGAGGCCAGACAAAAGTCAGCACCTGATCCTCCAGGTTGGGGGTTGGGCGTGGGGTTAACAACCCCACCCTGGAAAAAACACTCTGTTACGGAAACGACGACGACAAAAACCCAAACATACTCAGGACCTAGAGTAGACTTGAGCCAGCCAATTGGCGGAATGACTATCGCTAATGAAAGCCCTCAGGAGGAAGTTAGTGATACGATGGCAAGTCTGCTCAGGCCCAAAGCCAAGCTTCGGATAGGAGCGTGGAATGTACGTACCATGTACGAGACATCAAAATCAGCCCAAGTGGTAAATGAAATGAGGAGGTACCACCTGGACATTCTTGGAGTTAGTGAGTGCCGCTGGACCGGATCCGGACGCCAAATTATGAGCGATGGCCCGACCATCCTGTACTCTGGACATGAGAAGACTCACACCAATGGTGTAGCCCTGATTATTGCCAAGGAGAAAGTAAACACCTTGATGGATTGGGAGCCAATCAGTGACCGAATGTTAAGAGCCCGCTTCAACTCAAAACACTGCAAGCTTACCATCATCCAGTGTTACGCGCCAACAAATGAAGCTGATGACGAGGTGAAGGACGAATGGTACGAACATCTAAACCAAGTCATATCCAAAGTCCCTCGTCATGACATGCTCTTGATCACGGGAGACCTGAACGCGAAAGTAGGAGAGGATAATACCAACTACGAAAGGGCCATGGGGAAACACGGATGCGGTGTTATGAATAACAACGGTGAACGTCTAGCAGACTTCTGTTTAAACAACAACTGCGTCATCGGAGGTACCATCTTCCCCCACAAGTCAATCCATAAGCTCACATGGAGGTCACCAGGTGGTAGATCATTCAACCAGATCGACCATATCATCGTCAATGGAAAATGGCGACGGTCACTCATAGATGTTAGAGCTTTCCGTGGAGCTGACGTTTTCAGCGACCATCACCTAATAACAGCTACAGTGAAGTTGAAACTTCGCAAGGTGAAGAAACAGAGTCAGCAAAGGAAACAACTCGACACCACCAAACTCAAGTGTCCAAATACGAAACAGCAGTTTGTGTTAGAGATTAGGAATCGCTTCCAAGCACTTGCCGATATGACAGAGGATGATACCCCAGTTAACACCAAGTGGGATGGGATCAAGCATACCTATGTGGATGCAGCAACTAAAATCTTGGGATACAAGAAGAAAAACAACAAGAAATGGATAACACCTGGTACATGGCAAAAAATTGAAGAAAGGAAACTACTGAAAGCAAAGTTGCTAAGCACCAAGTCCCCAAGACTCCAGGAACAAGTCCAAAAGGCCTATACGGCAAAGGACATAGAGGTCAAAAGGAGTGCCAGGAAGGACAAGCGGTCTTTTGTAGAGGAAATGGCGTGTGAAGCTGAGCAGGCCGCAGCCAGGGGAGAGTTGGGGACCGTCTATAAGATCACCAAACAGCTCTGTGGCAGAAACACCAGCCAGTCAGCCCCCATCAGATGTAAGAACGGGACCGTTATAACAACTGAAAGGGAGCAAGCAGCAAGATGGCTCCAACACTTTCAGGAAGTGCTAAACTGCCCTAAACCAGACACACCGGCCAATCCTCAACCAGCAATAGACGTCCTCAACATCGACATTAGCCCAATTACAGTCTCTGAGATCAAGGATGCTCTTAAAGCCATGAAGAGTGGCAAAGCAGCAGGCATCGACTCCATTGAAGCAGAGATGCTCAAGGCTGACCCTGCCACAGCAACATCAGTGTTGGTTAATCTCTTCAGGACCATCTGGGAGAGTGACACCATTCCAAGTGACTGGGAAAAGGGACTAATTGTGAAACTTCCCAAGAAAGGCAACCTACAGATCTGTGACAACTGGCGTGGTATTACACTACTTTCCATCCCCAGCAAGATCTTCTGCAGAGTGCTCCTCAAACGCATTGAACCAGTAATCGACAACAAGCTGAGGGAAGAACAAGCCGGTTTCAGAAGAGGCAGAGGATGCATTGATCAGATCTTTGCACTAAGAAACATCATTGAACAGTGCATTGAGTGGAATGTCCCTCTATACATCAATTTCATAGACTTCAGAAAGGCCTTTGACAGTGTGCACAGAGAGACCCTTTGGAACATCCTGAGGTCATATGGAATCCCGGACAAAATTATCACCCTGATTAGCCTGTTCTACAACCACTTTGAATGTAGTGTGATCATTAACAACAAGACACTCTCGGAATGGTTTCCAGTAGAATCAGGTGTACGGCAGGGCTGCATCCTCTCCCCCTTTCTGTTCCTAGTTACTCTTGACTGGATCATGCGTAACACTACATCGGACATGCGCAGAGGAATTCAGTGGACGCCTTTCTCCCACTTAGAGGATCTCGACTTTGCGGACGACCTGGCGGTCTTGTCCTCAAGGAGAGATCACCTGCAAGAGAAAACGGATAGGCTGAGTAAATATGCAAAACAGACAGGTCTGAACATCAACACCTCAAAGACACAAGTCATGTGCATAAACACCACCAACCCTACACCTATCACCATCAATGGCGTGCCACTTGATTTTGCAGAGGACTTCACATATCTGGGGAGCCTCATCAGCAAGGACAATGGAGCGAAAAAAGACATCCAAGCAAGGCTCTCCAAAGCTCGTGGGGCTTTCGCAAGACTACAGCCAATCTGGAAGTCCCGACAGTACCATCTTAGGACCAAGATCCAGCTCTACAACAGCTGCGTGAAATCTGTCCTCATGTACGGTTCGGAATGCTGGCGAGTAGTAAAAGGGGACATGAATAAAATCAGTGCCTTCCACAATGGGTGCCTTAGAAAGATCTGCCGAATCTTCTGGCCAAACAAAATAACAAACAAGGAGCTGTACGCCAAAACAGGATGCAGAGATGTGGTCCTTGAAATAAAACTCAGGCGACTCAGATGGCTAGGCCATGTTCTAAGAATGGACAACGAGAGGATACCAAAGGCAGCGCTAAGATGGACACCACCGGGAAAACGTAGGCCTGGGCGGCCTAGGAACACCTGGCGGAGAACGGTTGAGGGGGAGCTGAAGGAGCTGAAGCTTTCATGGGGCGAGGCACAGAGACTAGCACAGCAGAGAGATGAATGGCGTCGAGTCGTCGAAGCCTTATTTCCCATCCGGGAAGAAGAGGATTAAGTAAGTAAGTAAGTTCTAATGTCATAAGAAGTTGACTGTATCTTTGCTTTAGTGTCATTTATTGATCTTTTTTTTAAATAATTGAACACATTTTTTATAATATCACATAGTATTAGAGGAAAAGAACATCAACACAGTAGTCAGTCTTCTAAAGATAAAAACTGTTGGGTCAGTTACAAAACATAATTCTGTTTTGTTTTAAGCTAATTTTCTCAGTTATATCTAAATTATTCATCACTTTTCTACTACTTTTCTTCAGCATGTAGATGTACAAACCCGCTGATGGACTGTAAACATATGTAAATATGCTAGCCTTGTATAATGGTTGACAAGGTTTAAATGTTTATTTTGATCAGCTGAAAATTAAATGTAGGCCATATGTAGACCTGTAATGATCCTGTTGTGTATACTACACAATTACTTTGTCCTTGTCGTGTGAAACATTTACATTAGAGGAACCATAACCATTAAAAAAAATGCAAAGGGAGATGTTGCACGGAGGTTTGGACTCTTCAAGTAGCCTGCATCAAGAGGAGCCAAGATGATGGAAGACAGACAGCAAGGAGATGTGTGCCCGCTCCAGTTCCATGTAGCGGCTGTGACCTGAAAATGAAAGTGAAAATAATAACAATGGGTGTTGTTGCTCTTAATATAGCCTAAACCGTTTCCTTAGATCGGTCATTTTGGCAGGCATTTCGACTGTGGCTTAGGCTTTGTTATTCGTGTCCTTTATATCAATCTATAACAAACCATTTATATCAAACCTAGATTTTAAACCACTGCTGTGTTTATAATGCATGTTCCATAATAGTGGACATACAGTTTCTGTTGAATACTAATTACATGGGGCAAGGTCCATACCTGACACATCTGTGATCTAGGCACATATTCAAAGCTTAATTAGGATCGTTCACACCAAGCACAAGTAAAAATGTAAATGAACATTCAACAACCATTGTCTTGTTTTGGTGGGCAAAACGCTCCCCAAGAAACAATGGCTGGCTATTTTCTAAGGTAAGCTACTTTTATGGCAGGGAACTAGTGATGCGCGGGCCGACCCGGTGCCCCCACCCGCCCGCGATGCGGCGGGTGGGTCAAGGTTTTCAGACTCAATTGGCGGGCGGCGGGCAGGCGGGTTATCACCACTCTCATGTGCAAAAAGTAAATAAGAATAATCACCTGTTCTTATTTGCCTTTTATTCTTAATAAGAGTAGGCCTATAAGAATAAGAATACAACGTTTGAATACGAGCAGGAGCGAGCGAGTTTTAAAATGCGCCAGAGAGAAGCGAGGTTTCTCCTCCGCTCCTTGGTGCGAGCACCGTCCCAATTCCGCTCCTGTTGGGGCCGCAAACCACATTTTTTTTCTCCAATCTGGTGATTAATTAATAACCAACAGAATTTAATATTGTCCGTCTTTTGCTGTCTGTTTAAAGTGCGAGACGCTGTATAAATATGATTGACATAAAACCTGAAACGCCATTCTTACCCCGATGATGCCCCCGCGAAGAATGAGCGTCTTTGAATGAATGTCTTTTAGGCTAAACCACAATTTGAACAACACGTTTGTTTATTTAGCCCATGACAATATTGTGCTACTGTAAACCTTTCTGTAAAGCGACTTTGGGTACTTAGAAGAGCCGTATATAAAGATGAGCTATTGTGGAGATGATATACCATCTTTTTTTTAAAATGCGGGTTGCGGGGCGGGCAGATTCGTTGATTTATATATTGTTCTGCGGCGTGGGCGGGCGGGTTACGTTCCGTGCGGGCTGTGGGCCGTGCGGGTTATGAAAAAAACCTGACCCGCGCATCACTACAGGGAACAGACTAGACTATAACATCCTTAATTAGGCAGTAAAGGAGTTGCATAAAACACAGTGGTTGATATAATGACTAGTTAGTTATTTTACAGATTGATAAAATTACATGGTTAAAACGGAGTCTACACAGGGAAGTTAGCAATATTAGCATTGCTAGATTCCATTATCCACATCTAGTTATTGTTCTTGTTATTGTAAAATGCAAAAGACAGATAACACCAGCAAGGCAAAAGATTGCAAAGTTGCTGTCTGTTGACTGTACCACAAAGATAAAACGAGTAGCCTACACAGGAAAATAGCTACCAATGTTAGCACAGCTAGCTCAATTCCTATAGACGGGTTTCTTGTTTACAAACATTGAGACTAAATGCACAGGTGACTGTATCATGTAATCAATTCCGTCCAATCCCCAAACCTGTTGTTTTGGGGAGCGCTGGTTTCATTCTATACTCTATGGTTTCATTGGCTAATTTTGGTACCGACCCTCAGTGTTACGTGGACCAGAAACCCGTCTATAGTCTGCCCCACTCTTCTTATTATAACTCTATGGTCCCACTAAATCATTTTCAGACCGAAAACATTAGCAAGAGAACCAAGATTGCAAAGCCATTATTAGTCTACTGTACCTTTTTAAATTAAACGTTGTTGCTGTTGCCTTTCATCTGAAGAAAAAACATCCATAGAGAAAAACGGGAGAGTGTTTTTTGCAGGTCCTTAAGTCCTGCTTTAGGATATAAAAGTCCTAAATTCATTCGTTTTTTAACTTAGGATCAACACCAATGACCCTGATATTTTCTTGGTATCGTTTTCTCTCTACAGTTGATAGATGTACTGTCGGGGTCCATTGATTTAGCTGCAGGCGAGGCAGACGCGTTCAGAATACTGCGTTGCTATGGAATGCTTGGAATGTGTTTGTCTCGTTGTCAACAACAAGATGGCGGCGGTGGGCGGGCCAGAGTAAAGCGGGGAGGGGCAGATAGCCCACTACTAGGCAGTAAAGGAGTTGCATAAAACAGTGGTTGATATAATGACTAGTTAGTTATTTTACAGATTGATAAAATGACATGGTTAAAACGGAGTCTACACAGGGAATTTAGCAATATTAGCATTTCTAGATTCCATTATCCACATCTAGTTATTGTTCTTGTTATTGTAAAATGCAAAAGACAGATAACATCAGCAAGGCAAAAGATCGCAAAGTTGCTGTCTGTTGACTGTACCTTTTGAAATGATGTTGCCTTGGTTTCATCTGGAGAAGTCCATGGGTCCATGGTCAAACAATATAAACATTAAAACGAAATGAAGACGCAGGAGGGAGAAAGCAGCCCTTAGCGTCTTCCCAAGCCCAGTCCAATCCACAGTGAATGGAGCTAGACTCTCCTTGCATTCGAATGAAGGCAGGAAGTGTTTGGTTTACGAGGCTACATTGCTACCACTGTGTGAGGTCCCTATTGTTTACATTCATGACACAAACATCATGGCCGCCGGTCACGTGGGGAGGCGGAAGAGCCGGGCCCAGAAAGCGGTCTATTGCCTTCTCTGATGCTTTAACGATGCTCAACGAGGATCAGGTGGGTCGCAGACACACACACACTCCACTCTGCTGCAGTGCTCTGACTGGAGTCATGATGGAATATGATTAGGGATTGCTGTGATTATTGCGACCGTCAGGTCGCATTTACTATCAAAACCTCCACCGGTTGTCTGTCTGTCCGTCCGTCAGTCAGTCAGTCAGTCCGTCAGTCTGTCTGTCACGTCACACTTTTGCCCTACTCATATCTCCGCCATCGTTGCCCCTATCCATGTGAAATTTTCTACACACACTCCTTGCATGCCAAACCACAACCTTCAGGACCCCTGGACCTCCACGGACCCCCAGGGACCACCTGCCACCGCCGCCAAATAGTGCAAAAATGACCAAATCAACACCCCAACTGGGCTGCTCACAGGGAATTCCCGGGGACCACCGACTCCTGCTGCTCCAACACTCTTCATTGCTTTAACTTTGCCCTGCCCCCTCCTCTGATTGGCCGAAACATTATTTGGCTTTACTCATCAACCTTTTGTCCTACAAACTTGTGGCTGGTGTCAATTGGGCTTGCAAAGCTGGTGTCGGGGGATATATACTAGCCATAGTAGCAGGGCTTGACATTTACTTTTTGAGGCACAGTGTCATCTGGACAAGTACATTTCCCATTCACTTGTCCAGGCACAAAAGTAACTGGTCAATTTGCCATTTCAGTCACTTTTTTTCACCTTTTTTTTGGGACAAATAAATAAGACCTCCTTGGCCCCCTCCACTCCACAGTCCTGCATCACAGAAAAAGTGAAACCAAAAGCCACAAATATATTTAATTACTCTTAAATCTTTATCCCATTTTTCACCCAGGGTCAAGTACATGTTTAATTAACTTGTTCATAAGGATTTATAGTTGTCAGGCCAAGCCTAATGTCTATGAGCCTTTCTGCAGCGCAAAAAAATCAAATAAAAAAGTTGAGCCTCAATGCATGCATGCAGCGTACTAGCTATAAGGAACATTTTTAAATGTACTTGTGGCTTTTGGTTTCACTTTTTCTGTGACGCTCCTAGCAGCTTTGTGCTGTATAGACTATGGACTGTGGAGTGGAGGGGGCCAAGGGGGTCTTATTTATTTGTCCAAAGAAATAAAATACAAAATACTGTGAAATTGCAAATTAACAAAGTGACTTTTGTGCCTGAACAAGTGAAAGGGAAATGTACTTGTCCAGAGGACACTCTGCCTCAAAAAGTTAATGTCAATCCCTGCTACTATAGCTGTGGCTTTTGGTTTCACTTTTTCTGTGATGCTCCTAGCAGCTTTGTGCTGTATGTAGACTATGGACTGTGGAGCGGAGGGGATCAATTTATTTGTAAAAAAGAAAAAAAAAAAAAAAAGAATAAAAAAAGACTGTCCAGATGACACTGTGCCTCAAAAAGTTAACGTCAAGCCCTGCTACTATAGCCAGTATATATCCCCCGACCCTCTCAAAATGGCTGCCGGGGGAGGGGCATCCCAGTATGACACCAGCTTTGCAAGCCCAATTCTCCCTTTTGCAAATCCCGCCCCATTCTGCCCTGTTACTATGATGGGACATTTGACCCTGGGCAGATTGTTTTTATAGTGGCAGTGAATGGTATTTTTTTATTTTTTTATAGCCTCATTACAGCTATATAAAGTACCAAAGGAAAAACATCTAGGTGATATTAATAAAAAGGGAAGACAAAGGTACAGTAGTTACATTGCAAAACAGGGGGTTTACCCGAAAATATATGTTTTAATTTGTTTAATCCCAGTGGGACAGAATCCTCTTTGCAGATTCTTTTATAGTGGTAGTGGATGGGATTTTTTTTTCTTCATAGCCTCATTACAGCTATATAAAGTACCAAAAAAAAACACATCTACGTGATATTAATAAAAAGGGAAGAAAAAGGTACAGTAATTACATAGCAAAACAGTAGTTTTCCCCCGAAAATAAATGTTTTAATTAGTTTAATCCTCTGGATCAGAGATAGAATAGAAATAGAAAGAGAAGCGCATTGCATCTTGGGTAGGAAGAGGACAGAACTATAATGTTTCTCCTCACATAATAGGCTGGCTTTTCGTAATTCTGCCCATTTAAAATATATGTACCCAATCGTGACTCTTAGACCATTGATAAGGTCCATGTGAACTAGTTTGTTGAAGCTTATTCATTATGATGAGCGAGATCGCCCCCTACTGCCGCGGCCGTACTGGACGAAGGTCGTGCTCCGCACTGCGGACATTTGCTGAAAGCCTGAAACAACATTCTCCACTGCACAAACTCCACCCCCGCTTGCAAAAAGTGAATGTATTTTTCTGGTTGGCCAGTCAGGGAGTCTCAGGGACCAATCAGAAGGCTGACAAACGGTGAATTGACTTGATTAAGAGTCCTTCACCTTCATTGGTTTAACTTAGCTCCGCCCCTCCTCTGATTGGCCCAAACTTTATTTGACTTTACTCATTAACTGTTTGTCGTACACACTTATGGCTGGTGTCAATTAACTTCATTAAGAGTCCTTCACCTTAATTGGTTTAACTTTGCCCCACCCCCTCCTCTGATTGGCCGAAACTTTATTAAGCTTTACTCATCAACCGTTTGTCGTACAAACTTGTGGGTGGAACCAATGCCACTTGACGGTCGCTTATCTCCCGATTAGGGAGTCTTACTGGTGGTAAGATGAAGCTCACGTTTCATATCACGCAAACCATACCTAAACGTTCATTAGCCTCCACAAAAAAACGATTTTGGATTTATTTTTATTTTTTTCAAAATTGCTCCAAGGGCCACAAGGAAGGTGCGGCCCGCGGGCCGCCAGTTGAATACCCATGATATATACTATATTACAGGGATTGGAGGGATCAGGAATTCCCGGGATCATAGAATTATGGTCATGATCGAATCATGGTCATGATAGATTTTTTTCTTCACCCTGGGGGAGAACTAGTTTGAATGACAGACTTTGAATAGTTCGGAGGGGACAGTGACTGACTGTCTGATTGAGACCGAGACTGGCTGACTGAGTGGCTGCGAAAGAAAAGGTAAGGGATAATCGTTCATTCTCTGAACGGGTGAAATGTTAATTTGCGCTTTTGAGTGTTGTTGGCCGTTTTATAATGATAGAAGCGGCATGCGGCGACGGTGTGAATGTTTTTGATTGATATGCGTGCACCCTTCGTGAAAAAAGTAGCCTACTCCGATTTTCATTCTTTTAGGGTGCAGGGCACTGCAGGGAAAAGTGATGTTTCGATGTCAATACATCATCTTCGTCAGGTCACGTTCACAAGATAGGCAGAAGGCAGTCTGTCATCTGACCGAAACAGTCAGGCAGAGAGGAGAGAGGTTCGTGTTTTTGACTGCTTGTGCTTGACTGACTGACTGACTGACTGAGAAGGAACTCGACTGATTATCGGTCACGGCTCTGAACGAGAATGATGTGACGACCGGCTCAACGTCGGCTCCAACACCCCCGCCCCCGTTTCCCGAAAGTTGTGAACGACCGGTTGAATGATCATGACCGAATCTATCCTGTGAACGAACAAACGATGATTCGGTTCACGGAAATGAACGATTTTTCCCACCACAAATTCACCATCTCACACACAAATAGACAGACAAACAGGAACGAAAATATATAGAATGACATACGGACAAAATATGTCCTACTAAAGTCAATGTTTGTGTTACCTGAACAGATCACCTCTAGTCTGGGGGGATTTATCCCATAAGGTGGTGTATCTCTTACACACTCCCTCAGTGAAGATCCAGACACAACACAGGAAGATGGAATTGACCATACACTTTGTAGAGAAACAAGACTCCTGTCTATTGAAACAGCAGAGCCACAGTCCAGCTGTCCACACACTACAGATGATGACTGCAGGTTCCAGTCAGACAGACCATCCACTGGTCTCCACTCTCCCTGGTGTTTCATCTCCAGTCTACCAGTACACTTACTGGTTCCTCCCACCAACCTGACATCATCAGGCTCTACAAGAGAGTAAGCAGTAAAAAAAAAAAAAAAAAAAAAAGTATCAGGCCAGACCAAGAGGCAAGTTGGTAGAGATGATGTTACCACCTCTGTTCGTGTGTGCAGTGCACATGTCTGTCTGTCTGTCTGTCTGTCTGTCTGTCTGTCTGTCTGTGCACAGCTAGTCATGGGAACCTCTACAGCGATTGTTGAGATACACTGCATGCACACTCCCAGTAGCCCCACTAGGGATTACCTCTAACCCAAACAAACCTCCAACAAACCCCTTTTTGTAATAATCCTACCGATGTTGTCTACACAGATATTTCATTTATAGATATTTTACCTGAGCAGGTGAGTCCAACAGTCTTGTCAGGTGAGCAGGTGTTTCTAGTTGAGTTTGAGGTTCTACAGTCCAGGAGAACAGACTCACTGCCTTCACACTGGAACTCTTTGGTCCACATTGAAGCATTCACTTCTCCATAGAGCACCACCTGGACGACTGAAGGAGCCCCACAGCCAAGCTGCCTACAGATCACCTCTGCATCCTGCTTGTCAAAGTCACCTTCACACACTGAGAGCCACGACTGATCAGACTTCACCTCCACTCTTCCTGAACACAAACCAGTCCCATTCACCAACCTCACTGACTCTGGAGAGAGAGAGAGAGAGAGAGAAAGAGAGAGAGAGAGAGAGAGAGAGAGAGAGAGAGAGAGAGAGAGAGAGAGTGAGTGAGTTTACAGTTTAGGCATTCAGTAGCCCTGAATACATGACTATCATATACATGATAGTCATGGTGCGCCGTTAACATGAGGAGCAGTGGGGAATCGAGCCCTCAACGGTTTGCGCTAGGAACGTCAGATTTCAAAAATAAAGTGCTTACCCAAGCCAACTTTGATAACGATTTGACGCCGTGCAACGTTCATTACACGCCGCTGCCGGATTGTTGAATAAAAAGCATTTTTGTCCGAAATTATTTTGCTTAACATAGGACTTCCGCCTCTAGTGGACAGTAGCGTCATCGCATCATCTCCGTTCACTACAATGATCAACCGGAGATGACGCGACTGTCCACTAGAGGCGGAAGTCCTATGTTAAGCAAAATAATTTCGGACAAAAATGCTTTTTATTCAACAATCCGGCTGCGGCGTGTAATGAACGTTGCACGGCGTCAAATCGTTATCAAAGTTGGCTTGGGTAAGCACTTTATTTTTGAAATCTGACGTTCCTAGCGCAAACCGTTGAGGGCTCGATTCCCCACTGCTCCTCATGTTAACGGCGCACCATGACTATCATGTATATGATAGTCATGTATTCAGGGCTAGGCATTCAGCAGCTTTTAATCTAAAGTGACTTACAATAAGCAGGTAATATATCAATATAATAAACAAGATATGGCAGTAACAAATGCATAGGAATATCAATCTAGAAAAAAAGAATAATAGCATAGGTAGACCACGTACCTAATGAGTAAAAAACCTCTAAAACCTAAAAATGCTATCTAGCTTCATGTGTGGTCATCGAGGGAAGGGGAGTGTTACAGTAATGCTATGGGTTTAGGTGGAGTCTGAAGAGGCGTGTCTTCGGTCTAAGTATTGAAGACTATCCTATGTCTAGAATAGTACCGGAATCTATTAGTTAACAGCTGACATTACTACACAAAGACAGGGACCTGAGACTGCACCACAGGAGCCCTCAGTATGTTAATAGGCCCTGTGTGTTGCAGTAGGAGACCTTCTGTTTCACTGTAGCTGATGTGGTATCCAATGCAAACCATAACCAGGTATTGACATAAGTGTATTCAGATATTGTTTGTTAGGTGGACATTGTAACTGTGATTATCAACTAACCAGGCCAGAGACAGTGCATGTTTGTACCTCCACAGGCCTACTTTACATACTGTAGGCTCCTGGGATGAAGTTTCAGGTCACCTGCTGTGATAAGATATTGCTCACTCTCTCCAAAAGCCTACTGGTGTGAACTCAGCGGGGCGTCGACAGGCCAAATGTATTGTGAAGAAGTTTCCCTTTGTCAGGTCAAAGTGCCTCCTGGTCAAGCAGATGTCTATCATTTACATGCTATACAGTTTGATTATGTGGTTGGGCAACTGATGTAAGGTAAAGATCCACACAAAACATATTTGCAGTAAAAGGGACAGAGATTGATGAATGTTTGAAAAAACACTCAAGAGGAATGTAGTTTGGTAATGTCGCATCTCTCATTAAATAAGGCCTTTTTGATGGAGAGATGTGACATTAGTAAAGTACATTCTGATATGGGATAAAATAAAAGGGCCTTTATGATTAATTTAAAACCTAGTGACTGTCTGGCTACTTCCAATTTGTGACTGTCTGGCTACGTCCAATTTGATCCTTTGGATTATCCCATGACTGTTTGTGGCCTATGTAAATTGTCAAATAGGTGGTCAAAGTAAAAATTAAAGTGGACTCTCTGTGTTTTCACATTGTTTACACCAGGGGGGACGCCTCCTGGTGGTCACTAAAAAGATGGTTTGTGCCCAGGGCCTCTCAGCTGTTTTTTTTTAAAGAAATACTCTCTCAGAGAAAAAGGACTTCTGATCATCCGTTTAAATCAGATATTGTTTCTATATATATGTTTACTCATAGTCTGTGTAAAATATCTATTATGGTATAATTTATCCCTTTGTAACACTGTTATTATTTAGGGGTACTCATATACTGTAACTCATATGGCTGCTGTTTGAGCTGGAGGCGGGCCTTAAGAGGCGCATGATAATCTGAGTGGCTATGGTGGGCAGGTACAATAAAGCCCGCCTCTGGTCGAGGCTCTTTGAAATGGATAATACTTAAGGGGATGGAAATGAGGGGTCTGGGTGCTACCATGATTTTGAGGTGACGAGATGCTATTGACCCTGCTTGTGTTCGTAATTTGTTCTTCTTGAATAAATGATTCACCCTTCTCAAACTCCGCTGGTTTCCAACGCCTGTCTCTGTTCCCACTTGTAACAAGAAGATACCACACTGAAAATGTAGGGATAAACTTTGGGCCATAACCTACTGAATATATGGCAATATCTGATTATGGTTTTGTACACGAGAGAGAGAGAGAGAGAGAGAGAGAGAGAGAGAGAGAGAGAGAGAGAGATACAACAACCATCAATCTCCATTCCGGAACAAATTCTCTCGACTCATTTTAACTGCAGACCTCTCAAAACAAACTAATATCTACTACTAGGTCTCTCTGCAGGGACTGACCTTGCTAGTCTGGCTCAAGAGTGCAATATCTCTCCATATAACTGTTGATGCATGTTGATGAGTTGAATACAGAGGACCACAGTGTAAACAAGTCCCCAGGATGTGTTTGTGTTATCCATTTAGCATAAATGTTTTACGTACCCCGTGCTGAGTGCATTTATGACTAATAAGGTACTCAAAAGGAGACCAAAATTGATCGTAGGTAAAAGTGCATTCTACTATGCTGCCTCTATAGTGTGGAACAGAGTACTGCACGTGTCCAATTTTTACAACCCGGGCCGCGGCCGCGCACGCCCCGCCCGTCATTAAAAACACTTCCCCAGCCGGCCCAGAATGGCTTGTTGTGGACAAGCCGGAAATTTCTATAATTGTATTATGATCTGAGACATAATATTATGATTATAAACATTAGCAGACTCCCTCTCCCCCTCCCCCGGCGCCGCCGTTTTGTTTTGGTTTTCGATCCCCCGGTCGTGAACTCACCATAAATATCTTGATTTCCATTGGCATAGAGTGGAGATTTTGGCGTCTTCCCCCCGTGGCGCTTCGCGTGCGTGATCCGTGCACATCGCGGTAAACGAATGTAATCCCGTCGATATGAAGACCCCGTGACAACTTTGATCTGGTCGAAAACATCCCCGAGATGTGCTATGCTAACGCTTCCTCCTCCAATGAAAGTGAACGCAAAAGCACTTCCGATTCATGTGTAGAGAAGAATGATGCAATTGGTTAGACGGGTGGTGAGACAGAGAAGGGGTAGCGATCGTTTTTTTTTTCTCAATCATTATCACTTATTTCAATTTTAATGACCTAGTCCGGAAAATTACGGTCGGCTAATTCGAGTATGATGTCCGGTATATTACGGTTTTAATATTAAGTGGCTCCACGTGGCTGGGGAAGGGTTAATCAGATCCGTGGACCACCCGTCTACCCGTGATTATATAAAAATCTAAACCAGATCTGCCCCGCCCGTCAAAAAAAGGAACCGTCGCCTGCCCCGTTACCCGTGATATATGCATTAAAGTAAATAGCCTACAGCCGTGCGTGCGTTCTTCCAATGGCATCGCACTCTATTTTCACTCCATAGTTGATCGTCCCTGCACGCCGTCGCAGTGCTGTTATTAAGCCTATTATTAATGTTATTATTTGGATAAAGTACAACCTTTAAAACTAATCATAATCATTTAAAATTGACAGCTTGTTGCTGCTGATGCGTGCTGTGTGCAGTTGTATTTGTCATACGATGATGTTGCGCATTGAAAATATCAGAGCTACAAGCTCACAACATGTCGGAACTTGCAGCTGTGTGAGCTTGCATGTCTGCTATGCTCGACACGCATTGTCATACGCCAAAGCACATATCCAGCTTCACTAGCGATGTATGTCTTGGTTCGCTCGGCACTGTTTAGGCTACTGTTATGATGATAAACAGCCCGAGGTAATCTAAACCAAATCGGACCCAGTTGATGATAATAAAACAGGGATCCGAACTCCTAAGTCGTGGAATCACGTGGATATTATACAATCAAGCACCTTTCTGATTGCAGCAATGGATGTGGTTGTGAAAGTTGGACACGATTGCAGGCAAGTCAACCACCTTGCGCCCCATCATGAAAAAAAAAACACAGTCCCTCAGACTTGTAGGTTTGCATATTATTGCATAGGTTTTAATGACATGATGTGTAAAGCCCAAATCATATTAGTTTGTGCAACTGCATCGCGCTAGGCAAGCAGTTCACTCATGCCCACTATTCATTTGTGTGTTGTCGTGTGTCGTGTCCTCCTGTGAGTGTGCGCTCCAGCCGGCTGCCGCCGCTCCATGTGTGTGACTTAACGCACGAAACAGTGCTGTATGCATGCCGTTCTGTCCTGCTGCTCACTGTGTGTGTGCGCTCTTTTGTGACGTTGTTTTAGGCAGAAACAGACTCTGGTGTGGAATGACCTATCAACAGACATCCAACCTCAAAACTAACCAATAGAATTCTTAACCTCAAAATACAAGTGAAAATAGTTTAACTATTTAAACGTCCTGACAGACAGACAGACAGACAGACAGACAGACAGACAGACAGACAGATAGATAGATAGATAGATAGATAGGTCATCATTGGTTACCTGAACAGATCACCTCATATTTCCCAGTGGACGTGAGGTCATATTGCTCTGTTAAACAGTCTCTCAGTGAAGACTTAGAACCAACACAGGAAGATGAAATCACCCATACAGGTGGTGCAAACCAAACAAAACGAGGTCTAGATTTTGTAGAAACAGCAGAGCCACAGTCCAGCTGTCTACACACTACAGATGATGACTTCAGGTTCCATTGATAATCATAATCAATCACTGGTCTCCACTCTCCCTGGTGTTTCATCTCCAGTCTACCAGCACACTTACTGGTTCCTCCCACCAACCTAACATCATCAGGCTCTGTACAGAGACAAAATAGTAAGAGGTAAAAAAAAAAAGGCATTATTATGTTCATTTGACATTTTTTTTGTTTTGTTTATAATGCACTTCATTCAAAATCAAACCTCGGTTCGAAGTGAAGTGGTGAATTTTTATTCTATGTGTTCTAGAGCTATGAGATCTGTGTTCTAGATCTATACACAGGGGTGCACATAACTTTTTTGGCCTAGTACTCAGGGGAGACCCTGGAGCTGTTACTTGGTCCTCATCAAGCTCGCGAGTTACGAACCGTCCCACAGGATGGATAAAAGAGGGATACATCATGGATAACTTACAGCAAAACGACATTTATTCATAAATAAAGATGAATTAACAAATTATGGTGTGTGTTAGTCTGTAGAATCAGTAGTGTAGGTGAGTGGATGTGTGCAAGTATGGTGTGGGGGTGTTGGATGCAAAACAAAAGAAACAAATGCAAAATCAAATGACTGCTCTCTTGATGAATTAACAAATTATGGTGTGTGTTAGTCTGTAGAATCAGTAGTGTAGGTGAGTGGATGTGTGAAAGTATGGTGTGGGGGTGTTGGATGCAAAACAAAAGAAATGACTGCTCTCTAAGCAGTACTTTCAGTACTACTGTACTTTCATGTACAGTAGGGATCTTAAACACTGTATGTCTGTTATGTAAACAACAACACTGTATGTCTGTTCTGTGAACCACAAAACTGTATCTGTTCTGTAAACAACAAAAATGTATGTCTGTTCTGTAAACAACAAAACTGTCTGTTCTGTAAACAACCAAAATATGAACTGACATTTCTTAAAACACTGTGACTGTATGTCTGTTCTGTAAACTACAAAGACAATCTCTTAAAGCACTGTCTGTAAACATTGAACCATTTATGCATCTCTTAAAGCACTGTCTGTAAACATTGAACCATGTATGCATCTCTTAAAGCACTGTCTGTAAACATTGAACCATTTATGCATCTCTTAAAGCACTGTCTGTAAACACTGAAGCATTTATGCAGCAGTGATATTGATACTGTAGCATAATTATTCTACAAGCTGGATATCCTCATCACTGCTCTCTTGACTGCTGTCACTGCTGTCCTCATCCTGTCTTTCAACCATGGCAGAGAATGTAGGCTTACTCCTCCCCCCCTGGTTGAGCCTGCGATCAGCTGTTTTCATCCAAAGTTCAACAGCTGGCTTTGGGTTAAAGGTCTCTGTTGTCATTTTACACAGGTGGATGTGCATCAGGGCTGAGAGGCGAGTGTCTGACAGGCGGGATCTGTACTTGTTTTTTATTATATTTAGGTGTGAAAATCCTCTCTCACATGCAGCACTGCTCAAAGGCAGGGTAAGGGACAACATAATTACTTTCCAAATGTTGGAGTAAGTCTCTGGGTTGCTTGTCCTCACTATGTTGACCAAGTCATACACAGAGGAGGCTGCTAAACGCTTTGCTGATTGCTTTAAACGCATCCATTCTCTTAGAGTGGAGTCTCTGTCAACGGACATGCTGGCCTCATAATTCTGGAGGATGTCACCAAGTGTGGTGTTGCCAAAACTGTGGAGGTCTTTAATTTCACGAGGCCAAGTTGAAGGATCAAAAATGAGAAACTGATCACATGACTTGAGGGATTCATATCTGGTTTCAAACTCCTGAATTAGACCTCTGAGCACATCATTTTTGTCCCTGTCAGCATCCACATCTGCAACAGTCTCTTTCCTGTACGTGCCATCACTGTCAATCATAAGTGTCAACTGTCCAATAGCTACCATGAGCTCATCTTTGCATTCACCAATAGTCAGCTTATCTTGCTGGAACTTGAGGGAGAGAAACTGAAGGATTTTTCCAGTGTCAAGCATGTTGGCTAGGAAACATTGAAAACGCTGTGTGCAGACATGTTTCAGGTCACTGTCATCTAGGGTTGCCACCCGTTCCGTATAATACGGAATCGTTCCGTATTGGACAATTAAAAGATGCGTTCCGTATTGAACCAATACGGAACGCGGTTTGTTCCGTATTTAACCAAATGCCCCATAAAGGTCTGTCACACAAACCTCAACACAGAATTTAACAATAATGAATGAAATAAAACACAGGAAAAGACAGCAAAAGGAGGGAGAGGGTGAGGCGGCTCGCCTCGCAGTCGCTCTCTCCTCTCCTCTCCTCTCCTCTCGCTAGCCCGGCCGGCCCCTGTCTGCATTATGCACTGCATGTCGCTGTCAATCACCGTTGCCTAGTTACAGTCAGCGCACACCGCGCGCTTTAAAAAAGGACAGACGCCTACAAAGGTACAGACGCGAGTGGGAAGAAACAAACCCGTGGCTTGACAGCGTCAGTGAAGGTTGCTTGCCAAGCAACCTAGCCTACAGTAGCCTTGCGTAGCCAGGCTTACTCATCTCCGAAGAGAAAAGAGCCTACAGTGTGTGGAGAAAAATAACATGCAGTTGCCAGGTCTGATAATATAAGCCATGTTGGGCTAGGTTGGAAGAAATTCCATGCAGTGTTGCCAAATCTGACTATTATAAGTATTTTGGGCTCTTATTTCTGTAAAGTTGCTCAGGTGAAGCCTATAGTGAAGCCTATTCAGCCTAAAGTAAAACATTTGTAATCTTCGTTGCTAATAAAGCACTTTAAACTTTAAGTATATGACTTAATGGTTTCTTGACTACCTTCTCTTTACTGACCACCAAGTGACCCAATACAAGAGCCAGGTTCAAATCATTCATTGCTTTATTTCATACAAAATTAACTTATTCATATTTTAGAAACAATTGGCCACTTCAAACTGCAAAACAATATAGGTTATACCATGTTGTGTGTTATAGTTATAACTATTATATGCATTTCATGGGTTTGGGACTGCATTTTTTCGCCGGCCGGCGGCTGTGCCACGCGCACGGAACGCACGCACCGCGTGCCCGGAAGAGGTGTTCCTTATTTCAATTTCTGAAAGGTGGCAACCCTACTGTCATCACTTGTAGCCACTTGAATTTTAATGGCTGGTAACAGTCTCCATATTTTCAATAGAGTCTCATGTCTCCATGCAGACCATCTAATGTTGTGAAACTTTCCTAGCTTAACATAGGCAATGCCATTCTCAACACACAGTTTCTGTAGTTGTGCACATTTTTTTGAACCCCCCTTCTGCAAATAATAGCTAAGCAACCTGACAATGGAACGATTAAAAGACTCACAGTACGGTACCATGCGATCAGCTGATTTTGCGCAGTTCTCCAGTGTGTGGGCCGTACACAGAATGTGCACAAGGGAATCCCCGATGAGCACCTTAGCATGTAGTTTAGGAATGACGCCGTTGTATACACCCACGTTGACAGCTGCTCCATCGGTGCACACGGAGACCAATTTCGTCTTCCACTCGTCTGTTAATCCACATTCTTGGAATAGTTGCACAAGTCCATCCACAATGTCCTGTGCTGATCGCGCCGCCCCCAGATTAATTAATCCAAGGAAATCTGAGCTAAACTCTCCGTAGCTGGACACCGACACAATGTACACGATTTCCTGCTCTGATTTGTTGATGTCCTCTCACCCGTCAAAGAGCAGACCCCAAAATTCGGCTGCTTTTAGTTTTTCACGCAGTTCTGAGCTGACGGTCTGTGCAATAGTCTGCATGATGCGGGCCCCCCCTTCTCTTGAATAATTTGCACTCCCGACATTAACGCCAAGCCTCATAAATAGAGGAATGTCCTCTTCAAAAGAAGTCATTGGGCGTGCATGTTTGGCTTTATGGAAGGCCAACAGAAAAATATTACAGAGTGCTTCACGCTGGTCATCATTAATTCTGTCCTGCCACCTGTCAAGCGGGCGACTCCGATCCTGGGCGGCGTGGGCACTCTGGTTATCAATGGTTTGCACAATGTTGACGTGCTCTTTGCTTTTCTCATGCTTGTCAAAATGAGGATGACTGAAATTCTTTGTTCCTATATAAAAGGCGCTGCTTTTGTCGGCCAGATTGGGATGTTCACGGCATATTTTGCACCACATCTCGGAGCGTTCATCATTAGTTTGGAGCCAGCCAACATCCTCCAGCCACTTCTCCGCAAACACACGTTTTTTGTGTGGCTCAGCAGCTGGCGGTTCAGTCTGGTGTCTCTTAGGAGGAGGTGGTGGAACACCAAAATAGTTGCTTAACGGGGCTTGCTTCTTTGACATTTTTGACGAGTGGCTGTAATGCAGCAGTCAGCAGAGAATGTGTCAGGATTTTCAGGAAGTGAATTCCTCTCTCACCGGTCCCAGCTGTTGGTACGCAAGCGCGCCTCCCTGCCTCTGATCGGCAGCGCAGCATGCATTTCGATGACGCATGCGCACCTGCGTACCACTTATGTGCACCCCTGTCTATACATTCTGTGTTCTGGATATATACTTTCTATGTGTTTTAGTTCTATATTTTTGAGCGGTGCAAACCTCTTTTTTACCAAAATTATGATGTCACTAATGATGATGACATGAGTTAGCTAGACCAATGAAACACTTCGATTCTGTTGATTTGTCCATCATGTCATAGGTACAGAGGCACCCGATTGGTTCACCCTGATTTAGAACGCATTTAGGCCGCAGAAAATATGTCATAAAAAAAGGTGTCATAGGCACAGAGGTACCTGATTGGTTCACCCTTTAGGCCGGAGAAAATAAACATGGTGTCCAATCAAATGCTTTCTTGATTATGAATTGACCAAACTGAATAGACCAATGAATTTGAATTTCAAAAGGTATTACATTAATATCACCAATAAGCAGAGAAGACTGTGGATAATTTCACAGGTTATGAATGATAGTCAACTAATACAAGTTTAAAATACAAATAAAGAGCTTTTGAAAAAATGATGTCACTAATGATGATGACATGAGTTAGCTAGACCAATGAGTCACAGAGGCACCCGATTGGTTCACCCTGATTTAGAACGCGTTTAGGCCGGAGAAAATACGTCATTAAAAACAATGTCATAGACACGGAGGCACCCGATTGGTTCACCCTTTAGGCCATTGAATTTGAATTTCAAAATTGTATTAGATGAATATCACTGATAAGCGATAAATAACCACACTTTTAGACAGACTGTGGATAATTTCACAGGTTATAAATGACAGGCAGCTAATACAAGTTTAAAATACAAATGAACAGACTTTGAAAAACTAAAATATTCATCTTCTGGCCTCTTCTCGCCTCTCTAGAGATCGACTCTCTGTAGCTCTACTTATTTTGGAAAAGATAAGTATCCACACGCTTCCCCTCTGCTCCAAGGCTCCACCATGGTCACCTTGTCCTTTGGTTTCCTCTCCCAGTAACTACCACAGATATAAAGAGCTAGATGCCTCGTTCGCCTACTATATACCATCTATTGCGATGTAAACATGACATCATGTACATGATTGAATAGAATTGGGTTAACATTCACAATATATTGTGAATGTTAACCTAGTGATTGTGAATGCTAACTTGTCGATGCTGATAAATGCTGACTTGGTGATTGTGAATACTAAACTGCTAGTGTTGAATTTGGCAAATGTATTGTTAGAACAGCTAGCTATTGATTGATCATGGCCACACACACACACACACACACACACACACACACACACACACACACACACACACACACACACACACACACACACACACACACTAACCATATTTATATGTAATGTGTGTAATAATAAAGATATTATTTAATATCTTCAATTTAAAAGGGAAAAGCATTTATGATTGCCAGACCCATGAAATGGGTAGGCCTACATAAGCAAATGTCGGTCTGTCCGGGTTTTCTATATAAAGGGTATATATGATGATGACATGATGATGACATGCCTACAAAAGGCATGATGTCATAAATGATGATGACAGACAGGGGGTGGTCTGGCACAACCAGGTTGACCTGGTCTAGTTATTTAAAGAAAAGGCTTGAACATCGAAGTCCACAATATATCATACTCCCTAAATATTTTTGCACCGCTCACTTCGCACAGGTGCGATTTTTATATCCTAATGAATGAATGATTTTGTCTGGAGGGACAAATTGTCATGTGAAGCTTGACCAATCCTCAATACTGCATGCACAGGACATGACACGGACACAGGACTCCTTGGAAGCCTATGGGACTGACTGTACGGGACAGACAAAGCCACTCCTTGGAAGCGGCTTTCACCGCTTCAAAAAGAAAATAATAATAAAACTTTACTTGTATAGCACCTTTCATGACATGAAATGCAGCACAAAGTGCTTTACAGAGCAAGAATTGATGTAGTCCTACTTGTGTTTACCTTTTGTGCTTTGTGTTTGTTTTGCCTGCAGAGCTGTGGAGAAAGATCACAACATAATGATCTTCAGTGTAACAGAGAACATGGTTTTAATCCTGGTTTATCTGTTGTGTTTCTGCTGTTTGATGTTTTTTTATTTAATATTCACAGGATGTGAATGAGTAAATGTGTGATTTATATCAGTATATTAATTAGTATATTATTATATATACGCACATTATATTAATTATATTTTAACATTAATGAGTAACAGTGTAACTTATATCAGAACTGTCATGTTTCCCTGTTTTGTTCTTAGGTGTTTAATCATGTTTCCCTGATTATGTAGTTTCTGTTTAGTTCTTTATCCTAGTCTTGCTTAGCCAGTCAACTATTCCACAATCTCTGAATATATAGAGTCAGGAACTACAGCTCCTGAATGGTGAGTAATGCAAGCTGGCATTTCCGTTCATGTAAATATATTTTGAAATGTCATTAAGCTAAATATGCTTAGATGATTTTTATTTGTATTATGGTAAATGTGTGCGATGTTAAAAACGAAACAGAAGTGGGGAGGAGGCTTCCCTTCCGCTTTATCCCATAGAATTGCAGAATTTAATTTCCAAATTTGACTCACGTCAGGGCAAACACACTTGCAATTTCCAAAATTGCATCTTTCTGGTTCCCATTGTGTTCACCTGTTTCTGTGTCCTAACCTGTCCAAACTTGTCCTAGTCTGTCCTAACCCTTATCTGTCCTAACCTGTCCTAACCTGTCCTAACCAGTCTTAGCCTGTCATAACCTGTCCTAACCAGTCCTAGCCTGTCCTAACCAGTCATAGCCGGTCGTAACCAGTCCTAGCCTGTCCTAACCTGTCCTAGTCTGTCCTAGCCTGTCCTAACCAGTCCTAACCAGTCCTAGTCTGTCCTAACCAGTCCTAACCTGTCCTAACCTGTCCTAGTCTGTCCTAACCTGTCCTAACCAGTCCTAGCCTGTCCTAACCTTTCCTAATCTGTCCTAACCTGTCCTAACCAGTCCTAGCCTGTCCTAACCTGTCCTAGTCTGTCCTAACCAGTCCTAGCCTGTCCTAGTCTTGTCCATGTGTTGAGTCCATTGTGTCACCTGTGACCTGTCAGTCACTGAGTCTATTTAAATATCAATGTCAAATAAAACATAATAAAAATAAGCCATCTGCAATTGGACTGATAAAATATATGTTCTCTCACCAGTAGTATGGGGATCACCTTGTGAATGTGATGCTGGTTGTGGTTGAGTTGTCACTGTATCTCTATCTGTAGAAAGACCTAAACACACATATATGACACAATAACCATAAAACCACATTAGGCCTATAATACTGCCATAATGCATATCAGCATTGTCACACATGATATAAAATAACACAGTATAAATAATACATTATCCATTTACCCTGAGTAGTAGTAGAAGGATAAACTGTGGATGGAGGTTGGGTTGTCTCGGCACCTGGGACCCACCATTTCAATGCAGCAGAATTTTACCATGAGATTTTATACAGCAGAATATTAGCATACGATTATAATACAGCAGAATATTATCATAAGATTATAATACAGCAGAATATTACCACAAGATTATAATACAGTTTAAAGTGCAAAACAATACACCTGGTGAAAATATATATTTTATACTTTGGCTGATCATGAATGTTAATCTAAAGTAGTTGCTCTTGAACCAACAACAAAATGCACTTGCTTAAAGTTTGACAATTAACCTTTTACTGATTACACCGGTTGAGAGTCCTAAACATTTCAGACATACAGTATACTTTCAACGTAGTCTTTAAGGATTCAGAAAGGTAGAAATTAAATATTCTTTTCATTGAAACAGTTGACATAGAAAGACAGACAGACAGACAGACAGACAGACAGACAGACAGACAGACAGACAGACATATGCCTATATTGTTACCTGAACAGATCACCTCCACTCCGCCATTGGAAGTAGCAGGCTCCATTGTTCCACACTCCCTTAGTGAAATCTCAGAACCAACACAGGAAGATGTAATCTTCCATATAGGTGAACTTGTAAGCCCAAAAAACCAAAAACCAGCTATGCGTTTTGTTGAAACAGCAGAGCCACAGGCCAGCTGTCTACACACTACAGATGCTGACTTCAGGTTCCAGTCATCATCATCCACTGGTCTCCAATTTCCCTGGTGTTTCATCTCCAGTATACCATTGCAGCTACTGGTTCCACCCACCAACCTGACATAAGGCTCTGTACAGAGACAAAGAGTTGGCAGGAGAAAAGTAATACGTAGTAATACATTCCGGAAATGGCCTACCCTCAACAACCATGCTAAAGATTCATAGTGGGATATATTGAACTACTGTTAACTGGGGAATGCAACCAGTCCAACAGAGGGCAGTCAGGCACTGTATAGGGGGGCTGTAGGTTGTCTGGACAGAGTATGTTGATGTACCCTGGATGTGATGCCAATGTTATGCTGTGACTGATGAATGAATGTTACGTGCAGAGCGATTGCCAAGTCTATTGCAACACAACAACCTTGAATGTGTGGTTATTCCAGAGACAAAATATAACATATTTTGGCTACCATTGGCACGATAGTAGAGTTTGTTGAGGAATCCCAGATGTGGGAAGAATATTGCAAACGTTCAAGCAATTCTTTGCGGCAGAAATAAATAAACCAAGGGACTCTTCTATGAAAATTAAAAAGCCTTTATTATGTAGTGGCCAATTCATATTTCAATAATAAAAAGTAAAATGGGATAACCCATGCGTTTCAGCTGAAAACCGGCTTCCTCAGAGTATAACCAGAGGAAGGCACAAAAGCAGAAGGACAACACATACCAGGGACTTGTACTAGGCCTACTACTAAAAACACTTTGATCCAAAGCCCAGTGAAGTCGTACAAAGGTTCAAGTTTGATTATCGTAATGCTGATGAGGCAGTACTGGGCTATGTGGCCGAGCTGCGTCGGCTAGCTCAGGACTGTAACAACGATGACAGTTTACAAGACAAAATGAGAGACAGGATCGTCTTTGCAATAAATTACCATAGGACAGAGAGAAGTCTACTGGTCGATGCAAATCTCACTTTTGAAAAGACGTTGCAAATCGCAATAAGTAGAGAGACTTCAAACAAGAATGCACAGGATCTTCAAAAGAGAGAGAGAGAGAGAGAGAGAGAGAGAGAGAGAGAGAGAGAAGATGACACATTCTCACTATAAGTTGCATGACATTCACACTCGGGTGCATGAGTGAAGTCCACCTGAAAAAAGTGAACCTACGGTAGGGATGAAACTGAATGGGAAAATAGATACAGGCTGCAGTCTTACAGCGATGAACGAAAATCAGTTCAAGTTGGAGACCTACGGAGGGACCCTGTTGGAGTGATAGGGGTCGCCCATGTAAAGGTTGCATACAAGCAGCAAATAAAGAAACTGCCACTTGTTGTCGTGAAAGGAGAGGAGCCAGCTTGTTGTGGTGAAAGGGGAGGAGCCATCTTGTTGTGGTAAAAGGTTAGGAGCCAGCTTGTTGTGTTGAAAGGTTAGGAGCCAGCTTGTTGTGGTGAAAGGCTAGGAGTCAGCTTGTTGTGGTGAGAAATACACTGAGTGGGCTGCACCTGTTGTGAAATGTGAAAGCCACAGTGGAAGCCCCGGTCCCTACAAATGTCACTGATTTAAAGTCCTATTCAGGTAATTAGACTCTTGAATTACTGCCCTACTTGTCAACCCTGCTGGCCCCAATGCATGAGCTATTAAGACAAGTTGTCCGTTGGACATGGAAGAAGAAACAAGAGGAGGCCTTTCAGAACTTCAAGACCCTGCTGAACACTGCAGCAGTCCTGGTTCACTACTCAGCTGATCAGGAATTCATTCTTTCCTGTGACGCTTCGCCATACGGACAATTTAAGCATTTAGCAGACAGAGTCAGCGCTGTTGTCACACTGCATGGAGGATGGAGGCGAGCAACCCTTGGTCTGGGGAAGGAAGGCCTGGCTGTGATGTTTGGAATTCTGAAATCTCACAAGTCAGGTCAGACACTCATGTGCTGTGGTGAGTTCAAGTGTACAGCCATTTTAAAGGAGTCATAGAGGATGTTGATTTGACTGAACCTATTTACTCTGGTTCCAGTGTTTCAGTGATTTCTGAAGAGTTTAAAATGTCCTTTCAACCCTAAGTGGTAGTTTTATAGTTAGCATATTAGTAGTAATTTAGCAATTAGCACCAGAGCCAGCCAGCCAGAATACAATACATGCTTCAGTTAAGGTGCAAAAAATCAATTCCCCTTAGTCCCCTCACTCAGATGTCCATTTCCTGTTCTAACCCCCTGTTAAATTATAGCAGCCAGACGGTAGAGGCCGACGCTCCCCTCCACATACAGTAGTAGGCCTACCTTGGTCTTGGTGCCATGGCGTGACGTCCAGTCCAGCCAGGTTACAGTTTCCAAATGATCCATGACTCCACAAGACTAGCAGCTCCACTTTTACACCCTGCTGTTGCAGACTTTAACACACGGGCCAAAGGCTACTATTACATCTCCACAATATGGACGGGGGACGGATCACCACAAACACTGTCTGACAGACCTGTTCCTGTTCAGTTCAAGATGACATGGGTGGCGATGAAATGGAATGCGATTGGCTGACTGAGTTGTAAATGGGTGTTGTGAATGATGGTGACTTATAGAAAAATTACACCTTGAGGGGGTTCCATTTAACAGGGGAACGTCAGCGCAGTATGAATGAGTCTGATGTCTTCTAGCTACAGATTATTTTTATGTATTTTTATTATATTTGTAGCAGGGGCTACAGAGCGCCCCTAAGACCTGGCGACCCAGGCAGTGGTGCTTTGGGATTTTCTTTTCAGGGCGGACGGCCATTTATTGACGTCGTGTGCGCGCATGCGCCTCTAGAGGCTATTTAGAAAGAACGGATCTCAACAGATCTAATGGTGGGAAAACAAAAACGATGTTTTCTAGTCTTAATTACATTTGCATTGTTACCTAAGATTTTATTTTCTAGTTTAATTTAATTCAATTCGAAAATACAGCACTCTCACCTATGGTCATGAAGTGTGGGTCATGACCGAAAGTATAAGGTCACGGGTGCAAACGGCCGAAATGAGTTTCCTCAGAAGGGTGGCTGGTATCTCCCTTAGAGATAGGGTGAGAAGTTCAGTCACCCGAGAGAGACTTGGAGTAGAACCGCTGCTCCTACACTTGGAAAGGAGTCAGCTTAGGTGGTTCGGGCATCTAGTACAGATGCCCCCCGAACACCTTCCTAGGAAGGTCCTCGATGCACGTCCCAGTGGGAGGAGACCCCGTGGCAGACCAAAGACCAGATGGAAGGATTAATCTCCAAACTGGCTTGGGAATGCCTCGGTATTCTCCCTGAGGGAGTGGAGGAAGTTGCTCAGGATAAGGAAATCTGGAAGTCTCAGTTGGAACTGTTACCCCTGCGATCCGATTCCGGATAAGCGGTTGAAGATGGATGGATGGATGGCTATGGCATGTTGTCACTCGAATTTATGGCGTTCTAGCAAGCACAGCACTGTTCCGTGCCGTCCGTGCACGTGTATGTGGGCAATATATTGGCCACACGGCGTCCAGTCACGTCTGGCCTCGAAAGCACTACTAGCCCCAGGCAAGTGACTCTTCTGCCCGTAGGACACCGGTGAGCCACCTCTCTCGGCTGGACCACAAAGGTTCTTACCTGAGCTATTTGAAGCCTGAGGTGTGTGACACTCTGGGTCTGGTGGGGTCTGTTGCATACTGTGGTTTCAGTACAGGAGCGTTTTCTCAACCCGACAGACAGTGAGCTGAAACTGTATCCTGGTTCCTGCCTGGGTGTTGTTTACCATGTTAATGAGTGTGATGTACTTAACACTGCAGAGGTTGTCTCTAATACACAGGGTGCTGTTTCACTGACAGATATAACTGACTGTCTTTAGAACAGAAGCAACAACTGAGGAGAAACGGTTGGTGTTCTGCAGCGGAGGGGGCTGTGTAGTGAACCCTGCTCTGGTCAAACACTGCATCCAGACAGGTGACCATCCATCCCGCAGTGAAGTGACTGGCTGACCACACCTCCACCGAGAAGCAGAGGGAGATGGACAGACAGACCGACAGAGTGAAAAGCCTATTGAAAGAGGCTGTCATGGAGGAGAGCTGCAGCCCCATGTCCTCTCATGTGGAGCTGGTGAGGAAGAAGGATAAGTCATGGTGGTTCTGTGTTACTACAGGGGCCTCAACTCTGACAATAAAAGGACTCTCGTGACAGGCTGGATGCTGGTGAGGGCCTCCTGGATCAGCACAGAGGACTTCTCAGATGGCTCCTGGCAGGTGGAAGGGTGCCTTCAACACTGACCAGTGTCTGTAGTTTGAATCTTGGGCCTCCCATGGGACCAATGTACCAGCTGTCATCCAGAGGATAATGGAGCTGGTGTTGAGAGGGCTGCTGTGGCACTTTATATGGTGTATTTTAACAACACATTGGTCTACAGCAGTCTGTTTGAGGACCACCTCTCTGCTCTGTGGGAGGTCTTTGCTTGTAGTGTGCTGCTGGCCTATGGCATCTGTCCTTTGTTGAGGACTCATTGTTATGTGCCCATTGACCTTATTCACAGTTTCACACCGCGGCCATCTTGGATCACATGATCACATGGGGTGGCAACACAGCCAATCAGAAGCTGTTGGGTATAGCAAGACCCGCCCACGGAAGTTTCTGATTGGCTGCGTTTCCACCCCATATGGTCATGTGATCCAAGATGGCCGATGTGTGAATATGGTCAATGGCCTTAGCCACCATGACAAGGAAATGACAGAGAAGGTGCCTCTCATGCCTGGGCCAGAGGTCTGCAGCCAAGGCTCCCAAGTCATCCAGAGGGCTGCAGCCAGGGAACCCCAGTCATCCAGAGGTCTGCAGCCAGGGAACCCCAGAGGGCTGCAGCCAGGGCACCCCAGTCATCCAGGTCCTGGCGGCTACGTCATGACAAAGTGTGTCCAGGAGACATGCCGTTTCCTGAGTGAGTGCAGCTACCTCCTCCACAGTGACCGTTGCTACATCAACAGGGCGCGGCAGATCTGGTCATGGAGGACGAGTCTGGAACTGACAGTAATGTGTGTGACAGCTCAGCTACCAGGGTAGACTGAAGACCTGTTCTTCAGTCTCTTCATTCTAACAGGTCTCTGTGAAGTGCTCCCACCGCTCCCATCTCTTCTGTCTATCGGGTTCAAACCAGTGACTCTCAGTACCTGGACGTGTCCTCTGGCCATCATGGTGTCTGCATCACGTTCAACCTCGAAGCCACAGGTGACATGATTCACCCCTCCACAGCAGTGTGGGTCGTGGCCACAGCTCACAGTCGGCCTGCCAGGCTGATGGAGCCTCACAGCTGTGGGTGGTTGGCGAGACACAGATGACAAGGTGTACCAGTTCACCGGTCTCATCGTGGATGATCTTTATGTTGAGGTTCTTGCTGGCGCCGCCATTATGAACGTTAATGTACAAGGGCACAAGAGCCAAGGTGGTAACCGCAGATGACATCAGCGAGGAGTTCGAAATCCTAGCAGGGGTGCAGCAGGGAGACACTCTTGCCCCCTTCCTCTTTATCATAGCTCTGGACTACGCGCTCAGGTAAGCCATCAATGGGCGGGAGCAGGAGCTTGGCTTCACAATTACACCAAGGAAGTCTAGTAGAAACCCTGCTGTAGCCCTGGCAGACCTAGACTATGCAGATGACATCTGCCTGGTGTCTGACTGTGTGGAGCAGGCGCAGGAACTCCTGAACAGAGTGGAGGTGGAAATGTGCTAAGGTTGGCCTCAGACTGAATGCAAAGAAGACTGAGGTAATCACCTATAACATCCACATGGACCATCTGCCGATTACAACATCAGATGGCAACGCTCTGCGAGAGGTCAATGACTTCAAATACTTGGGTTCCTGGATGAACTCCACAGAACAGGACCTTAAGGTCAGGAAGGCACTAGCGTGGAGGGCCCTGAATGGCATGTCAAGAGTGTGGTGTTAGAATCTCCCCCGACACATAAAGCTGAGCCTATTCCACGCCACTGTGGTGTCTGTCCTCCTGTATGGCTGCGAAAGCTGGACCCTGACACCCTCCCTGCAGAAGTCCCTGGATGGGTGCTACACCAGAATGCTACGAGCTGTTCTGAATGTGGACCTGAACATCCCCATTACCAACAAGGACCTGTACAGGCAACTGCCGAGGCTCAACAAGAAGGTAGCAGCTAGGAGGATGAAGCTGGCCGGCCACTGCCACAGACATTGGGAGCTCCCGGCCAGCAGGCTGGTCCTGTGGGAAGCAACGCACGGGCGTTGGTTCCCACACATCCACCAACGTATGTGGACGTCCTGAAGAAGGATGCGGGAGCTGAAAGTTCTTCGGAGCTTTGGATTGGAGACTCCGATGGAAGCTCGTCTGAGGACGACCGAGAGAGAATGACATTGTTGTCCGCCCTGCCAGAGGTGAGGCTTGGCGATGGCACAAATATAAATATGACTCTGCCACAGCAACCATAGGTTGTGTCCGATGTGCGGCTGTCCTGCGAGCCGTTACCAGGCAACATGGAGCCCACCGTGCGACTCTGTGAAACGTGCACGTGTTTTCGGTTGCCATTGCAGAGCCTTGACCAACAGTCCTGGACATGGACAAGTCAGTGGAGTGCGTTTCCAAGGGATGCTATCCACAGCGATCACCCAGCTACAGGCTGCAGTCCCTCCGTCTGGTGACATCACCATCAGCGATGTGCTAACCGTCCCCACAGCGAGGCACAGCTACATCTCCACCCTGAGGTGGCTGTGGGTGACCTGGTCTACCTTCATGCAGACAGGGACAACACACGGCCCTCAGAACGGTACCTCATCATTTCCGTGGACCTCTTTTTTTTATAAGGATGCATTTTTGAAGGTACTGTAGACTAAAAGTCTGATCAGGTAAACTGCACTTAGACTGACTGAGTTAGTGTAATTAATAAACTATAAATAATAAGTATGAATAACATACAGGCATCCTCAAAGTGGGAGTAAATATCAGGATGCACTTTGATTTCCCTAAATGTTTGTGTGAGCTTCATAGGGCTTCTCCTAAAACTCTTTAGTTTACAATAAAGATTATTATGAATAAAACATGTCCTCTCACCAGTAGTATAAAGTGATAAATAAAACATGTTCTCTCACCAGTCGTATAAAGTTAGTATTAATAAAACAACTCACCAGTCGTATAAAGTTAGTATTAATAAAACAACTCACCAGTATTCTGAGGATCAAGCAGTGAATGAGATGCAGGAAGTGGATCAGGATCTGGATCAGGATCAGCTGGAGTAGAAGGACCTAAACACACATATAAGAACATTAAATAATAACAATTATACAACAAGTAGTCCGGCTCTCAATGGAAAACAGGCTCTCCAACCGTGCATCAAACGAGCACAGATGCACTGCTAGAACTGGGCCTAATCACATGAAGAATGTATCACTCCGCCACTGCACCTGATTATCCCATATGGCACAGCTGCGCCCTCTGGAGGGAAACACACAGTAGCAGCTTGCAGTGCAAACTAGCTACTCGGACCAGAGAACAACTTGTTACACTACTATCCTGTTGGAAATGGATTTCACTGTTAATTTCGATATATTTGGTGGACTTACTTTAGATGAATGGTTATGATAAGGAGAACGCGAAACCAACCAGACATTGTGCTTTGTCAAAGGAAGGAAGAGCTCGATAAGTACAGCCAGGACAACTACTTGGGCTGTGAAATGTTTCCGGGACTTGTTGTTGTCATACAATGGATACAATGGTATCGTGCAGCGAAAATAGCCGATCTACAAGTAACACCGCGGCGCGACACGGCGCGTTGTTGTAGATCGGCTATTTTCGCTGCACGATGCGGTCGTACGGCGGAGCATAGCCTATTGGAACTGACAGCTCAGCTGTGCGGTGATTGCTGCCTCTGTGACTGCGCTCAGAGAGCAGCTCTTTTTAATCAACAACAGGGACTATTTAATGTCAGTCAAACTCTTCCAAGGAATCAGATTAGCGATTGTTTAAATTGTGAATTGCCCCACAGTGTGAATAGCCTATACTTTGATGCGTTTTGTTTGTTGGTGGTTGTATAATTGCAATATTACAATATTGCTTAACTAAACTGTTTCATTATAATGCTGTCATAATGCATTAATCACATAATTATGAAGCATTGTTAGACATGATATAAAATAACAGAAGACCTATACCTTTTATTGTACAGAGTTCCACGGGAAATCTGGGGGTGGCTGTTACAAAGACCCTCACTCACCTTCACGTCATGTGGCTAGTCGTTAGGTAGCCATAGTTACACGTTGAAGGTTGAATCTCCAGATATGGAGATAACCAACACATCCCTCCATATATGGAGATAACCGACGAATCTCACTAAGTCTGACCTCACAAGCCCCATATTTGGACACGAACAACATATAACTCCATATATAGAAAGTGAGCGTAAGGCGGAGTTTCGCTCCAGATGACGTATTTCCCGTCGCCATCCTCGAGGGACGTCACTTATAATAATAATAATAAGTGCACTACAACGTTTACACAACCTCCATGACGATCCTATTACTGTATGTATTGAGATAGATTGTTGTAGGCTACAACAGTTATCATCAAAATAAACCATATCAAAGTGTGCAGGACATTTCTCTCTCAAAATAACAACTTTTCTAGTGTTATTTCTTATCCTGGTAAACATCATGGGTCTGTTTCTTGTTCAGCCATGTCAGATATATTTTCTCTTTAAACAAAACCGTTTGCTCAATCTCATTGTAGGCTATATCCTATAATATATTCAATAGATATATTTTTATGACAGATTTACTGGCCTCAACCTCCCGTGTAATATGTATTAGCCTAGACACTTGAGTCAACTCTCTGCCACTTTACGCAGATCATCTGAGAGAGAACATTGTGGTAAAGCAAGGATCACTTTGTATTGAGAGAGAGAGGTGCGCTTTCTCTAATTATCCAACAGAAGAGAGAGAGAGAGAGAGAGAGAGAGAGAGAGAGAGAGAGAGAAATGGTCAAGCCTATAATAAATAGAAATATATTTGTTATGCCAAATTACAAAACCAAACCCGAGTGGCCCCGTAATGGTCTTGTCCAGTTCCGTCCCGTTCTGATTCCCTTTTTTTTTTTTTTGAGACCTGTGACATTGTCCTGAAATCCGTTCATTTCCGAGGTTCAGAGAGGACCCGAGCATTTAGCTTATTATTAGGCTATTTAAAGTCCATGCGTGCCTCTGCCTTTCATGTGGTGATACTCAATCTAACTAACTAACTGTCTGCAGCTGTGTTAACTGATTGACAGACTGGCACTGTCAGAAGTCAGAGCGGTGTAAACTTTATCATGTAATGTAGACTTATTATTGTCCAATGCTGCTGGTTGGTTGCCTAGGAATCTATAATATTAACATTGAAACAAAAGCCAGGGAGAAAGGAATGCTTTTAGGCTATTTTCTATCTACAGAGGTAAGTCATTTTCCGTTTGTTTGTAATAGTAGGCTAGAAAGAGAGAGAGAAAGAGAGAGAGAGAAATGGTAGAGTGAGCTTCACTTTAAGACGGGACCTGTGTTGCATTGCCGATTAAAATATAATCTCTTTAGGCCTAATTAAGCCTATTTATTAAATCACAATCGAATGTTGTTTACTTGCATAAAATGGGGACACTTTTTTTAATTGTAGGCTATTTTATATTTAGTCACTGGAAAATGTTTCAAGATCTGATCTCTCAGTACTGTTGCTTCAAGTTTTTTTTCTTCTTTTTTTTTGACTGGTCCCCCTCAGCAATGGCGCTGGTTTTGTAGGCCGATAACTCCAAATCGGCCTACAAAACGTCATACGCACGTTCCCTATAGAGACATAGCTGCTGACATCAGTATGACATCACACTGCTGACATCAGTATGACATCACACCGTACACAAATGACCCTTATATAAGACCGGCATTATCTACCGACAGATTGTGGAGATAAGCGACCAACGGTCGCTTATCTCCCGATTAGGGAGTCTTACTGGTATTGATAGTCAGTGTGACTATAATATCAACATTACATTAAATTAAGACACCACATCAATATAACATATTTCCAACAGATTTTGGTTTCCCATATAGGCCTACATATTTCAGATCAGGACATTTGCTATATGATCATTAGATCGTAACGTCATTTAACGTTAAACTGCACTGCACTGACTGTGCAGTGTAGGTCACAATAATATTAATAACAACTTGTGTTGCGCAATACACTTACAGCAAATTACTCAGGTGTGTGTGTGTGTGTGTGTGTGTGTGTGTGTGTGTGTGTGTGTGTGTGTGTGTGTGTGTGTGTGTGTTTCATAAACATACACAATTCAAAGTGCTTTACTTATTAATTGCATCAAAAATAAAACACATTTTAAAGCACGATAGAAGGAATAAACAATATAAAACATAGCCAACATAAAAATAAATAACCCAAGACAGTGGTAACATAAATGTTAAGGTGTATTATTCTTTTGAAACATATATGAATAAACGTAGGTTCACCAAGCCTCCACCAACCCCTCAGATGAAAATAGCTGATCTACAACCTCACAAAGTGTCACATTATGCAGCAAAAATACATTTTGGTTGAAACAGCAGATTTAGTCAACAAAAAAAAATGATATTTAGTCGACTAAAACTATACTGAAAGTAAAACCTTTCACATGACTAAAATATGACCATTAAATTCAATAAAATACTTGTACATTTGCTGTGAAACTAGTGGGGAAAATGAACCCTTAAACTGTAAACTGTAAACTTGGCATTAAAATGAACCCTCATATTCTAATGCTTTAGACATAAAGTACCATGTTATTATTTTCTCATGACACCAGATCAGAATCAAATATTTGTGATTTCCCAGATAAAATACATGATAATTTTTTAAAGAAAAGTCCTGTCTCTCACTCTTGTGCCAGTGTACCTTCACTGTGCCAATGTTGGCACCCTGCCTAAGCAGCACATACACATACGCACGCACGCACGCACGCACGCATGTTTCTGAACATTATTTTAATTAATAAATATGGTTCTGAACCAACATTATTTTAATTCATAAATATGTTTCTGAACCAACATTATTTTAACTAATAAATACCTTTCTGAACCAACAATATTTCCCCAGCATATAACCCTATGTTGGGCGTCGAAAAGTGCTGATCTACAAGCATACCTCAAACAAATCGTTTATTAAATCTTTTATAAAATTATTTAATAGGGCTATTTTTACAAACCAAATCTAGTATGCTGGTCTCTGGCACTAAACATGTTCAGATAGGGGTTTGCAGCCAAATAATTCCATTTCCAGAAGCCCTTTACTCTAATTATACCAGGGTCGGAAACCCTTGAGTCACACCAGAAAATAGCTTCTCGTCGTGTTACACTACGTGTTGTTACCCATCACATTCTGTCATCTAACGTTAAACTGCACTGACTGTACAGTGTATAGGTCACAGAACATTATTAATAACAACAATGTGGTGTAACACATGTCGCCCAATGCACTTACAGTAAATGACTCAGGCGTCTGTGTGTGTGTGTGTGTGTGTGTGTGTGTGTGTGTGTGTGTGTGTGTGTGTGTGTGTGTGTGTGTGTCTGCTTGTGCGTGTGCGTGTGTGTTTTTAGTGAATTTAGTCAGTTTAACCACACAGGAAGAGTTGCTATGGTGATCGCTGCACACTCATTCATTCTGCAAGTGTCTGCACCTGGAAAATAGCAGATCTACAAGCTCACAACGCGTCGCGGATGCAAGGTGTTGTGAGCTTGTAGATCAGCCACTGTTGTCACGGAACACGCCACGATGAGTTTATGAGTTTATTTTGAGTTTATTTTGTATCCCCATTAGCTGTTACACCTGGCAACAGCTATTCTTCCTGGGGTCCACAGAAAATAATAATAATAAAAAAAGTAAATAAAATCATGTTTACAAATATCACAGAAAAATATATAATCAAATAAAAATACTCTACAGCATAAAAACACGGTTAGTGCATTCAGATAATGTTACATGGTATACAGTGAATATTATATACATAATTACAATTAATCCAGATGTATGAGAAACTGCTTTAGTCTGTTCTTAAAATGCATTTTACTGTTAATTGATGTAATACATACTGGTAGAGAGTTCCAAAAAGTCATTGCCCTGTACATGACTGTATTCTTCATTGCATTAGTTCTTGGCTTAAGTGCTGTAGTTTATGCAGGTCCTTTTTAGCTGCATTGGACCACACAACTGGACAGGAGTCAAGATGGGATATGACTAGTGCCTGGATAACCTGAACAACAGATGTTGGAGTTAAAAACTCAGCACATCGCCTTATCATGGACAAACCCCCTCCCATTTTCTTTGTTATATTATCAATGTGAGAAGACCATGTTAGATGACTGTCCAATGTTACACCAAGTAGTTTTGTTTCATCCACCTGCTCAATTTCTAAATCCCTCAGATGCAAATGTGGTTGGGGTATTGACTTTAGCATGTACTGTGATCCAAATACAATAGATTTCGTCTTTGAGATGTTCAGGACCATCCTATTGTTCACCATCCACTCTGATATGTATTGTAGCTCCTTGTTAAGAGCTACAGACAGGTCCTCTACATTAGTATCAGACATATACAGAGTGGTATCGTCAGAGTACATGGCTATATTGGCCCTGTCTAAGACCAGTGGCATGTCGTTTGTAATTATGGTGAACAACAAAGGACCTAAACATCTCCCTTGTGGAATTCCACAATGAATGTGTTTAATATCTGAGAGACTCCCCTTATAAAATACTCTCTGCGAGCTTTTTATCCACCTTACCGCAGATGCATTAAAACCATAACAAAAACGTTTGTCAAGCAGCAGATTGTGATCAATTATATCAAACGCAGCACTATAATCCAACATTACAGACCCCACTAGTCTCTTAGTATCTGCATACATTAGACAGTCATCTATTAGCTGTGTCAGTGCTGTACATGTTGAATGCCCATCTTTATAGGCATGTTGAAAGTCTGTATTTAATTCATTCTCAGAGAAATATGATTGAATTTGGTTGAAGACAAATTTTTCCATCAATTTAGCAAGAACTGGCAGAATGCTTATGGGGCGGCTGTTATCCCCTGTGATGTTTATTTTTGAATGTTTGGGTATTGGAATAACTTTAGCTTCCTTCCATACTTGTGGACACAGATCCCACTTAAGGCTCTGATTAAAAATGTGAGTAATAGGTTTAGTTACTAGGTGTACAGCGATCTTCAGTAACTTGCCATCCAGGTTGTCCAGGCCTGCAGACTTCTCACAGTGTATTGAAAGTAGATGTTTCTCCACCTCCTCAAAGCTAATAGGTTCAAAACTAAACATACAGACCTTATTCTTCATAATTTTGTCTGCTATAGAGGAACCAAAATGCACATCATTACGAGATACATCATTTCTTAACCTGTCTACTTTACTGGTGAAGAAACCATTAAAGTACTGAGCTATATCATACAGTTTAGTAATAAAAGCCCCATCAACTTCAATGAAGGAGGAAGCCCTATTAGAACCCCTTAACCAAAGCATTGTTAAATGTTTTCCACAGCAGTTTACTGTCAGTTCCTATTTCATTTATCCTTGTTTGATAATAGCATTTCTTTTTCTTTCTATTCATTTTTGTCACATTATTCCTTAATTTACAGTATATCTGCCAGTCAGCCTGACTGCCAGATTCACTTGCCTTTTGCTTAGCACCATTTCTTAAAGCCATGCCGTTCTTAATTTCATTATCAATCCAAGGTGCTCTTACAGATTTAACAGTTTGTTTTCTAATTGGAGCGTGCTTGTCAGCTATTGACAAAAATAACTGCATAAACAAATTCAAAGCCAGCTCTGGATTCTCCTCTTCACTAACAGTATGCCATGGTATGTTTTTCAGTTCTTCTAAAAATGAGCCCTCTCTGAAGTTCTTGTAAAATCTCTTGTAGATTACCTTTGGAACCGCTTTTGGAATTTTTGCCTTTCTAGTAAAATCCACTATGTTGTGGTCCGTGCACCCAAATGCAACTGAAATCGCCTTTGAGCATAGATCAGCTGCATTTGTAAAGATATGATCAATACAGGTAGAGGAGATGCCATGTATTGTTGTTTGAGTTCTGGTTGGCTGGTTAACCAACTGTGTTAAATTACATGTATTTGCAGTAGCTTGGAGGGTTTTCTTAAGAGTGCATGTTGGAGAGAACCAGTTAATATTCATATCTCCCATTATATACAAGTATGATGAAGAAGTATAAAAGCCAGGATTTACTTGAGTGATGTGATGTGGGTTGAATGGACGGACGGACGAGGCTGGCACATTGCACTGCGACTGCACACAACAGCGCCGAAAAATAAACATCCAATGCAAGGGACAGTAGTGGGAACACAAGCTAGGAGTTCCATTCAGCGGCACACCACTTCCAATCAAACTACAACAACGCGTTAACCTCAGGCTGGGACTTTTCTCCATGCTCAGTTATGTCTCCGTTGCTGCAGCAGTGTTTAGCGCGAGCAGCACAGAGCACACACAAAGTGCGGAGTTGTACGCTGCGTGCAGCATCAGAGAGAGTGCATGATGCATGTCATAGGTAGGCAGAGGCTATATCAACGATTATGTCCGACCCAAATCGACGTCCGACAATTAATTATGAAAAGTCAGGCTTGTCCGGTCCCATGGGTTTTCGGTTGGGTATCCCAGCTCTAACACACACACACACACACACACACACACACACACACACACACACACACACACACACACACACACACACACACACACACACACCAATACCAAATGGAAAAAGGGGCCTCTCACAGTGACACTCGGTGTTACACCACATGTTGTTATCTAACATTAAACTTACAAAATGTCAGATGTAAGATCTACACTGCATTTTTCTCGAACCCCCCCCCCACACCCCTTTTTCCCCACATGTAAAATTGTTAATCTTGAAAATCTTAATCTTAATCTTGAAACATAAAGAAAACCCAGTCTGACGTTGGGACTTTAACCAACAAACAAATGAATCTGCCTGATCAATTAAACTGATTGATTGATTGATTGATTGATTGATTGATTGATTGATTGATTGATTGAAGAATTTATTAGTAGTTTGCAATAGAAAAAAAAGTACAGTACAAATCAATGGTAAAACAGACGGATAGAACATAGTATAACATCAATTTCAAAAGCAGAAAAACGATAACATCGAATACAAAGGCAGAAAAAAGTGGGGTGGGTTTACAAGTCTCAAGTAGCAGCCGCCTGAAGGTGACTTTTCATACCAATTTCGAAGGAGGCTAGGGATTTGCACTCATTTAAGGCTTGCGGAAGGGTGTTCCACATGTTGGTGGTGTGGCAGGAGAACAAATTAGAGCCTTGTTTAGTGTTAAATCTACATTGAACATGATTAGTGGAGATGCCTCTGGTGTTGTGATCTTTTAAGATAAGTGATCATTTAATAAAATAACAAATTATCATGTTTACTTAATCATGAAAGGTTTTAATCTGCCTCACGGCGCGTAGGCTACAAAACGGAGCAGAGAGGTTACAGAGTCACTGTTCATGTCTCTACACTAAACCTGGAAAAACCTACTTCAATTATAGTTTAATTTATAAATATCTTGTTACTTTGTAGCCATTATAGGTTCATTTATAAATGTCTGGTTACATTGTAACCCTTATTTATAAATGTCTGGTTACATTGTAACCATTATAGGTTCATTTATAAATGTCTGGTTACATTGTAGCCATTATAGGTTCATTTATAAATGTCTGGTTACATGGTAGCCATTATAGGTTCATTTATAAATGTCTTGTTATATTGTAGCCATTATAGGTTCATTTATAAATGTCTGGTTTTGGGGTGCCTGCTGGCCTAGCGGTCCAGGTGAATACCACATAGGCTCTGATGCCTGACAGCGTGTTGCGGTTTCGACTCCCAGTCCTGACGACCTTTGCTGTGTGTCACTTCCCATCTCTCTCCCATTTCCTTTCATATCAAATAATAATGTTTGGTAAACTTTGGTTACATTGTAAACATTACAGTTTAATTTGTTAAAGTTTAGTCTTTTGTACCGGCTGCTCTCAAGCTGTACAATGAGACACACAACGGTCGATTGATGAGGACTACCTTCCTAACCTAGGACGACGACGGTAGCCTTTTTTACTGGAACAATAGTACTGACTCTGACCTCTAAGGACCTTCCAGGAAGGGTGCTCATGTGCGTCTTGCTGCGTCACCCTTTCTTGTTTCTTATTGTTTTCTAGTTGTTTTTTTTTTTTTTTTTTTTTGCACTGAACTAGTGAACTTTGGACATTCTGCAGTTTTTGTTGACTGTTATGGTCACTTTGATTTGGGCACTATACTATATTGATAGTTGAGCTTGAGGACACTTTATGTTTATATATATATATATATATATATGTATTGGCCCGAATATAGTACAACTCTGATTATAAGACGACCCCTATTTTCAATTATCATTTAGGGGGGAAAAAAATATGTTGAAGACAAAAAAGTTATTTATAAAGACAAACTTTTTATTATAAAATTATTATAGAAAAACTCCTACAGAGATAACATTCTGCTGTATTTTTTGTATTGTATTAACATTCACAATTAAGACTGTGAAAAACTAATTGTAGACGGCAACAAAACAGTAGTGCCATAGGCCTACATCATTGGTCAAACAACTGTGCAATAAACTCAGGGGCGCTGGAAGTGGGGTGCTGAGGGAGCTGCAGCTCCCCTGGTGGTGGGGAGAAAAAAAAAAAAAAAAAAACGTTTTTTTTTTAATAAGTCTATATACACACACACATAGCTATATTAAAACAATAATGTATTTGACTTTGGGGAATAAAATATGTTGAAAAAAGGTATTTGATTATCACATGGTGACCTAATCACATGGTCACCTTGCCACTTCCAGTCAGAAGGGAAGTCAAATTTAAATCCCGCTTTGATGGCACACTAGTCTCGCGTAGCCAGACAACTATGCCACAATCTCTGAATGCTATATAGAGTCTGGAACAGCAGCTCCCGAACGGCGAGTATCGAAAACGGGCATTAACCTTCAAAAAAATATATTTTAAAATGTCATTTCTGCTAAGCAGCAAGCTAAACACGCTTATATGATTTTTATTTATATAATGATAAATGTGTGTGATGTGAGACGGAAACGGAAGTGACGTGGGGGCTTCACTTCCGCTTCATCTTCGCACTCATCATTTCTTCCCCCGGTCTGCCAGACTGTATGCTGGGAGCATTTGACCAAATCGCGGAGGCAACCGTCTGGCCACGCGAGACTAATGGCACACCAAAGTCTATTTATTTGAGAACTAGAAACTGTCTATAGGCTCATTGTTGCAAACTAACACCGTTGTATATGGGGAATAAAAAACAGTAGAAAACTGTTACAAAAATAATACCTGATTTTGTAGTGTGTGCGTGAGTGACTGTGTGTGTGCATGCGTGCTGTGTGTTGCACCGTGTGCTAAAATAACTAGTAACTATATAGCTCCTTGTTACACCGTTGTGCGGGGAATAAGCACCCGAAACCGTAATAAAAATAACTCAAAACCGGATAAAAAACGTGAATTTTTCGGCCTTTGGCCGCACGCATGAACTCCTCCAGGCTCAGCTCCCCTTGGGATTTGGGAGTTCCAGCGCCCCTGAATAAACTGCATTAACCACCAAAGTCAAATGCTATTCAAGAACAACACAGACTAATCAAAGTCTAGATTGCAACAAAACAGTAGTGCAATACATCATTGATGAAAATCTGTGCAATAAACAGTTTGCTATATTGCAGTTTGCAATAAAAAAAAAACAGAAAAAAAGGCCTAACAGCTTGCTGTAAAACGTGACTGGGAGGGGAAGGGAAGGGTGCTACATTGCAATACAAACGTGCAATAAAACAGCAGTGCAAAGTGTCCTTTGGCTCCTCATATGTGTATCAATCAGAATAGACTACAGTCCATTACTCACAGAGATCTTCTGCCTCGCTGGGCTCACTGTCACTCTCATCACTGTCCTCGTCTCGTTGTTCCACGGGACCTGTTGTGTCTTTAGTTTTGTTTAGAATTAGCGCCTCCCACTGGTTGCTTTTATTTTGATACTGTGTGATACTGTGTGTACCAGTAGTTTTCCATGAGCCCAGTACTTTTCCATTCACACCTGGTACTAATGGTCACACCTGGTACTGATCAATGCTATTAGCCACACAAGAAAAAGCCAGTTTCTCAGTTTGTTGAATGCAGCCACCGAGTACAGCTGAATGAATCTGCTCTGCTACTTTTTCTGTGTTTAGGCCTTCGAAATCATCTTCTGTAAGTAAATGTTTTACACAGCTCAGCTTGTAGATCGGTGCTTTTTGTGAAGTACTGTATTTCATTTGTTTGACAGTAATTTGAGTACCTTTTTCATGCTTACAGTATGTTTGCCATGCCTACAGCATATCTGTGATATTTTGATGCTTTGCTTATTGTATAGCATTTCATTTTTGCATCTTGCTTATTGTATTGTATTGTTTGTTTTCCCCCAGTTTCACTCTTATTCATTTAAGTCCATGTTGGCGATTAAAGGAGCTTGGAAGCTAGATCCTGACTCCGTCTGACTTTTTGAATGGAGTTTGGCTTGCTGCTTAATTGTGTACCTACACACACAAGGGGAGCAGTACAGTGAAAAGAAGAGTACGCAGCTGGCTAAACAACGCTATAGCAGCAGATCGCAGTGAGTAACAGATCTACAGATCGCAGTGAGTAACAAACAAATCATGGATGAAAATAATCAGCAAGTCACTAGACCAAAGGCTGCTTCATCTGCCAAATACTCTGAAAGCCGTCATTCATCACGCTCATCCAGAACATCAGTTGGTGTTGCAGCAGCACGCGCAAGAGCATTGGCAGAGGCTGCACGAGCACGTGCTGCATTTTCTGATAGGGAGACTGCCATCAAAGTCGACAAAGCAAGATTAGAAGCTAATTTGGATGCCCTGAAGCTACAACAAGAGGCAGCAGCGGCTGTGGCCCACGCAGAGGTATTGGAGGCTGCAGCAGAGGCTGAGGAGTTTCATAGCGGGAAAAGCTTCCCACTACCAGAACAAAGTGCACATGAACGTGTGAGCGAATATGTCAGGGACCAAGCCAGTCGTCTTAGCCAGCAGTCTCAGTCACCTTTGAATGTAACGGATGAACCCCTAGCAGAACACAATATTCAGCATCCTTCTCAAAGTGATGACTTTCAGGATGTTTTGGGAGATGATGATGATAATTATGATGAGGAGGATGGTGCAGCTGGTGGTGCCGACCCCTCAGCTCATAATGTAGCTTTTAGGGAAGATCAGAACCAGTATGTTGTGGTCGATTCCTATCCCTCAGGTCATAACTCGCAACCAAGGTCAGTGCAGCCCCAGACAGTATCGACTGCCAACCCCCCAGATCGGAACCAGCATGTTGCGGTCGATTCTTATTCCCCAGTGCGTAACTCTCAACCTAGGGCAGTGCAGGCCCAGGCAGTATCGAGTTCCTACCACTCGGTACGTAACTTACAACCACGGTCAGTGCCGTCCCAGTCTGTTTCGAGGCCTCACGATTCTCCCTCAACTGGCAATGCAAAAAAGGCCAATTCTCCTCAAATTAAAAGGGAACAGCAAACATCTAGTTCACCAGTACGTCATCCAGAGTCTTCAGTCATGATGGACATGGCAAAGTACCTGGCTCGCAGAGAGGTTGTGAGCAGCGGCCTAACGAAATTTGATGACCATCCAGAAACATATAGAGCTTGGAGGTCATCATTCTGCAACACAATTAGAGATTTGGATCTTACTGCTGGTGAAGAGATTGACCTGCTGTCAAAATGGTTGGGTAAGGAGTCCTCCGAATACGTCAGGCGTCTGAGGGCAGTTAATATAGGAAACCCTGTAGCAGCTTTACGAATGATCTGGGCAAGATTGGAGGAATGTTACAGCGCTCCAGAGGTCATAGAAAGTGCTCTGTTCAGAAGGCTGGACAGCTTTCCCAAAATCAACCAGAGAGACAACTACAAGTTAAGAGAATTGGGAGATCTTTTGATGGAGCTACTCTCAGCAAAGGAAGATGGCTATCTGACAGGTTTGGCATACTTGGATACCCCTCGGGGCATTGGGCCCATCGTAGAAAAACTGCCTTACGGCTTACAGGAGAAATGGATTTCTCAGGGGTCAAAGTATAAGGAGGAATATCACGTCTCATATCCCCCCTTTGCTTTCTTTACCAATTTCGTCTGCCATCAAGCAAAAACTAGAAATGATCCTAGCTTCGTACTTCCTGGCAACAGCACTCCTCGGTTTGAGAAACCTCCCCCAAAGCGTCTTCACTTCCAGAATCCAGTGTCAGTGCATAAGACTAATGTCTCTCCTGCTGAATCCCAGAACGAAACAGCACCTAAAGACGATCCAGCTAAACACTGTCCCATCCATAATAAGCCCCACCCACTGAAGAGGTGCCGTGGCTTCAGAATGAAGACAATGGAAGAACGTAAAGCTTTGCTGAAAGAGCAAGGGATCTGCTTTAAGTGTTGCTCGTCCTCTTCACATCTTGCTCGCAACTGCAAGGCCGTATTGAAGTGCGATGAGTGCAACAGCGACAGTCATCCTACAGCCTTACACCCCGGTCCTCCTCCAGCATCATTCAGGTCTACGAAGCCCCCATCAGACCACGGCGGGGAGGAGGAAAATGAAACTGGCAGGGAGACAGAAGATGGGAATACTTCTTCAGCGCCAGCAGTGAGCTCTATGTGTACAGAAGTTTGTGGCAGCAACCTCAATGCAAAGTCCTGCTCCAAGATAAGCCTAGTTAAGGTGTATCCTATAGGGCACCCTGAGAAAGCTGTGAGAATGTATGTCATGCTCGATGACCAGAGCAACAGATCATTAGCCAGGTCAGAGTTTTTTGAACTGTTTAGCATCCATGGCAGTACACCCCCCTACACCTTGAAGACATGTGCCGGTACTAGAGAGAGCTCAGGCAGAAGAGCTTCAGGTTTTCAGATTGAATCACTCGACGGTGGAATCCGCATGCCATTGCCAACACTAATTGAATGCAACGACATACCAGACAATCGTGATGAAATCCCAACACCTGAGGCAGCTCTTCATCACCCCCATCTCAAGAGCCTTGCTGATGAGATTCCAGCTCTAGACCGTGCAGCCCATATCCTTCTCCTTCTTGGGAGAGATATACTAAGTGTTCATAAGGTGAGGCGTCAAATCAATGGCCCTGGCAACACACCTTTCGCTCAGAAGTTAGATCTGGGTTGGGTCTTGGTTGGTGATGTGTGCTTAGGGAACGCCCACAAGCCGACTGTTCACAGCTTTAAGACGAGCGTCCTTGAAAATGGAAGACCTTCACTGTTCAGACCATGTACGAGCCATGTCCACCTTAAAGAGAAGGTCAATTCCAGCTCACAGCAAAATCTCTCTCAAGGCCACTGGAGTAGCAGACGGGAAGATTCCCTTGGACTCAGTGTCTTCAAGAGAACAGTCGATGACGATAAGCGTGCATTGTCCATCGAAGATGAACTCTTTCTAGAGATAATGGACGAGGAGGTCTTCCAGGATGAGTCCAACAGCTGGGTTGCGCCTCTTCCCTTCAGGTCTCCCAGGCCACCCCTGCCAAATAATAGAGAACAAGCTGTCACTCGCCTCTCTTCATTGCGACGTTCGTTAGAACGAAAGCCAAAGATGAAAGAGCAGTTCTTTACTTTCATGCAGAGGCTCTTCGACAGCAACCATGCAGAACCAGCACCTCCACTGCCAAAAGGAAGAGAGTGCTGGTATTTACCATCATTTGGAGTCTATCACCCCAGAAAGCCAGACCAAATCAGAGTGGTTTTCGACTCGAGTGCACAATACAATGGCATCTCCCTGAACAACGTCCTGCTCACTGGACCGGACCTGAATAACAGCCTGCTGGGTGTCCTGATTCGTTTCAGGAAGGAACGCGTCGCAGTGACTGCTGACATTCAGCAGATGTTTCATTGTTTTGTTGTAAGGGAAGATCATCGGGACTACCTGCGCTTTCTCTGGTATCGGGACAACGACCCAAGCAAGGATGTGGTCGAGTACAGGATGAGGGTCCATGTATTCGGCAATAGCCCGTCACCAGCCGTGGCTACCTACAGCCTCCGACGGGCAGCGATAAAGGGCGAACAGCAACACGGGCCAGACACCAGACACTACGTAGAAAGGGAGTTCTACGTAGATGATGGACTCATCTCCTTGCCAACAGAGGAGGAAGCAATTAGCCTGATAAAGAGGACACAAGACTCGCTCTCTGAATCAAACCTGAGGCTTCACAAGGTCACATCAAACAGCATTGATTTCCTAAGAGCATTCCCGGTGGAAGACCACGCAAAGGACATCAAGGACCTTGACCTTGATGGAGAAACTCTTCCCACACAGCGCAGCCTTGGCTTAAGCTGGGAAGTTTCTACTGACACTTTCACGTTCCAGGCGTTTGTCAGTGAAATGCCCTTCACACGCCGTGGAGTTCTGTCTACGATCAACAGCCTCTTTGATCCTCTAGGCTTTGTCGCTCCTGTCACTATTAGAGGAAGATTCTTGCTCAGAGAACTGTCTATCGGCGCAGGCGACTGGGATGATCCACTCCCACCAGAGAAGTACAGTGTGTGGGAGGCATGGAGGAGCTCACTACGAGAGTTACAACAACTTCATATCCCTCGAGCTTACACGGTCACCTCTCCCGCAAAAGCTATGCGAAAGGAAATCTGCATCTTCTCAGACGCTTCAACCAAAGCCATTGGTGCTGTAGCATACCTCAAGACGACTACTGAGGATGGTCAGATCAATGTTGGCTTCGTTCTGGGGAAGTCGAGACTGGCACCACAACTTGAGCCCACTATACCCAGACTAGAGCTGTGTGCTGCAGTACTAGCCGTGGAAATGGCCGAGCTTATTGTCCAAGAGATCGACCTCCAGCCTGATGCTGTAACCTTCTACTGCGACAGTAAGGTGGTGCTCGGATATATCTGTAATGAGTCGAAGCGCTTCTATGTATATGTCCATAACAGAGTTCAAAGAATTCGCCAATCCACTCAGCCAAAGCAGTGGAAGTACGTGCCCACGGAACATAATCCTGCCGATCATGTTTCCAGGTCTGTCGATGCTTCTCAGCTCGCAGACACCAACTGGCTCACAGGTCCAGCATTCCTGTATGAACAGCATGAAGTCTACAGTGAACAGCAAGACGTCAATGAGCTAGTTGAACCTAGTGCAGACACAGAGATTCGTCCAGAAGTGACAAGCTGTGCCACTAGCACAAGAGACAAGCCACTTAACCCTGAGAGGTTTGAGAGATTCTCTTCCTGGAAGTCCTTGCAAAGAGCAGTTGCAACACTCATTCATGTAGCTCAAGCCTTCCAGTCAACAACCCAACTTCCTACTGAATGCAGTGGCTGGCATCGTTGTTCAAAACCCCACACTGTCAGTACACTGTCCAAGGCAATGAACGCAATAATCCTCTCTGTGCAGAAGACAACCTTCTCTGAAGAATTGGATGCTCTTTCAAAGGGAGGTACCGTCAACAAGAAAAGTCCTCTGGCAAAGCTGAATCCAATCCTGGATGAAGATGGCCTGCTCAGAGTTGGAGGCAGGCTAAAGCAAGCAGACTTGACCAGCCAAGAGAAGCACCCAATCATTTTGCCTGGCAAGCATCATGTTTCCACATTGCTCATACGCCACTATCATGAACAAGTGGAGCACCAAGGCCGCACGTTCACAGAAGGAGCTGTTCGAAGTGCGGGAATATGGCTGATTGGTGGCAAGAGAAGGATCAGCAGCATTCTTCAGAAATGCGTCAAATGTCGAAAGCTCAGAGGCAAAATGGAAAGGCAGAAGATGTCAGACTTACCAGAGGAACGTCTGAGCACCTCACCACCTTTTACGTACACAGGTCTGGATGTCTTCGGTCCTTGGACAGTGGCAGCAAGGCGCACAAGAGGAGGTCTAGCTCACAGTAAGCGCTGGGCCATGCTCTTCACCTGCCTGAGCATTCGCGCTATCCATATAGAAGTCATTGAGTCTATGGATACTTCATCCTGTATTAATGCACTCAGGAGATTCTTTGCCCTCCGAGGCCCCTCCACGCAGATGCACTCTGACTGTGGGACCAATTTCATTGGTGCCTGCAACGAGCTTGAGTTCCAGAAGGTGATGAGAGAGTCGAAGGTGCAGAGGTACATCAACAGTCAAGGCTGTACATGGGATTTCAATCCACCCCACTCCTCGCATATGGGCGGCGCATGGGAGCGCATGATCGGAGTTGCACGGAGAATCTTGGATTCTATGCTGATGCACACAAGTTCTTCCAGCTTAACTCATGAGGTCCTGTGCACCCTGATGGCGGAGGTGACGGCCATTGTCAACTCTAGGCCTTTAGTTCCAGTCTCAGCAGACGGAGACTCACCTCTGATACTTACACCTGCAATGCTCCTCACACAGAGGCAGAGTGTACCACCCCCACCTGGGAAGTTCACGGAGCATGATCTCTATAGACAGCAATGGCGCCAAGTGCAGTACCTAGCTGACCAGTTTTGGAATCGCTGGAAGCGAGAGTATCTGCAGACACTGCAAGTCCGCCGCAAATGGCAAGACTCAAGTCCTAACATTGAAGTCGGAGATGTTGTCTTACTGAAGGACAACACAGCAGCCAGGAATGACTGGCCTATGGCAGTCATAACGAGCACCTTTCCCAGCAATGATGGAAGAGTTCGCAAAGTAGAACTCCAGGTAGCCAAGCAAGGAGCAAGTAAGAAGTTCCTCAGGCCTGTGTCTGAGATCATCCTTCTCCTGAAGAACACCTCCACGTCTGGAGACGAAGCAACTACGAAAGGGCAAGTGGTAAAGACTTGACCCCAACGGTGGGTTATGTACTAGTGACCTCTGACCCCGAAGCCTGAAGAAGTAGGACTGTAATCCTTGCAATTCTGTTTAGTTACAGTATATATGTTAATATGTATGTGGCATCTTTACAGATACCAGGCGGGGAGTGTTGTGTCTTTAGTTTTGTTTAGAATTAGCGCCTCCCACTGGTTGCTTTTATTTTGATACTGTGTGATACTGTGTGTACCAGTAGTTTTCCATGAGCCCAGTACTTTTCCATTCACACCTGGTACTAATGGTCACACCTGGTACTGATCAATGCTATTAGCCACACAAGAAAAAGCCAGTTTCTCAGTTTGTTGAATGCAGCCACCGAGTACAGCTGAATGAATCTGCTCTGCTACTTTTTCTGTGTTTAGGCCTTCGAAATCATCTTCTGTAAGTAAATGTTTTACACAGCTCAGCTTGTAGATCGGTGCTTTTTGTGAAGTACTGTATTTCATTTGTTTGACAGTAATTTGAGTACCTTTTTCATGCTTACAGTATGTTTGCCATGCCTACAGCATATCTGTGATATTTTGATGCTTTGCTTATTGTATAGCATTTCATTTTTGCATCTTGCTTATTGTATTGTATTGTTTGTTTTCCCCCAGTTTCACTCTTATTCATTTAAGTCCATGTTGGCGATTAAAGGAGCTTGGAAGCTAGATCCTGACTCCGTCTGACTTTTTGAATGGAGTTTGGCTTGCTGCTTAATTGTGTACCTACACACACAAGGGGAGCAGTACAGGACCCGCCTCCTCCCACAGAACGTCATCCTCGCTGCCATCCATAGCATTGGAAACGCAGCATTTCTTGAACCCATTGATGATGCTCTCTGAGGAAACAGCATCCCAGGCATGTAGGATCCATTCACAGAGCAAACGCACAGCAGGCTTCTGGATCCTTCCAGTTGGCGTTAGTGCGTGATCTGCAGACAGGAGCAACTCTGTGTATCTCTTGCGCAGAATGGCTTGTTGACGACAACATCAAGCACCTGTAGCTGGCTTGTCATTCCCCCGGGGATGATCACTGGGTCACCATTCATCTCGCGCACTTGCTTTTTGACAGGCTCAGTCAAGTGTCCACGGAAAGCATCCAACACTAGCATGTTTCTTTTTTTTCTGAGCCCCCCGCGCCGTCAGCCCCACACAACTTTGAACCAGTCCACCACTAGCTCTGTCTCCATCCAGCCCTTTGCCTGGGCACGTACAATAATGCCAGGTGGCATGGGTTCTTTGGGGACTGTCTTGCGTCTTAAAATCACATACGGGGGTAGTTTTGTACCATCAGCAAGGCACGCCAACATCACTGTAATCCTGCTCTTCTCTTTACCAGTAGACTTCACTAAGACTGATTTCTCACCTTTCTTGTGCACGGTGACAGGTACTGGCATGTCGAAATAAACAGGAGTTTGATCAGCGTTGCCCATCTGATCCAAGGGGTAGTCATGTTTCTTTCTTAACTCAAGCACATATCGCTGATAGGACAGTAGCTTTTCTCTGAAGTCAGAGGGCAAGCGCTGGGCAAGGCTTGTTCTGCGTCGCAACACTAGTCCATTTCGCCGCATCATTCTTCTACACCAGCCGAGACTCGCTTTGAACTCAGTGGGAGGGATGTTGAGTTCTATGGCTATTTCCAGGGCTTTGAGCTGGATCACGGCTCTGGTGATGGGCATTCCGTCATTTCTTTTCTCAGTGACATATTCACACACCCTCCTGTCAATCTCTTGGAAGCGACCGCTTTTGGGACCACAGAATGCTTTTCTCTGACTGTTTGCACTTTTCAGACATTCTTTTAGTTTTCTCCATTTTCGAACGTGACACTCCGTGACACCATATTTCTTGGCCGCTTGGCAGTTGTTTGTTGACTCTGCTGCGTTAATAACCATTAGTTTAAAGTTGGCATCATAACTTCACCTCTGTTGTTTGCTTATTTGTCCAACTTTGGAGCCATTTTGTTCAAGATGGTCGCGTGGTTGTTGTTGTTGTTGTTCCTCCATTTTACATGACAACTGACTGAAGTTGTCAGCGTGCGTTCACTGTGTCGCTTCACTCACTTTACTGGTTACTTCGGTACCGGCGCCATCTATAATAAAATATCGTCTTAAATTCGGGCCAATAATTTTATTTGTTCCTTTTCTTGATGTACCTTGCTCTTTACTGTACTCTGTTCTTGTTTTTCTTTTATCTTTTTCATACTTCTCTGTAACTTTGTAAATAACCTTATACTGCTGTGCTGCCTCTGGGCAACTGATCTATCTATCTATCTATCTATCTATCTATCTATCTATCTATCTATCTATCTAATGTGTAAATGTTTGGTTACGCTGTAACAATTATAGGATCATTTACCACAGGGGGTGTTGTTAAATTATTGAGGGGGGGTCCCCAGATGATTAGCTTAATGTGCAACATTGTTGTCTTACTCAGTAAACATTTTTCTTAATTTTCTTTTTTTAATGGTGAAAATGTGTGCAAATGTTTGAATATAATACATGAGCAAAACAAAAATCTTTGCTGTTTTCCCCTGAACAACATATTCTGACTTTTCGTAGTACAGACCGTGAAAGCGCGGCCTGAGGATCCTTCTGGCTTTTTGGGGTTTTAAGCGGGACGTGTCAGAAAAGTTACCACAGGGATAACTGGCTTGTGTGGCTTGGGGGGTCATTGACATGAAAATAGTTTGAGAAACACTGATTTAGAAACATGTGTTTTTCATAAAACGGTTAGGATTTAGGAGACATATTTTGTAGAATCAGCCTCAGGTCTTAATGGGTTAAACATTTAGACATTTATACATGTAAGCTCACATTGATCTGCTTTTCAAAAAGGTTGCACAACGTCGTTGTCGGGTGGAAACCTCGTAGCTCCAAGTTTCAGATTTGTACGTTCTTGCAAAGTAAAGACCTTCCTTCATCATACAAGGCCGTCGCACAAAAGTAGTGAAAACAGCCGATCTACAAGCACACGAGGCATTGTGAGCTTGTAGATCGGCTGTTTTCACTGGTTTAAATCATTTTTAAAATGATGAATGCAAAACCAACGGTTTTGGACATACAAGGTTTTTCACCCGACAACGACGACATGTATGTAGGATACCAAATGGAGAAGGGGGAGGAGGGGACTGTGCACACAACCATGCTGCTGCTGCTGCTGCTGCTGTGTGTGTGTGTGTGTGTGTGTGTGTGTGTGTGTGTGTGTGTGTGTGTGTGTGTGTGTGTGTGTGTGTGTGTGTGTGTGTGTGTGTGTGTGTGTGTGTGTGTGTGTGTGTTCAGGCAGTTTAACCACAGAGGATGAGTGCAGCTGATGAGTTAGAAGGGTTGCTATGGTCACACACACACACACACACGCACACGCACACGCACGCACACACACACACACACACACACACACACACACACACACACACACACAATCTGATCTTCAAGCTCATATCGTGTCACAACGAGACCATTTCTGAGCTTATAGATCATCTATTTTTGCTGCAAATAATTAGTATTAATTAGTATTCTATCAGTCATCAAATTATTGGTTCAGGAATGAGACAAACAAAAATAATAAATCTACATAATTTCAAGTCTTCATGGTAAGTAATATATTAATTATTAATAACTGCGTAATTGATTAGCACAAGTCCTTTTTTGGGTGAACTATTCCTTTAAGGGGTTAACAAGTGAAAAACAGACAGAGTGAGACAGCTGTCATAGTTCTGACAGGAAGCAGCTATTAATATGTCTTCAAGCTGACATGGAAACTCCAAAACCACATACATGCTCTACTTTTATTTTATTTTTTTCACAGATGAACTGTGCTTGCAGTTTCACTAAATGCTGTGTCAGCATGTTTTGTCATGAGCAGGTTACTTCAATTATAGGTTCATTTATACATGTTTGGTTACATTATAGGTTCATTCATGATAGGTTCATTTATGAATAAATTAGTCTGGGGGGTCCCCATTATAGGTTCATTTATGAATAAATTAGTCTGGGGGGTCCCCAGCTGATTAGCTTAATGTGCAACATTGTTTTCTCCCTCAACAGTAAACTTTTCTTTTTTTTAATGGTGAAAATGTGTGCAATCTCTCTGTCTCTCTCTCTCTCTCTCTCTCACTCTCTCTCTCTCTCTCTCTCTCTCTCTCTCTCTCATATATATATATATATATATAGTAACTAAAGTATTCTGGGGTCCCCGGAACGTCGGCAGCCAAATAGAAATCATTTTGGACGTCCTTGCCATGATAAAGTTTGAAAAACACTGGCTGTGTCCGAAATGCGGAACTCGTCCCCTACTCCCTAACCCTACATGAGGGATCCAGATGTAGTGTACTACAGTGAACTCATCAGCGCATTTCGGACACTACTCCGTCGTCATCTGGTTGCGTCATCGCTGTCACACAGTTAAAACGCTCAGAGCACTGGCTTTTGGAGCAATAAATAATAGCCGATCTACAAGCTCTCAACACCGCGAAAAGTGACACATTGTGAGCTTGTACATCAACTCCCCAATGCTTGTGGATTGTAAATAACATATACCAACATGTTGCAGTGTTATTATGGGAAATAGGCCTATATAATTATGTTTTTAATTATCGCAATCCAATAAAACAATGTTATATTTTCTTTTTTTGTAATTTGTATTCATTC
>NC_137815.1:7697887-7710387 GCF_963921795.1 Nannobrachium achirus
GAAGAGCTCCCCATTCGTTCTCAAAGTGTAGTCCGGGGACCCTTGGGGGTCCCCAGCTAAATGATAGACTATAATACTGCACGGAAGCGGGGATAGAACCCGAGTTTCCACTTGTCAGTCCAACACACAAGCCATCGCTCCAATCGAGCGCTGAATTTCATAGGCAGGGCTGTTGTATTTAGTTAGGAAGTTATATGAACCAAATGGACCCTCATCTTGGGTATGTAGCCTGCTACGTGCATGTACAAATGGGACCATTTAATTGTACAGTACACTCTCTGAGTTACACCCATGATGAGGGTTCATTTGGTTCCTACTTCAACCTTGTTGCCACCGCTGTTGCTTGGCGGACTGTATGTTGGACTAATGAGTCAAAGCCTCGGGTTTGACTCCCGTATAAGTGCATTGCCACATGTCATGGACCTCTTGGGTTCCCGGACCCACTTTGAAAATCAAAGCTCTATAATATAGGTCTCATGGTAGCTTATATAAATATTTAAGATGATTTAGACGAACAGTTAAGTCGTAGTTTAAAATTAAAACAACTAGGCTATTTTGTGCAGTCCGTTAAATCTTCCAAGTAGAGTCTAAAATAAAAAACAAGGGGTCTGTGTGGTCAGTTAGCCTACCAACAAGTTTGTTAATTTTCACCATTGTTTTCTACTTCTTTCTCGCGGGGCGAGTACTATCACACAACAGCTGAAATTCATTTGCGAGCGCAGCTGGTTGTGGGGATCAATCAGGACCCAGAGCCATTCAAGGAGAGTCGGTGCAGAGTTTGCATCATCTCCGTTCACATGGGGGCAGAGTTGGCAGAACTCTATAATACAAGGCTCTGGCCAGCCTAAGGGCATGCGTAGCCTGTTTTGAAAGAGCGCGTTTGGGAAACAGCTTCGTCGTCGTACCGGAGTGTCCTACGACGGGCTTGTACGACTGCGCTTTGGGAAACCCGGCCATTATGTCTTCAGTCTGACATGGAAAGAGCCAACCCACATACAGTAAACACTACATCTAAACATAATTTATTGCGACCGAAGGTCGCAGTATACCATGAGAAATGTCGAAGCTCAGTCAGTAAGTCAGTCAGTCAGTCAGTCAGTCAGTCAGTACACATTTTTACAGTCTATTATGTATGGTTCTATGGGTTTGTCGCTCTGACATCATGCTCTGATGTCACTGTGATGTAGGGCAGTGGTTCAGGCCATGACCCCCAAAATAATCATATTTAAATTTATATATATATATATATATATATATATATAATATATATATATACAGTATATATATATATTTGTAATTTGTATTCATTCATCGATTAATGAATGAATAATGTTTGTGTCACATTAATTTGTCTCACATGCAGATACACACCCATGTTTGTGATAAAATAGGTTATCTTGCTAATTTAAATAACATATTATTTATCATGATTATTATTGTGGAAGGTTGGGAAGAAAGAGAGAGATCGAAAAACAAAAGCCTCCAGGGTCTATTCTCGTATATTCTCTTCATAAACAACTTTAGAGCTTTTTTTCATAATTTGTTCCTCTGGTGACAAGGCTATGGACATTTGTACGAGGTGTTTTAGCCGGTGTTCTGCTACGGGCGGCTCTGTAGCGTTTGCTCAGCAACAGGTGGCTACGGCTAGCTGCGTTCGTTGCCTGTGTGTGTGTGTGTGTGTGTGTGTGTGTGTGTGTGTGTGTGTGTGTGTGTGTGTGTGTGTGTGTGTGTGTGTGTGTGTGTGTGTGTGTGTGTGTGTGTATGGTGTAGTGCCAGATCATCACCATAGCAACCCTTCTAACTCTTCCTCTGTGGTTAAACTGTCTTAATTCAACACACTGAAACCTCTCACCCCTTGGATATATTCTTATGTTTTTAGTACGTATTTAAAATGTATCAATTATCTATAATCAATGTTTTATAGGCCTACTGCTAACCAAAGGAAAGAGAGAGAATGTTGTGCATATTATCATTTGTTATAACTTATAAAACATGGACAAACTGAACATTTGCCTGCTGCCTGCCTGCCTGCCTGCCTGCCTGCCTGCCTGCCTGCCTGCCTGCCTGCCTGTCTGTCTGTCTGTCTGTCTGTCTGTCTGTCTGTAACCCGGGTTCGGCAGCCTTTTCAAAATGAAATGCCATGTTTTTTTTCTTTCATTTTTTTTTTTCGTATAGTCGATGTGCCAAATCATTTTCACATTCATTATGAATTCAAAGCAACAATATTTTGATGGTCCAAATACAGTAACAACCTTATTTATTATTTTGTATGTTTTCTTTTACATAAGACTCAATAACCCTTTTTTTAATGTATATTTTATTTTAAACCAAAAGTCCTCTCTCTCTCTCTCTCTCTCTCTCTCTCTCTCTCTCTCTCTCTCTCATGCCAGTGTGTCAGTGATTGCATCGTGTCTAAGGCCAGACCTTTAGATCTATCAGCAGAAAACTGTGCACACAACCATGCCGCTGCTGCAGTGTGTGTGTGTGTGCGTGCGCGCGCGCGTGCGTGCGTGCGTGCGTGCGTGCGTGTGTGTGTGCGTGTGTGTTGTTATATATTTATAAAACATTAAGCCAATATGACAAAACAGTATTACAAGATAGTGTAGCAGCCAAAATAGAATTTCACATTAAAGTAATCACATTAAGTATTGTTTTTACCAAACATCATTTCTATTGTGTGTCCAGAACAACATACTACTGTAAATATGAAATATGTTTAATGAATCATTCATGTTCAGAACCAGGGGTCCAGGGACCCCAGTTTGATATGTATCAGCTCAGTGGTTCTGAAACATTTTCATGTCAAGGACCACAGACCACCCATCTGAAAATATGTTGTGCAGCTTAAAGTGATTAAAAAACATGTCGAGATATAAATATTGTTTTAAACATTTCAAATAGCCAATGTATACTGAAGTGGATAGACTGAACTAAATTGTGATATGCTCTAAATTGTGATATGCTATACTGTATCAACTCCTGAGTCCCTTGACCTCACTTTGAGAACCATTTTGTGAGACCACACACCAGTAATTGATGAATAAATGTTATTTATTTTAATCCCTGGGACTCCAATCTACACTGTAAATCCTCAGTGTTAATTGAACTCAGAGAGTACAAATGGAACCAAAATGGACCAGTAAGAAACCCATTTCATTCATTGAGGTCTTAATTGTTATTTTGGTTCTTTCTGCCTATGTAGCAATGTTCCATAATACAGACCTTAACATGCACTACTATTTATCACTAATAAACTGTATATGTGTTGATTTTTTATAATCAACACAAAATAAGTAATGATAAATAATATTGATATTTTACATAAAAGTTGATATGAATGGTATTTGTGGTCAAACTAAATGTTAGTTTAATGTGTATTTGTGGTCAAACTAAATGTTAGGTTTTAATGTGTGTCATGGCTGATATCACAGTGGTTAAGGTGTGTCCCACTAAGCCCTGTGTAATAGTGTAGTTATATAGAGAGAGATACAGACCATTTTAGCCATTGTTGAACCAATATAAAATAACTACAGGCTGTTAATACCACATAGCCGCCAAAATAGAAATTCACAACCAAAATCATTGTAAAACAATGTTTTTTTTGCTGATCAGGTGTCCAGAACAACATACTAAAGGTCCCAGTAAATCCTAGCCGTTAAGAACTTTTTAAAACCAAATTTGCCAAATTGTCAAATATTAGGTAAGAGTCAACCAGGTCAAAAGAAGCACTTTAACCCATCATTTTACATTTTAACTACTTTAACCACGTTTTATACAAAATAGTAGACATACAAGCTCATAGCATGTCACTTTGTGCTGTGCTATGAGCTTGTAGATCAGCCTTTTTCAAATGGTGAAAATGCATGCAAATCTTTGAATATAATATTGTTTAAAGCTAACATTTATAACTCAGATCTTTGCTTCTGACCAAAAAGGGGCTCAGTGTTGTAGAGTAGTAGAGTTCAGGCAGTTTAACCACAGAGAGGAAGATGGGTTGCTATGGTGATGAGCTGACACACACACACACACACACACACACACACACACACACACACACACACACACACACACACACACACACACACACACACACACACACACACACACACTTGTGCAGCCATTTTGCAGTCAGATCGCAAAGCAGTCAAAGACAATTCAAGTAGTCAAAGCATAATGTATAAAAAAGAATATATGTGTGTGGAATAAAATATGATAAATAAAAATATAGGCATGTTAGACAGTCAAACATAAGGATTAAGGTGTAATTATGGTTTCATTATTTGTCAAACTTGTATAACGATTAGAGGTTAATTTATAAATGTTTGGTTGCGTTGATAACCATTATAGGTTAATTTATAAACGCTTGGTTACGTTGATAACCATTATAGGTTCCTTTAAGAATTATAGGTTAATTTATAAATGTTCAGGGATCTCTATAGGCCTATATGAGCATAAAAAGGACAAGGACAGAATTAATTTGCAAGTGTGACCCGCCTCACTGCACACTTGCAATTTTCCAGAATTGCATCGTTCTAGTTTTTTTATTCCTTTAAGGGGTTAATGTGTGTGAACAGAGTGAGACAGGAAGCTGCTATTAATGTCTTCAGTCTGACATGGAAACTCCCCAACCCCACATACAGTAAACACTACATCTAAATATCATTTATAAAATAAACTCCCCAACCCCACATACAGTAAACACTACATCTAAATATCATTTATAAAATAAACTCCCCAACCCCACATACAGTAAACACTACATCTAAACATCATTTATAAAATAAACTCCCCAACCCCACATACAGTAAACACTACATCTAAACATCATTTATTGCGACCGAAGGTCGCAGTATACCATGAGAAATGTCGAAGCTTGTCAGTCAGTCAGTCAGTCAGTCAGTCAATCAGTACACATTTTTACAGTCTATGGTTCTATGGATTTGTCGCTCTGACATCATGCTCTGATGTCACTGTGATGTAGGGCAGTGGTTCAGGCCGTGACCCCCAAAATAATCATATTTTAACTAGGACCCCCCCCCCCCCCCCACACACACACACACACACACACACACACACACACACACACACACACACACACACACACATACCCCGCACAAGCACTTGGAATTGGAGGAGTCGGGATTACCTTTAGTTTGACTCAAATATTCCATTGTGAAAATAGCAGATCTACATGCTCACAATGCCTTGCATTGTGAGGCGTTGTGAGCATGTAGATTGGCTATTTTCACAATTTCTGCCTCTAATATTTGACAATTTTAACAATGTTTGACGAGAGGTACTAAAAGGTTCTTTAAAGTCCTTAAATTGTCACTTTAGAAATGTGCAGATACCCTGTATACACTTACAATGTATGTTAGTCTGTTTACTGTTTTTTTTATTTTTTTATTTGGGGACCCCTCTGTGGGTCCCGACCCACAGGTTGAGAACCACTGATGTAGGGGAACCACTCTTAACAGAATGGGTTTGCCGCTCTGACATCACACTCTGATGTATGTCCCTTTTATGCCCATATATAGTCGACAATGTGATGTCAGAACATGCCCATGTATGGGCATTCCCAGATCATGATGTCAACGATATAAAGGGCATATCTGGGAATGCCCATATTTGGTAATGCCCATATATGGGCATGTTCTTACATCACATTGTTGACTATCATGCAGGGATCTCCATAAATGGGTAACTGGTCCGATATATGTATATCACCGGCCAGATGGTCAAAATGTCACCCTAAGGCGTCTTACTAGTAAAATAAACACCAACACCTCTGACAGCAAACACTACATCTAAACATTATTTATAACATTATTTTATGCTTATTTCTCCACTAGGTATATGTGTGTGTGTGTGTGTGTGTGTGTGTGTGTGTGTGTGTGTGTGTGTGTGTGTGTGTGTGTGTGTGCGTGTGTGCACACACGCGCGCGTTCGTGCACGTGTGTCAGCTCATCACCATAGCAACCCTTCTAACTCTTCCTCTGTGGCTAAATTGACATAATTCAACACACTGAACCCCCCCCCCCCCCCCCCCCATATATTCTTTTATATTTTGTATGTATTTAAAATGTATCAATAATCTATCAAATCAATGTTTGATACCGTTAAGCGAAAAATGAGAGCATTTCATGAATATTATCATTATGTTATAAAACACGGGCCTGCCAGCAGCCCCCCCACCTGCCCGCCTGCCCGCCTGCCCGCCTGCCTGGGGTCTGCAACCTTTTTGAAACTAGAATTTCACATCAAAGTAATTGTAGCAGATTTCTTTTCTTTTTGTATTTATGGCTCAAGGTGGTTAAAATGAACAAAATATTGATGCTATATTAACTTCGACTGGGGACCCCCTGGATCCCCTGAAGGACCCCAGGGGGTCCCCGGACCCCACTTTGAGAACCAATGTATGTGACCAAAACCAACATTTGATTAAAAAAATGGGGGGATGGAATTGGTATGCTTTTTTTTTTTTTTTCTTTTTAGATATAACTTTGTATTGGTACTGATGTTGGCACACAACACAAAGCATTGCATTGTGGGTTTGCCTACTTTAGAAGCCGTGAAGGGAGCTGATAGGCCCTTCTTGATGTCAATCAATCAAGTCATCTTAATTCAAGTGGCAGATGCCATACATATTATTTATTTATTTAAATGTAGTCATGTGGTCTACCTGCGAGGCCTTTGTGATCTACTGGTAGACTGTGATCCCTTTTGGGAACCCCTGCATTAGAGGTTCATTTATGTTTGGATACATTCTAACTTCTGGATACATTCTAACCAAGTTGGCCAAATGGTCAAGTAGGGTTGTTCGATATGGCCAAAAAATAAAATCTCGATTATTTTCTCTGAAATCCCGATTTTCGATTTCGATTTCGATTTTTTGTTAAAAGAATAATACATTGTTTCAACTATTTTGTTTTCATTTAAAAAATGCAAGGAAATGATTTTTTTTTTCATTATTGTTTCATTTTTTGATTTTTTTTATATAGCCAAATAGCAAAATGCAATAAAACAATAAGGGTATTAATAATAATAACTTTAGTTGTGCAACAATCACATACAACTTAGCGTCCTTAGTGTTTCATTATCAATAGTGAGTGACAAAAGAGCCAAAACAAGCCAGCTCTTGGAGGCTGGTGAGGCATTTTGGTAGGCATTTCGCCTACCAAAATGTAATTCCTGGCTACGCCCCTGCCCTGCACCACTCATGCACGGAGATGTTGACTGATTGTAAACGGAGGCGAAGCGCTTCGCTTCCCGACGCAAAATTAACACAGTGACAGGGACAGTAGGAGTAGACTACAGTCAGTAGGTGGGTAACACAGAATTAATAAGCTTCTTTCAAACTACAACAAGTAAGTAAGTTTACCAGCTCAGCAGCGTTTTGTTCTGTTTGCTGCTTGAACCATCGCGAGTGAGCGCAGTGCGGTGGTGAACTCTGCTCAGTCTGACGTGCGCTAAACGCGCATCAAAGAAATTACACATCAGATAGAAAGTAGTATTCATTTGGTGTCGGACCTTGTCGTCCTGCTTTAGGAGGACGGGGCTGTGTACTTTTTGCGCGTGCAAGGCTCCAATGAGTAAGAATTTCCCTAATTAAAGTGAAAATCGATTTTACGATTTCCATTTTTTTAAATCGTCCAAAGGAAAAAAAACGGGTTACGATTAAAAATCGATTAATCGAACAACCCTATGGTCAAGCCTCCAAAGGGTCCATAGATACAGTTTTTGGCATTTCATTCACCTCTAAATGATCTTGAACATGATTATAACAGTGCAAGCCAGCAGAAAATTACACAAACATAATTAAAAGACTGGCCAAAAGCAAAGTTCCAAAAATGTGGAATAAACACAAAAAGAAAAAAAAGAAAGAAAAGGAAAAAAAAGTCAATGAAAGGCATTTGTATCAATTATCTCAAAGAAAGGCAAGGCCAATGTCCATGAGCTGATCTGCAGTTAAATAAATGCTTTTCAACCTATTTTCACTACACACAACTCCATGTATATTTCAGACGCCGAAACATACAATCAGAAAGCAAAACAAGAGGAATAAACATTCCTCCTCCTCTACAGTGCTTGGTACCTTACAATCAACAGGACTGCCTGAGAGACAATGAAGTGACCACACCATTATAAACACCTTGTTTAGCACTGTTAAATATACAGCAACAGCAATGACTTAAAACATTAAACAGAAATACAGAGGATGTGAAGACACCATGACGCCACACAGATGTCCAGAAACAAACCTCAAAGTCACTTCCAAGCTGGCCGGCGGCCATGTTAATTAATACTAATTAGTAATTGGGAAGCATCGATTTTGACCAACGTTTTCCTGTACTCTCTCCTACACATCAACACAGCATCAATACAACGGTTTGGGTCTGAGAGGCTAAATGCCATCAAATGGTCCACGGCTCAAAAGCCAAATACATAATGGATGATATGAAATAGGTTGAAATCCACTGATTTAAAACCATTAACCATTAAACCACAGACTGATTAAAAGACCACCATCGATCATTAAAACCATCAACCATTAAACCACACAGTGATTAAAAGACCATCAACAATCATTTCAAAGTAAAACCATCAACCATTAAACCACACAGTGATTAAAAGACCATCAACAATCATTTCAAAGTAAAACCATCAATCATTAAACCACACAGTGATTAAAGCCCATCATCGATCATTAAAAACAATCCTACCTGAACTCCACAACAGAAGGAACAGCATCAGGATTTCACCCATTTCTGGCTGTCCCACTGGATTCTGGACTGGATTCACTGGAGTCTGGATTGGACTTCACTGGAGTCTGGACTGGACCAATTGGAGTCTGGACTGGCCTAATTGGAATCTAGACTGGACTTCACTGTAACTGAACTGAACTGAACTGGACTGACTGGAAAATGGACTGGACTTCACTGGGGTTTGACCTGGACTGACTGGAAACTGGACTGACCGGAAACCGGACTAACTGGAAACCCGAAAAGACTGGAAACTGGACTGGACTGACTGAATTCTGGACTGAACTGACTGGAAACTGGACTTAATGGCAATTGGACTGGACGGAATGGAAACCGGACTTACTGGAAACTGAACTGGAATTACTGGAAACTGGAATGGACTGATTGGAACTGGACTGACTGGAGACTGGACTAAATGTCAGTCCAGTTTCCAGGACTGGAAACTGGACTGGACTGACTGGAAACTGGACTGGACTGACTGGAAACTGGACTGACTGGAAACTGGACTGGACTTACTGAAAACTGGACTGACTGGATTCTGGACTAACTGTAAACCGGACTCACTGGATTCTGGACTGGACTGACTGGTAACTGGACTAATTGGATTCTGGACTGGACTGACCGGAAACAGGACTGAACTGACTGTAAACTGGGCTGACTGGAAACTGGAATGGACTCACTGAAAACTGGACTGTCTGGAAAATGGACTGACTAGTAAATGGACTAACTGGAAACTGGAGCTGGACTGAATGAAAAAAATAAAAATGGACTGACTGGAATCTTGACTAACTGTAAACTGGACTGGACTTACTGGAAACTTCACTGACTGAAAAAAAACTGGACTTACTCGAAACTGGACTGGACTGGACTAACTGGAAACTGGACTTAATGTCAGTCCAGTCCTGGACTTACTGGAAACTGGACTGGACTATTTGGAAACTGGACTGGATTGACTGGAAACTGGACTGACTGGAAACCGGACTTACTGGAAACTTAACCTAATGTCAGTCCAGTTCTGGAGCTGGACTGAATGAAAAAATTAAAATGGACTGACTGGAATCTTGACTAACTGGTCAACTGGACTGGACTTTCTGGAAACTTCACTGACTGAAAAAAACTGGACCTACTGGAAACTGGACTGGACTAATTGGAAACTCGACAATGTCAGTCCAGTTTCCAGGACTGGAAACTGGACTGACTGGAAACTGGAATGGACTGACTGGAAACTGGACTTACTGGAAACTGGAATGGACTGACTGAAAACTGGACTGACTGGAAAATGGATTAACTGGAAACTGGAGCTGGACTGAATGAAAAAATAAAAATGGACTGGACCGACTGGAAACTGGACTTAATGGAAACGGGACTGGACTTGCTGTAAACTGGACTCACTGGATTCTCGAATTACTGTAAACTGGACTCTCTGGATTCTGGACTGGACTGACTGGAAACTGGACTTGACTGACTGGAAACTGGACTAACTGGAGTCTGGACTGGACTAACTGGATTCTGGACTGACTGGAAACTGGACTGACTGGATTCTGGACTGTACTGACCTGAAACTGGACTTACTGGAAACTGGACTGGACTTACTGGAAACTGGACTGGAGTGACTGAAAAATGAACTGACTGAACACTGGACTGAATGAAACAACTGGACTGACTGGAAACTGGACTGGACTGCCTGGAAACTGGACCGGACTTAAAAGAAACTTGACTGACTGAAATAAACTGGACTTACTGGAAACTGGACTGGACGATTTGGAAACTGGACTGGATTGACTGGAAACTGGACTGACTGGAAACTGGACTTACTGGAAACTTAACCTAATGTCAGTCCAGTTTCCAGGACTGGAAACTGGACTGACTGGAAACTGGAATGGACTGACTGGAAACTGGACTGACTGGAAACTGGAATTGACTGACTGAAAACTGGCTGACTGGAAAATGGATTAACTGGAAACTGGAGCTGGACTGAATGAAAAAATAAAAATGGACTGACTGGAATCTTGACTAACTGGTCAACTGGACTGGACTTTCTGGAAACTTCACTGACTGAAAAAAACTGGACCTACTGGAAACTGGACTGGACTAATTGGAAACTGGACAATGTCAGTCCAGTTTCCAGTCCTGGAAACTGGACTGGACTGACTGGAAACTGGACTGACTGGAAACTGTAATGGAGAGACTGAAAAATGGACTGACTGGAAAATGGACTGGACTAATTGGAAACTGGACTGGACTGACTGGAATGGAATGGACTGACTGGAAACTGGATTCTGGACTGGACTGGCTGGAAACTGGACTGACTGGAATCTGGACTAAATAAAAACTGGACTGGACTTAGTGGAAACTGGACTGGACTGACTGGAAACTGGACTAAATGAAAACTGGACTGGACTTACAGGAAAACTGGACTGGACTGACTGAAAACTGAATGGAAACTGGACTGGACTTACTGGAAACTGGACTGGACTGACTGAAAACTGAATGGTAACTGGACTGGACTGAATGAAAAAAACTGGACTGACTGACTGACTGACTGACTGACTGACTGACTGGAAACTGGACTGACTGGAAACTGGACTGGACTGAATGAAAAAAACTGGACTTACAGGAAAACTGGACAGACTGGAAACTGGACTGACTGAAAACTAGACTGGATTTACTGGAAATTGGACTGACTGAAATCTGGACTGGACTTACTGGAACTTTGACTGACTGAAAACTGGACTGACTGGAAACTGGACTGGATTTACTGGAAACTGGACTGGATTTACTGGAAACTGGACAGACTGGAATATGGACAGTCAACTGGACTGGACTGAATGAAATGACTGACTGGAAACTGGACTAACTGGAAACTGGACTGGACTTACTGGAAACTTGACTGAATGAAAACAAAAATGACTTACTTGAAACTGGATTGGACTAACTGGAAACTGGACTGGACTTACTGGAATGGACTTACTGGAAACTGGACTGGACTGACTGGAAACTGGACTGGACTGACTGGAAACTGGACTGACTGGTAACTGGACTGGACTGACTGGAAACTGGACTAACTGGAAACTGGACTGGACTGACTGACTGACTGACTGACTGACTGACTGAAGACTGGAAAATGGACTGACTGGAAATTGGACTGGATTTAATGAAACTGGACTGGACTAACTGTAAACTGGACTGACTGGACTAACTGGAAACTGGACTAACTGGAAACTGGACTAACTGGAAACTGGACTGGACTAACTGGAAACTGAACTGACTGGAAATTGGACTGACTGACTGAAAAAAAAAAACTGGACTTACTGAAAACTGGACAGGACCGAATGGAAACTGGACTGGACTAACTGGAAACTGGACTGGACTAACTGGAAACTGGACTGAACTGACTGAAGTCTGAACTGAACTGAACTGAACCGAACTGAACTGACTGAAGTCTTAACTGAACTGCCACCCAACAAGACGTGTCTTGTGTTTTTGACACATCAAGTCTCCTCCCCATGTTTATCTCTTCATCAGGTGTGTGTGTGTGTGTGTGTGTGTGTGTGTGTGTGTGTGTGTGTGTGTGTGTGTGTGTGTGTGTGTGTGTGTGTGTGGTTACGGTTAATGTTTTCATTCTGACAGGAAGCAGTTATTAATATTCAACCTGACATGGAAATTCCGGACGACTTACAGTAAACACCCCATCAAATACAGTAAACACTACATCAAAACATAATTTCTAAAATGTAA
>NC_137815.1:7715387-7780332 GCF_963921795.1 Nannobrachium achirus
TTGAATGACAGCCTACTGTCAAATGACACAGGGCGACCGTTGCTAGACCAGACATTAGAGAACGTTAATCTACATTAGACAATCAACCCCACCCGCATTGTATTTATGTATAATGTATAAAAATGTATGAAATTTAACAGCCCATTCATTTATTTATTATGGTGATAATGTACCATCTGCGGTGCAGATGAAAACGCTCCAAGGAGGAAGAGGAGCCGGTCGAGCGACCAGACCGAGCGTAGTTGCCCGACGTTAGGTGCACCGTCTCGGGCTGCGCTCGCGGGCCGCTCGCTCGCCACGCGAGCCCGGCTCGGTCGCCACGCGAGCTCCGGGGATCGCGGGGCGCCCCGCGAGCGCAGCCCGAGACGGTGCACCTAACGTCGGGCAACTACGCTCGGTCTGGTCGCTCGACCCGCTCCTCTTCCTCCTGGTTGGAGCGTTTTCATCTGCAGCGCAGATGGTTCATTATCGCCAAAAAACATTGTTCTACCGTGAGAGATACGTAGTATGCAGTGAAGAAAAGAATATAGCCTGGTTTATAGGCTGTTATATAGCCAGGGATAAGGACCGGGGTGTTTTACTCACTGTAGCCGCGAACAGTGACAGAAGAGGCGGGCTGAGAAGCTCTCTCAAGCCGGCGACAGGGAGGGGAAAACCGGGGGTGGGACAGCGATAGGAGAGGCGGTCTATCACGGACACGGAGGAGGAGGGAAGGGGGTCCGACCGGCATGGACCCCCTGCGGGCCGGGGAGCAGCAGGAGGAGGAGGCGACCAGCGGAAGCCGCTTAGCGGCAATGGGTCTCGGAGCGGCCGGGGAGGAGGGAAGCTCCATGGGCGGCGGGGACACCGTCTGCTCCCTGCCCGGGGAGAGAGACCTGGGCTGGGCAATGGGGGAACGGCGCGGGCCGGGGCTGGTTTGTGGTTTGTGGCAAAGGCAAAGCCAAGATTGATCTGGGCTTTTCTTCACAGCCACAGACAGGACCATCGCCATTAAAAATAGTATTTTGTTTCCTTGATAGAAGGGACGAAGCTTGGGTCCTCGCAGTTTATAACGTCACATATATAGTGCAATCCAGGAACGTTAAGACTTCTCCTTGGACAAGTTGATAGCAAAAATGTTGATAGAATAAAAGAAGGAAATGACTATTGTGGTGGAATTCAAATCAATCAATAATCATGAGAAATGAGGAGACAAGACAATGTATATTAGGTGGTGGTGTGGTCAAGTTTATATAACATGATATCATGGACAGAAGTACAATTAACACTCTGGTCAGTGGTAAAAGAGTTCTGCTAAGAAGAATGGTCAAACACTAGAATTATACTGTGGCTTCAAGGCCTCTGGAACGAGCTGTACCATAACAAGATAGGCTTTACCAAAACAATAGTTACTGAGGCCTTCTGAAGACCTCTCGTCTCGACTCCTCACTATCAAGTGTTAGTATCATCATACTGTACAGACCTAGATATTAATATAATCAATGAATACATGATCTACTCTATAACGTCATACATAATCAATCATGATAAACTCTAATCTACTGCACTATACAGGGAGGCAGAGTGAGAGCACTGAGTGAGCAGCCCCAGAACAGTAAGCCAGCTGCAGATGGAGGTGGAGGCTAAGCAAATTAGAAACAAATGAGGGGCTGGGTTTACAACAGTAGCTCTGGTTTTTACCTGAAGGGCGGGGGGGGGGGGGGGGGGGGGGGGGGACGACGCGTGTGACGTCACATGCGTCAACTCTCAGAACAGCACTGTTCTGAGAACCTGTGGAAAGCTTTTCAACTCTGCCTTCCCAAAAACAGAGAAAGACACAATGGTCAGAAATAGGACTTTGTGAGGATAGAAGGTGCCAGTGGGACCCCAAAAAAAGGTTTTAAAATAGAAAAAGTGAAATTTCATGGTGTAGGTCCTTTAAGAACATACAAAAGATCCAAGGCCATTTAGAACACCCCTCAAGTAACCATGAGGGTTCCTGGACCACACTTTGATGTTTCCAGTGGGCCAACATGCACAATATCAGCACCCTGACTCTTTATGACCAGAATATAACGGAGCATTTGTTATCATTGGTAACGCCATTAGAATCAATGGTAACACCTGAGAAGAAATTAAAGAAGAGGCCCCTTATGATATCCACATGCACGCGAGTGCGCACACTCACATGCGCTTCTTTCAATAGATGTTGGAAAACGAAAAAAAAAGGAAAAAAAAAACAATAGCGTTAAACAGCATGCTTTTATTTGGTTCTTAACTATCTTTACTCAGAGAACCTACTGAGCTTGTAGATCAGCAATTTTCAATTGATCTTAAAGGATTTTGAAACAATTGCTTCATTTTTACAATATCGGAGAGCGTTAGAATGTGTGTCGTGTTGTGTTGTTTCATGTCTTCGGGCTTTACTGCTCTTTACCTGAAAATGTCCTGCAAATGTATTTGGTTTCTTTCCCTGTTTTGTCTTTCAATTCTCTTATGGAGAATTTAGAATATACTTGCAAATGGCAAGAAACCAGTTGGGGAAGTTAAAGTTACATGTAACTGAGTTACGTAACTAAGTTAGATTTAGCTGTAACTTGCTGGTAACTGAGTTACATTCATATTTATGTAACTCGCCAAGTAACTGAGATACGTTTTGCGTAATTTTTGGGTCATTTTTGGCTCAAGTTACAAGTTACAAGAAGTTACAAGCTAATTTATAATTAGGAACACAGATGTTTACTAAAGAAAATGTCAACCTATTTGGCATGTGACTTATTTTGTAAGATATAATATTTTGTTTCATGTACACCAAATGTACATTCTTAATTTAACGCTGAAAAAAGTAACTTGAAGTAACGTTATAAGTTACATTCCCCCCACTTTAACTTGATCAAGTTACTGCCATGGTGAGTTACTTGCAACTGTACAAGTTACGCTTTCAAAGTAACTTCCCCAACACTGGAAACCACTCCATTCCCATTGAAAAGCAGAATCCACTTCATGTGCAGATTTAAACTTTGAAGTCAGATAAGGTCGTAAAAGTAGAAAAAAAATAGCTGATCTACAAGCTCAATGTTCTGCCGATCCACTGGAAATCTACTGTCTTGCCAATGGCAGGAGGCGCTGTAGAGCGGGTATCAGCGGTTCTGTATGGTTGTGGATCCATTCTAAGTAGTTGGACACGCGGGTGTAGACGCCGTAGTTCCCTGGTCGCCCGCAGCCCTTGACCGAGCTGACGATGCCCAGCAGAAACGTGGTGTTCTTGTACTGGAAGAGGAGAGGAGAGGAGAGGAGAGGAGAGGAGAGGAGAGGAGAGGAGAGGAGGGGAGAGGAGAGGAGAGGAGAGGAGAGGAAGTGAGAGGAGAGAAGAGGAAGGGAGGGGAGATCAGGAGTTGAAAATCACACACAGTGTAGAGATGGGATTTATGGCTCTTTGAAGTGAGCCGGATCTCTAGGATCCGTTCCTTTCAAAGAGCCTATATAGGACTATATATGAAGAGTTCATTTGCAAAAACAGATAACTCCGTTTTTATAAATGTTCACAAATCCAGTTTTTTTATTGTGCACTCAAAGTAATATCAATCAAACTGAAGTTGGGTGGATTTGACTAAGTAAAAATGACTTAACAAAATAGATGTATCATAAAAAATGTAACTTTATTAGAAAATAGTTTTTCTTTTAATTTAAACTTATTATTTTGGCAAAAACAGATAACTCCAACAGTCGTTTTTTATCAAAAACAGATAACTCCACAATAGATGTTTCACCATTGAATTTTGCCATATCGAGGACGCAAAAAGGATTTCCAGAATTTTACAGGAGAGCAAAAACAAAGTTTTGACAACATACTTAAGTAGTCTGTACTTTTATAGGGGCCACATGTAGCCACCAGGGTGCACAATAGGGGACAACTCAGGGGCCCCTGGGGTGCTAAAGGTGCACCGTTGCTCCAATCTGCACCAAACTTGGCACAACCACTGTTCAGGGGTCTACCATGACAATAGTCACACCAGGGGCCACCTCACAGGCCACACCAGGGGCCCCAGTGTACCATATCAAGGGCCCCCGGGGGCCCCAGGGTGCCAAAGGCACACCATTGCTCCAATCTGCATCAAACTTAGCATGAACACTGTTTAAGGGTCTGCCATGACAATAGTCACACAAAGGGCTAAACCAGGGGCCCCAGTGTACCATATCAGGGGCCCCGGGGGCCCCGGAGTGCCAAAGGCACACCATTGCTCCAATCTGCATCAAACTTAGCATGAACACTGTTTAAGGGTCTGCCATGACAATAGTCACACAAAGGGCTAAACCAGGGGCCCCAGTGTGCCATATCAGTGGCCCCTGGGGTCCCCAGGTGCCAAAGGCGCACTGCTGCTCTGATCTGCACCAAATATGGCACAAACACTGTCCATGGGTCTACCATGACAATAGTCACACCAGGGGCCACCTCACAGGCCTCATCAGGGGCCCCTGTATATCAGGGGCCACTGGGAGCCACACACCACATGGGGCCACATGGTAGACCCCTGAACATTGTTTGAGAAAATGTTGGTGCATAATGGGGCAACAGTGGGTCTATGGCACCCAGAGGCCCCTGGGGGGCACACATGGCCCCTGGGAGCCACACATGGCCCCTGGTGTGACTTTCCTCATGGCAGACCCCTGAACAGTGTTTGAGACACTTTTGGTGCATAATGGGGCAACAGTGTGCATAATGGGGCAACAGTGCGCCTATGGCACCCAGAGGCCCCTGGAGGCCACACATGGCCCCTGGGAGCCACACATGGCCCCTGGTGTGACTTTCCTTATGGCAGACCCCTGAACAGTGTTTGAGACACATTTGGTGCATAATGGGGCAACAGTGCACATAATGGGGCAACAGTGCGTCTATGGCACCCAGAGGCCCCTGGGGGCCACACATGGCCCCTGGGAGCCACACATGGCCCCTGGTGTGACTATCTTCATGGCAGACCCCTGGAACAGTGTTTGAGACAAGTTTGGTGCATAATGGGGCAACAGTGTGCCTATGGCACCCAGAGGCCCCTGGGGGCCACACATGGCTCCTGGGAGCCACACATGGCCCCTGGTGTGACTATCCTCATGGCAGACCCCTGAACAGTGTTTGAGACACTTTTGGTGCATAATGGTGGCAACAGTGTGCATAATGGGGCAACAGTGCGCCTATGGCACCCAGAGGCCCCTGGGGGCCACACATGGCCCCTCGGAGCCACACATGGCCCCTGGTGTGACTATCTTCATGACAGACCCCTGGAACAGTCTTTGAGAGAAGTTTGGTGCAAAACGGGGCAACAGTGCGCCTGTGGCACCCAGAGGCACCTGGGGGCCACACATGGCCCCTGGGGGCCACACATGGCCCCTGGTTTGACTATCCTCATGGCAGACCCCTGAACAATGTTTGAGACAAGTTTGGTGCATAATGGGGCACCATCTTGGATCACATGGTCTAAACACGCTGCCCAATGGATTTATCTGTTTCTGCAAACAAAGAGCTATGTCACTTGTCTGTTTTTGCTACAAAACTTGATCTTTGAGGGCGTTTAGAATGGGATATATCTGCCTTAACAACAAAATTGATTTTATATTCTAATAAAACTCTAACTTAACTGTTATTTACAATAGTCATCTCATTTTTTTCCAAAATGGCTTTTATCTGTTTTTGCAAATGAACTCTTCATATATATATATATATATATATATATATATATATATATATTCATTCGTTTTGTATTTATCATCTATAAAATCTACTAAACTAGAGAAAACAGCAGATCTGAAGACACACAACGCCTCACATTGTTCTGACATGCTGTCATTCCGACATCCCCCCATTCAGACACTAACCCCTAACCTCTATGGAAGTGCTGCCACTTAGACAATTAGAAGTCGATGTCGGAATGGCAGCATGTCTGAATGGAGAGCGGGCCCCGGAGTGGGTACCACTCACTTCGCACCAGTGCAATTTCGTGTCTGTCATTACCGGGGTGACCAGTGGACCCCCAGCGTCTCCCTCGCATGCGTCTTCTCCTCTCTGCAGGTACCCACACAACATGTTGTCAGTCACACCGTTCATCTCCATGCATTCCAGCTCTCGCATCCTGGAAACCTGTAATCGGTGATGGAAGAAGAGTTGTATATTTGCTTGTAACTGAGTCTTTCTAAAAAATATTAGAATGTTATTCTGAAAGAGGTATGGCATACTTTTATACTTTTTTCTGTTTTGTGTGTCTATGGAGTTAGAAGTAGACGCACATCTTGTAAAAATGATCCCGGTGCTGAGCAAAAATACGTACAGATGAAGAAGGAAGAGGCTCGCACAACCATCTTAACAAGCTTTAAGATGCAAGCCACGGGGAGCCCCTTAATATTAAAAGCGGAATATACCGGACATCTGAGCAAGGAGTCTCAGCTGCGCCGTCTTTTACCGTACTTTGTCATTAAAAACGAAATAAATTATTTTTATCCGAAAATCGTGATCGTCTAACCTTCCCTAGTCACCACTCGTCCATCGATAGCGCATGGCTCATCTGACATGAAGCAGAAGTGACGTCAGGTCCATTTCTTCCAGAGGCTTCCTAGCAGCCACCCATTTACTGTTTATACACGAGTGCTAGTACAGCAGGAGTGCTGCGGGCTATGCGAGCGAAACTGTTCATATCTACTCTTGAGTCATCCGTGGATTATTTGAGCCGACATTTACGTGAACGGATCGCGCACGCGAAACGCACAGGGATAAGATGCGTCGGCCGAAACCCCCACTCTAAGCCAATGCAGATTGAAGAATTTCATTGGGAACTGTGGTGAGTATACAACGGGGATCGCGGTATGGTAATGGGGGATGAAGACCACGTGATATAGCGCTGGATGTTTGGTAAAATGAATGCGGTTCAGATCATCTATCTATAAATGCGAGAAGTCTCTGCGTGTGTGTCTGTGTGTCTGTAATCCGCGTATCTCGAGAACCGTTCGTCCCACCGGCTTCAGATTCGGCACGCGCGTTCCCCGCCGCGGCACGGAGTGCAGTGCCAGGCCTCGACCCGACCCGACGCGCGGTTTTCCCGAACCGGCGCGAAATGTTCGGAATCTCCTTATGCGGGCTGATTGTTGACATCAGGCTGTTCCGGAGGAAATCGGCGCAAGCGCTGACTCATTGTGACATCACCTCATAAAAGGCTCTGACATCACGTACGCCACATGAGTCAACAAAAAAATGCCATGGTTACGTATTCTGATGTTCCTATATGGGCATAAAAGGACACAGGCAAACATATGGTCAAAACGGCTCTTATGACAACAGGTATAATGGGGTTTGCATTAAAGGGTGGGGCATTCATTCCCTATTTCAAATTCGGCACGCACGTTCCCCGCCGCAGCAGGTAGTGCAGTGCCCGGCCTCGACCCGATAAATGGACACAGGCAAACAGATGGTCAAAGATCTCCATATATGGGCATAAAATGGACGCAAAAAGACAGATACAGATATCTCCATATATGGGCATAAATGGACACAGGCAAACAGATGGTCAAAATGGGTCATATGAGCATAAATGGACACAGGCAAACAGATGGTCAATACAGGTCCTACAGAGATCTCCATATATGGGCATAAAATGGACGCAGACAGACAGATAACTCCATATATGGGCATAAATGGACACAGGCAAACAGATGGTCAAAACGGGTCCTACAGAGATCTCTATATATGGTCATAAAATGGACGTAGACAGATAGATATCCCCATATATGGGCATAAATGGACACACGCAAACAGATGGTCAAAACAGATCCTATGACAACAGTTATAATGGGGTTTGCATTAAAGGGCAGGGCATTCATCCCCTATTTACATTGTTCCCGAGTTGACCAGGGCGCCGACTAGACGCTCGGCCGCCCGAAGGGCCCGAAGGGCGGCCGAGCTTCTAGTAATATAATAATAGAAATTTCACGGCTAATCTACAACAAGCCATTCTCCCAGGTAAGTTTATCTTAAGATGGTGTGCGAGCCTCTCCTTAATTTGTCTAAAGCTATTGACAGATTCATTCTGTTGCAATAGCAGAAATGTACATGCATGTGTGTTTAGTGCTGTCCACATTGGACTATAATGTGCATTCATGTGTGTTCGGTGTCCCCTAGTGGACGGGTTAATTAGCACATTATGTAACACGCTCCCGTATCTGTGAAGTTTTTATTTATATCTACTTTTAGATTTCGGTTAGATGGCTATTTATAAAACGTCTTTGAAGTATTTGGGGGGCTTCTATATTTTTATGTGCATTATAGTGGGGTATTTTGAGTTTTCCCGTTATGTTTTAATTATATATAATCTGCTGCGCATGCGCGATAGAGACGTGAACAACGCAGTGTGTTTACAGCTCATTCCATCTTGAGCATCGCGAGCGACTGACGGTAAGATAACGGAGGGAACTATGAGCGCACTTTGTGCGACAAACAAACCCTATTTATATATTTACATTTACCATGTGTAGTTAGTATTGCGTGGTAGTAATCGTTGTTTGTATTTCTGTTTGTTTCCTAGGTTAATAACCTGACTATCTGTTTACAGTGTTTAGTTGGTGTGAGTGTGTTGTTTGTGTGACTGGCAACAGTAAATAAACCCAGATAAAAGACACTGTTTAGACAAGTTGTTTTCGATTTCGGCCGATGCTTAAGAAATACCAGCACATGGGAGACTATTTAGTTGCATAGTGGGTGTGATTGAATGGTAAAATGTACAGTTATTAACCGACGACGCCGTACGGAGACGACGCGTCGTAGGACCGGACAACGTGACGGCCGCCATTGCCCACCCAGCGTGGAGGAGCCCCGACAGAACCGTTGCCGATCTCAACTCAGCGGCCACATGGAGGATCTCACGCAAGTGTTGCTTTAGACCACAGTTGTACATAAAACTGTGTGGAAAAAGGGAAAAGTGCCTCTCATTGCTTCGTGGGAGTGAAGCTAAAGTTGCTAACTGCTGATGCTAGACAATAAGCTAATGTTGCTATGCTAACTGCTAAATAGCCACAGGAAGGAGTTGACATTGTCTGAATGCTAATGCTAACTAGCCACTGGAAGGAGGTGTGACGTTTTCTGAAAGCTACTGCTAACTAGCCAAAGGAAGGAACTGTCATTGTCCGAATGCTAATGCTAACTAGCTGAACAAAGGAGCTACACTGCCACTGTGAAGACATTGAATGTGAATGCTAATGATATCTAGCCGAAGGAGGGAGCTACTTTGCTAAACAAAGGCTGGGTGATTTGCATATCAATACTAAATGGCTACAAGCTAAGCTAAGTTCCATTGCTAAGCTGGACAATAGACTGACACTTTGTGTGCTAAAGGTGCTAACCAGCTAAAGGGCTAACTGACATTATTTGCTACAGCTGTGAAGCCTCATTGCTTGCCATTTGCTAATTGACCAGCTGCTCTACATTCTACGAAGGAGGAAAGCTCACTAAAGGTAGGATTATGGATCTGGAAGAGTGGAAGCAGAAGCGTGCTACAGTGCAAACAGCGTTTACTAAAGCAGCAAATATAATAGACAGTAGACTCCCTTATGCAGAAGACACAGCGCTTGTTAGAGAACTAAAAGATCTTCGGGGAGCCTTCAATAAAGTCCTCGATGTCACTGAAGACTACGTTGCTGCTTTAAATGACAATGGCGATAGTTCATGTGCGACGGCAGTAGAAGGAGTCTACAAAAAGAGGGACGAATGTAGCCGGCGGTTGATAAGCACTGAGGACCGCGTCAAGGCGGCATTATGGGATCGTTTCGTGAATAAGACAGTAACAACACTAGAAAACGAGTTTGAGTGCGCGTTGGATGAGACAAAGAAACTCACTTCAAAAAAGGCTTCTGAAAGCCGACAAAGTAGGGAAGATGACATTCTACGTGGACAGCTCTATGCGCTAGAGGGAGTCGCGCGTGAGTGGAGTGGGTTTGTGCCGAGGGACAAAGCAGACCTCATGTATAAGCGCATCCGGGAGCTATGAAGTAAGAAAGAGAGACTAATGGTGGATTGGGCAAGCGTAGACAGCGACAAGGAAGAGAATGGGGACGACAGCGACGGCGGAAGTCCTGACCAACCTGACGCTGCCGATAACCCTACTCGACCTGGCAACCAAGACGGTCCTCCAACTACTAGTCCTACTCAATCAGGCGGCGGGCAAGCAGCAGCTGTCACGCCACCACCACCAGTGTTGTCCCCAGGTCCAAGGCAATTGGATCGGGTACTGGTGTTCAACCCATCACCCAACTCTGCTAGCACGCCACGACAGTCGGATGCTCGCACAGCGTCGCATAGAGACTCCAGTGCATCGCACGCTGGTGGTGTACACCACAGTAGTGCTGGTGTGTCTGCCGGAGGAGACATCAGCTACCTGGGGGGCAGGCCAAAAATTAAGTTGGCACCAATGAAACTGCCGGAGTTCACCGGAGACAGAAGAACCTACTGCAGTTGGCGTAAGAACTGGGAGAACCTCCAGATACTGGCTGATCCCACTGGATCAGAAGTATGCAAACTGTTCAACCTCCTGGACAGTGTGGAGGAGAGAGTGAGAAAAGAACTCAGGCTAGATCACTGCAGGTCCTCAACTGAGGTGTTCAGGCTCCTGGAGAATCGATATGGGAACAAAGAAATGACGGCTCGTCTGATTGTGAAAGAGCTGGAAGACTTTCCGGCTGTCAAGGGCGGCCAGCCAAGACAAACCATAGAGCTAGTGTGGGCAGTGGAGAGGGCTTTGTTTGATCTGCAAGATCTCAACATGGTGGATGTCATAAAGAACAAAATGACTGTTGCTGCCATAGAGCAAAAGCTGCCTATATCAATAAGAGAGAGGTGGCTCTTTTATGAGCGAGATTCCATGAGTGGGGTTACCCAAGCAAATTATTTCGACAGACTTTTAGAGTTCCTTAAGGAGCATGAGGAAGTCCTTGAAAGGCTGGCAGGGCCTGAACTTGGGACCCAGGCATATGAGAAACCAAGCCACCGAGAGAAAATAAAAGACAAAAGACCGGGAAAGCAGTCAGTCACCAGAGCGACAGCGAGTGAAGTGAAAGATTCCCAGAAAGAACCCTGCGTCATGTGTGGGGAGGATGGACATGGGAAGAGACTTTTCCGCTGTAAGGCTTTCAGGAAGGCTGCCGTGTCAGAAAAAAGAGCCTTGGTGAAGAAAGTGAAAGCATGTACCAAGTGCCTGGGTTCTCATGGGGTCGACGGTGCTTGTAATCTGAAATTTCTCTGCCGGAAGGAGGAGTGTGCTCCAGCAGATCACCATTACTTCCTATGTTCTAGGCCCGCAGTGAAGGACGCTAACAGAGAGGAACCCAAAGCAGAGAGAAAGAGAGGAGCTCATGGCCCAACAGAGGACCAAGAGCGCATCTTTGCTGTGTTAAACCTGACCCCTGAACAATTAAAAGGTGTTAGGCAAGCATGCACTAACATGATATCAAGAGCCTGTGCAGCAAGCAGTCTCACGGAGGAAGGAGACTTAAAAGAGTATCCCGTCCTTATGATGCTTGTGGAGGTTGTAACCAAAAGGGGGGACTACGTAGGTGCCTTAATTGATCTCGCCTCCGACACCAATTATATAACACACCAGGCCGCTGAAAGACTTGGACTGACCGGAGAACCGATCACTCTGGTTGTGAGTGGTGTTGGGGAGATGGCAGTGAGAGTTGATACAAAGAGGTACATTGTAACCATAAAGGTTTGGACCCCACACGGGACTTTGAAGCTCCACAAAATGATCTGCTACGGCCTTGAGAACATTGCCAGAGTGGATAGATTGGTGGATTCCAAGCAGCTAGAGCAGTTCTTCCCAGATGTCATGCCAGGAACATTGGCCCGTCCCGAGAAGATCGAACTTCTTATATCTACTCGTGAAGGTCGTTTGGCACCCCAGAGACTGCAGAGGGTTGGAGACCTTGTGCTGTGGGATGGCCCTTTGGGCAAGACAGTGAGCGGCGTACACCCCGACCTCTTCGAGGATGTAGAAGTGACAGCACGACATTCGTTAACCCACTTCGCACGCTCTATGAGGGCAGTGGCCGGCAAAGTGGAAGAACACCTTACAAAGGACCTGGTGCAGAGAGGCCAGGTAGACGTCAGGACGACTGCTGCAAGCAACAAAGAGGTCTTCGAGTGGCTGAAGTGGGACAGCATCGGTGCAGCGTGTCAACCTGTCTGCGGGGGCTGTCGCTGCAGAGGGTGTTCTCCGGGGGGTAAGGAGATGTCACTAGCAGACGAACGGGAGTTGGAGATCATCAAGGCGGGCTTGACCTTCAGGGAGAAGGATGCACACAGTGAGGAGTCCCACTGGGATGCAAAGTACCCATGGAAGGAGGATCCTGCGTCGCTCCCCAATAACCGCAAAGCTGTTGAAGCGACGTTCCTGAGAACGGAGAAGCGCCTGGAGAGGGAACCCGTGTGGAAGGAGGCCTACACCAAGCAGATCCACGAGATGATTGACAGAGGTGCTGCAGTGAAACTGACGAAGTCCATGATAGAAGAGTGGTCCGGGGCAGTATGGTGGGTGAGTCATTTAACTGCACCTAACCCGCACTCTGTCACCACACCTGTACGCATCGTTTGGGACAGCAGCCAGGAATACAGGGGTGTGAGCCTGAATGGCATGCTGCTCAAGGGACCCGACGTACTCAACCCCATTCGAGCTGTACTGCTTAGGTTCCGAGAGGGAGAGTATGCAGCTATTGGAGACATACGGAAAATGTATAATTCTGTATGGCTTGAAGAGCAAGAAGTCCATGTACACCGTTTCCTCTGGAGAGACTCGCCACAAGACGAGTTAGAGGACTACGCAGTAGTTCGTGTGAATATGGGGGACAAGCCAGCTGGCTGCATAGCGCAAGTGGCTATGAGGGAGACTGCTAGTCTGCCGCAGTTTGCTCACCTTGTGGACGAGAGGAGAGTCATCGAAGAGAACTGCTATGTCGATGATTGCCTGGTATCACAGAATGACCCGCACAGACTTGAGGAGATCTTGGAGGGAGTAGAAACCATACTGAAGACTGGTGCCTTCCACCTCAAGCCCTGGATCCGGTCTGGGCATAGTGGGAGGGCCACTGTGACAGAAGCCAAGCCTGTGACACTTGTACTGCCAAACCAACTCAAGGAGGAAGACAACAAAGCGTTGGGAGTTGGCTACCTCGTTGGAGACGATAAGCTCTTCGTCATGGTGTCCATTAATTTCTCCAGAAGGAAGAAAAAGATGAGGACCGAAGTGGACCTGACGGAAGAGGAAATCGTGGAGAAAACCCCTGACCCATTGACACGTCGCATGCTACTTAGCCAAGTCGCAGGACTCTACGATCCGCTTGGTCTAGTAACGCCGCTGAAACAGAAAGGAGTGATACTCGTGAGGAGTGCCTTCCAGGAAGCCGGCAAATTAACCAAGGACACCTGGGACGAGCCACTGTCAGACGAACTCCGTGGAAAGGCAGTGGAACTGTTCAAGGAATATGCACGGCTAAGCCGTGTCACTTTCCACAGGAGCATCACGCCCTCCGGCTGGAGGGGCAAGCCATGGGGGATTACGTTTTCGGATGGAAGTTGTGACTCCTTTGGTGCCGTGATGTACCTGCGATGGGAGACTTCTGGGGGTGTGATCTGCCGGCTGGTGGAGTCCAAAGCAAAGCTGACACCCATGCACCAGAAAGGGGACTCAGTCAAAGCTGAACTCTGCGGAGCGGTGTTTGCCACCCGCCTGAAAGGCTATCTGCTGAAGCACGGGAGGTTGGAAGTGGAAAAGTGGTTCCATTTTGTGGACAGCCAGACCGTACTAGGAGCTATCCAGAAGGAGAGCTACGGCTTTCAGACGTTCTTCGCCAATCGGGTCGGTGAAATACAGAGGGCTGGTCCTGTTACCGATTGGTGGTGGATACCTGGACCGCTAAATATTGCTGACCTGGTCACAAGGGGCTGCTGCTCCCCAGAATTGCTAGAGGAGAATTCCGTTTGGCAGGCTGGCCCTGACTTTCTGGCTGATCCTGTTGAAGAATGGCCCATGAAGTCCGCTTCTGATGTGGCTGCTGCTGCCAGAGACGCCGTGGGCAAACTTCAAAGGAAGGCCTTCACTGCTGTTACCACGAGGGCTCAGGCCAAGATGGTGCCGGTTCCCGTCAATCCAGACAGAGCAGGAAAAGTCGGAAAGGACGGTGACGTGCTCCAAAGCTCCTCCAAGGTCACAGATTTGCCCTCGGGAGAAAACCAAGACCCCATGAAACTGTGGGGGGCTGCGCTCGTTGACCAAATCGACCCAAAGAGATACAGTTCACTCAACAAGCTGTGCTCTGTAATCGGCTTTGTCAGGAGGGCACTGAAGTACTGGTTATGCCGGAAGAAGAGAGCCCATACATCGGCAAAGTGGGAGGCATTATCGGTGACAGAGCGCCAGCTGGCGTTTGAAGAACTGTGCCTAACAGCCCAGAAGGGAGTGGTGTTTCCTGTCACAACTATGAACAGGCTCGTTGTTCACAAAGACGAAAACTCTGGTCTATTGCTATGCTACGGGCGAGTCCAAGCCATGTCTGAAGAGAGGTCTGGTGTGCCATTGATTCCTTACAAGGACTGGGTTGGCACCCTTCTGACTGAGGAAGCACACAGGGCTAATCATGAAGGAGTGGCCGGGACCCTCTTACGAGTGCGAAGAAAGGCGTGGATAATACAAGGCCCCAGGGTTGCTCGCAGTGTGATCGACTCCTGTATGCACTGCAGGAAGAGCAGGGCAAAAATGTGCAATCAAGTCATGAGCGACCTCCCTCCTGAACGCACAACGCCTGCTGCACCGTTTGAATACACTACGTTGGACCTCTTCGGCCCATATACCATCAGGGATGCGGTGAAGAGGAGAACCTGCAGGAAAGCTTGGGGGGTAGTCTTCTGCTGCATGGCATCACGAGCGATGCATGCTGATATAGTGGAGGACCTCTCAACTGATGGCTTCCTGAGGGCATTCCAGCGTTTCACCGCTCTGAGGGGCCATCCTCAGAAGCTCTGGTCCGATCAGGGGACGAACTTTGTTGGAGCTAAGCCAGCGTTAGAGGAACTGTACAAGTTTCTAGCTGACATCGATAATGAGAAGGTGCAGAAGAAAGCTGCCGAGTCTGGGACAGATTGGACTTGGGTGTTCCACCCACCAGACTCTCCGCACCGGAATGGGGCGGCGGAAGCGGCAGTTCGTGTGGTGAAGAAGGCTTTGAGCAGCGTTGGAGAAGGAGGTAGGTAACCTTACAGCGCTGGAGTTTCAGACACTCCTCTACCTAGCTGCCAACCTTTCGAACGAGAGGCCTATCGGAGCTCAGGCTCAGCTGCAGGATGAGACTGTTGAAGTCATCACCCCTAACTCCCTTCTACTGGGACGTGCAGGGCCCAGGGGGGACCCCCAAGGGTTCGAGTCTACCACCTACCCCTTCGTCCGTTTGAGAGCAATCCAAATTGAGGTGGATAAATTCTGGAGGCGGTGGAGCCAGCTGGCGGGGCCAGGACTTTTCATAAGACAAAAGTGGCACACCCCAGCCAGAAACGTTGCTGTGGGAGACCTGGTTTGGTTGGCTGACCAAAACGCACTCCGGGGCCGGTTCCGGTTGGGCCGGGTAGTGGAGGCGTGTCCTGATGGGAGAGGCGTCGTCCGGGACGTGAAGGTGAAGACGTGTCATAGCCTTCCAGTCTCCGTCAATCAGGTTCAGGTTCAGGTTCAGGTTCGGTTTATTAGTCAAATGCGTATCCATACAAGTACAGACAAACAATGAAATGCTTGTGCCAAGAGCACTCTCAGCCTTATTGCACACAAAACAATACGACAACAACAGGTCACCCAGGACAACCCAAAAAACAACAAAACAACCATACAGTGTGACAGTGTACAGTTTAAAAACTGCGTATATTGCACATGACTACCTACGTCTCGCTTCCATCTCTTCGTTAAGCAACCTGATTGCTTGAGCATAAAAACTATTACTGAAACGGGTGGTGTGAGATTTGATGCTCTGGTAACGTTTTTTTGATGGGAGGAGATAGAACAGGGAATGGGCGGGATGACAGCTGTCCTTTAAGATGTTCTCTGTCTTTTTCTTACAGCGTGTGTTATAGATTGTGTGTAGCTGTGGTAATTCTGTGCCAATGATTTTGGCAGCTCTCTTCACAATTCTCTGTAACTGTTTACTGTCTTGAGCAGTCACGTTACCAAACCACACTGTTATGCATCCTGTCAATACACTTTCTATGGTACAGCGATAGAAATTAACAAGAGCCTTGGTGCTTAGGCCAAATCTCCTGAGGCGCCGCAGAAAGTACAATCGCTGCTGCGCTTTCTTAAGGATACCTTCGCTGTTTTGAGACCATGTGAGTGAGTTTGTTATGTGAACACCCAGGAATTTGAAACTGTCCACTATGTCTACAGGTGAACCATTTATGGTTACGGGACTGTGATTGACTTCAGATTTCCTAAAGTCAACGATGATCTCTTTTGTTTTACTAACATTTAGAGAGAGATTGTTAATCTGGCACCATAGGGTTAGCTCTTCAATTTCCCTCCTATAGGCCCTCTCATCATCGTTGGATATTAGTCCTATAACCGTGGTGTCATCTGCAAATTTGAGAATAGAATTATTGCCACACCTGGCAACACAGTCATAGGTGAACAGACTATACAACAAGGGACTGAGGCAACAGCCCTGGGGCGCTCCAGTCCTGGTCAATATCTTAGATGAATGCTTGTTCCCTATTCGTACAGATTGTGGCCTGCCTGTCAAAAAGTCAAACAGCCAGTTGCAGATACTACTGCCCAGACCAAGACCCCTGAGTTTCAACACAAGCTTAGATGGTACAATCGTGTTAAAGGCAGAGCTATAATCTATGAAGAGTAGTCTGACATAAGAGTTCTTATTCTCCAGATGTTTCAAGGCAATGTGTAGTGCGAGAGAAATAGCATCATCGACTGATCTATTAGCACAGTATGCAAACTGTAATGGATCAGTATTGGCAGGGATAATGTGCGTTATATGTGATATAACCATTTTTTCCAGACACTTCATAAGAACAGAGGTCAAAGCCACAGGGCGATAATCATTAAGACAGGTGACAGGTTTTTCTTTGCTATGGGTACAATTATGGTTTCCTTGAAACACAACGGTACCACACACAATGACAGGGACATATTGAAAATGTCAGTAAAGACTCCCGAAAGCTGGTCAAAACACAACTTAAGGACACGTGAGGCAATCCCATCAGGACCGGCCGCCTTATGAGTCCCAACGCTTTTAAAAGTTTTACTCACATCTCGTTGTGTCACCTGCAGCTCCACCGCACCGGGTGTACCCCGCACCGGTGTAACTGGGTCCGTGTTGTGAGATTCAAAGCGGGCGAAAAAGTTATTCAATTCGTCCGGTAGAGAGTCCGAGGTGTTAATAACAGCCGGCTTCGGTTTGTAATCCGTAATCGCCTGCAGCCCTCTCCACATACGCTGTGCGTCACAGCCACTATAGTTGTTCTCCAGTTTGTCCCTATATTGTCTCTTAGCGTCTCTGATCGCCCTCCTCAGGTCGTATCTGGATTTTTTGTACCGTTCCTCATCCCCAGATTGAAAGGCGGCTCGGCGCTCCCTCAACTTCAGACGAGTATCCTGGTTCATCCACGGCTTCTCGTTGGGATAGGAGCGAACGGTTCGCGCTGGGATGCAATTATCCACACAGAATTTAACATAGCTGGTGACAGTGTCAGCATAGTTATCCAAACTTGTGGCTGAGTCTTTGAAGATGGACCATTCTGTCGATTCAAAGCAGCCCTGGAGTTTAGATACATTATCTGTGGACCAGCACTGTACAGACCTCACCCTGGGTTGCTCGCTCTTCATTCTCTGCTTGTAGGCAGGTAGTAGTAGCACCGCATGGTGGTCAGATCTCCCAAAGTGGGGCCGTTGGACCGCTTTGTAGGCATCCTTGATGGTGGAATAACAGTGATCCAGCGTCCTTACCTTCCTTGTTGGGCACTTAACGTGCTGGTAGAAGTGCGGCAACACCGATTTCAAGTTGCAGTGGTTAAAGTCCCCCGCCACGATTGAAATGGCTTCCGGGTGCTTATTTTCCTGCTTACAAATGACATCGCTTAGCTCGTCCATAGCTTCGGATGCATTCACTTCTGGTGGGATGTATACAGCCGTCAGCAACACACAAGGAAATTCTCTGGGTAGGTAAAACGGTCTGCACCGTAGTGTTAAGTGCTCCAGCACCGACGAGCAGTGGTGTGAGACTATATCCACATTAGTGCACCAAGAGTCGTTGATGTAAAACAGAACACCGCCCGCTTTCGTCTTCCCCGTGTTTGCCATCGAACGGTCCGTGCGGAACACAGAGAAGCCATCTAGCTGTACCGCCCTGTCAGGAACGTCAGCCTTCAGCCACGTCTCCGTGAAACAGAGCACACAGCAGTTCTTTATATCCCTTTCAACGCGTAGCCGGGTTCGGAGGTCGTCCATCTTGTTGTCGATCGCTTGGACGTTTGCCAACAGTATGCTGGGGATGGGTGGTCGCGAAGGGCGTCCACGTAGCTTCACTAGTGAACCCCCTCGCTTCCCTCTCTTCCTCCTATGGCCACGCCATGGTGGAACCGTGCTGCTGTTGTTGTTATACAGTTCTCCCGGCAAATCCGGTCTGAAAACGTCCGAGGCAACAAATCTCAAGTCCAGTAACGTCTGGCGATCGTAGGTCATCGTACAGGACGCATTACGTGCAAAAACAGTGACATACAACATAAAAACCTCCAACATAAAATCACTCCAGGCGTGACCAGCCCAGTGACAGTTGCCCCACAACCGTCCTTCACAGAGATGTGAGAAGGCTGGTAGTCCTTCTACCTGCGGAGGAGCAGTAAAAGAACAAAAGACTTCCCCTGCCAGCCTTCGCAGAGGCTGGTGGTGTTTCGGTAAAGACGGGTTCTGTTGATGCGAGTGGTTCCGGTTGTGACTTTTCATGGTCGGTGTGTAAGCCTGGTTCGTTGGAGGCTTGAACATCGGCTTATGATCAGTTGGCAACCGGGGTAGGTCGCATCCGCAGGGCTTCTTAGTCTAAGGAGGATTACGACATCGCAGAGGACGTGTTTTTTCTTTTTACCTAGATGTGCCTTTTTGGAAGCTTTTTTAATGACTCTTACTTGAGACTGTACTGAGCTAATTTTGTGTGGCTTTCTTTGGTTTAGCAACCAGAAACCCAAGTGGGAGGTGACAGATTCATTCTGTTGCAATAGCAGAAATGTACATGCATGTGTGTTTAGTGCTGTCCACATTGGACTATAATGTGCATTCATGTGTGTTCGGTGTCCCCTAGTGGACGGGTTAATTAGCGCATTATGTAACACGCTCCCGTATCTGTGAAGTTTTTATTTATATCTACTTTTAGATTTCGGTTAGATGGCGTGTAGTTTGCTATTTATAAAACGTCTTTGAAGTATTTGGGGGGCTTCTATATTTTTCTGTGCATTATAGTGGGGTATTTTGAGTTTTCCCGTTATGTTTTAATTATATATAATCTGCTGCGCATGCGCGATAGAGACGTGAACAACGCAGTGTGTTTACAGCTCATTCCATCTTGAGCATCGCGAGCGACTGACGGTAAGATAACGGAGGGAACTATGAGCGCACTTTGTGCGACAAACAAACCCTATTTATATATTTACATTTACCATGTGTAGTTAGTATTGCGTGGTAGTAATCGTTGTGTGTATTTCTGTTTGTTTCCTAGGTTAATAACCTGACTATCTGTTTACAGTGTTTAGTTGGTGTGAGTGTGTTGTTTGTGTGACTGGCAACAGTAAATAAACCCAGATAAAAGACACTGTTTAGACGAGTTGTTTTCGATTTCGGCCGATGCTTAAGAAATACCAGCACATGGGAGACTATTTAGTTGCATAGTGGGTGTGATTGAATAGTAAAATGTACAGCTATACTATGGAAGTTGCTCAACTACTGGTCAGTAGCGGTATAGCTTTTTTCGGACGTTTTTCGCCCGGGGTCACTGCGGACCACCGGAGCGGGGCCGCGGACCACCCCGTCCGCATGCGCCTCGCCGAGACACATCCGTAGAGGGGTCTCGCGTCCCTCTGCGACCAGGCGCTGGGGAGTAACAGGCTAGACTCCTACACCAGACTGGTGTAGGAGGCACTGCTGTTGAGGCAAGCTACTTCCTGAAAAGACGGCAAGACGCGCTATGATTGGCCGGTAGTGTATGATCCGCGCTGTGATTGGCCGGTAGTGTATCATCTGGAGACAACGTATACGGAAAGATGCAGATGACGTAATTTTGACGTGAAATCCGGTCCCCGGCCAGGATCATAGAAAAGATATTTACAGAAGGCTTTAGGGCTGAAATTCACAGAGTGGGTATTCTAAAACTTTAGTGATTTAATAGTTAGACAATTTTAAGATTTGTTTTATTAAAAGTTACATAGTATAGCTTTAACATTACTCAAATAGACCCCCAGGTGTGGTCATAATATGCAAATATATCTTCCCATATATGTCGTCCAAAGACCCAATCGAAATACACCGACACGCTAAAATCATCCCTTCCCGTTTTTATCATACAACAGCAGCTGCGGGTGTGGCTAACTTCAGTTGGGTCAGCACCCACCGGAAAACTCGGTATACCTTATGAGCGGGGGAATCACGGCACGCCGTCTTTAAAGGTAGGGTAAGTGATTTTAGTTACTCCAGGGGTCTTCAACGTTTTCAGGCCAAGGACCCTTATTTGGGAGAGAGATGAAGCGGGCCCCCTACAACCCCTACAACCTTTTCATAGATTCCATATACTGTAGTTTTGGAACGGAGAATATGGAACGTCAAAACAACGTTCTCTTTACAATATTTAAGACATTTAGTAGTGTGGTGCTTTTCTGTTCTGTTCATATCAAGTAGGATGTTTTGCCGTGCCTGTAAAGTGTTTAATTCAACTTATTACCCGGCCTGTTTCAATGCTTGATTCTGATTGGTCGAGCGCTGAAATCAGAGGTCTGTTATTTCTGGATAGCAGACCGCTCCGCTCAATAACAGACCGCTGCCTAATCAAAGACTCAGAGCAGCTGCTGCAGTCAAGCTGCACTGCGTGAATCTTGTGCTGTATCCAACATGTCAGCCATGAAAACAAACACACAGCGACATTTACAACTAAACGTTGCTCTGAAGAATGTTTTTAAAAATATTTTAAGCGAGAAATAGACGACGTAGTACCAGAAAATGGACCTTATCTAATCAGCACTTCCTTGTTTTACAAGGCAACCGTGTCGCGCTGGGAGGACGGCCAGCGCAACACTTGTGGAACACTTCCAGCCGTCTGTAAACAAGGAAATACTTTGTTTTGTTTTTAGTTTTGAGTCAAATTATTAATTTGATTTAGTAGCCGGGTAATAAGCGGGATAAATACTGGCTCCTTGGGGGTTGTTCATATATAACATCCCTTCGAACTGATAACTCCCCTCGGCTGGCGCCTCGGGGAGTTATCAGTCCGTCGGGATGTTATATATGAACAACCCCCGTGGAGCCAGTATTTATCCCTTACTTATTACAGTTTCAGTTTCAGTTCAGTTTATTTTTATTTATAGTACAAAATCACCCCGAGGGGCCTCTGTGCACTTCACAACAGGGCAATACAACACACAATTTCAAGGAAAATAAAAACAGTCAAATGTGAAAACAACAACAACAAAACATTCAATTTTGAAAACAACAAAAACAGGGCAAAAAGATTATATATAGAATATAGCAACACAATGTTAAAAACCATGGGGTAATAGGATATGGTCATGGCAATGTTCATAGATTATGGCAAACCGTAGTGCAGGCAAAAAAGATGAGTTTTTAACTTAGATTTAAAAATGTCTAGGGAGTCAGCATCCCTGACAGCCTGAGGGAGAGCATTCCAGAGGTGGGGGGCACGGTGTGTAAATGCTCTGCCCCCGACGGTTACTTTATTGGGTATAGTTACTGTGAGTTGACCAGCGTCCTGGGACCGTAGTGGTCTTCCTGGGATGTAAGGTTGTATTAGGTCCGACATATAGGATGGGGATTGTCCGTGTAGGGCTTTGAAGGTCACCCGGCCTGTTTCAATGCTTGATTCTGATTGGTCGAGCGCTGAAATCAGAGGTCTGTTATTTCTGGATAGCAGACCGCTCGGCTCAATAACAGACCGATGGCTAATCAAAGACTCAGAACACCTGCTGCAGTCAAGCTGCACTGTGTGAATCTTGTGCTGTATCCAACATGTCAGCCATGAAAACAAACACACAGCGACATTTACAACTAAACGTTGCTCTGAAGAATGTTTTTAAAAATATTTTAAGCGAGAAATAGACGACGTAGTGTCAGAAAATGGACCTTATCTAATCAGCACTTCCTTGTTTTCCAAGGCGACCGTGTCGCGCTGGGAGGACGCCCAGCGCAACACTTGTGGAACACTTCCAGCCGTCTGTAAACAAGGAAATACTTTGTTTTGTTTTTAGTTTTGAGTCAAATTATTAATTTGATTTAGTAGCCGGGTAATAAGCGGGATAAATACTGGCTCCTTGGGGGTTGTTCATATATAACATCCCTTCGAACTGATAACTCCCCTCGGCTGGCGCCTCGGGGAGTTATCAGTCCGTCGGGATGTTATATATGAACAACCCCCGCGGAGCCAGTATTTATCCCTTACATCTAAAACGTGTTTACACCGCCATTTTAAATGGGCCCGTCCACCCAAAAAGCATCTACTACGTCATCACTGCTTGCGGCAGACACTGCAATGGCTCCCCCATGGGTTGAAAATATGAACGTTTTTCTCTCAAAGGAATATATTGTAAGTGTTTTAAATTGTATATTTAGTTTAAAGAGGGTTATTATAACATATTAAGGCCTACATGGCTTACTAGTCAGGGATCCTTTTAATCTGTACTGGTTCTGAAGTGAAGACCCGCAATCCAGCCAGTAGAAAGATGGCGGATTTGCAATCCTTTTTTTTTTCTTTTTTTACTTTTCTTTGTTGGGAATGTCATTTGTGCGGGTTGCTCTCAAGTTAAACAATGAGACACACAACGGTCGCTTGGCAAGGACAACTGTAACCTATCTTAACTGGAACAATAGTTGTACTGACTCTGAACTCTTCGGGCGCTCCCAGTGAGGGTTTCATGTGTCGCTTTTACTGTGTCACTTCTCATTAGCCGGCGACCCACAAGCCCAAAAGCTCAAGGAATAGGGTAGGACCTGTGATTTTCTGCCGTACTTTTTATTTCTGTTTTATCGATTAGTTTGGTCATTAAGGTCCACAGAATGAGAGGTCTAATATTTCTAGTGGAGTCAATGGGACAGTGAATATACAAATGGCCATAACCTTTTTTCGCAATGTTTCCGGCAGAGCTGACCTCTCATTCTGTGGACCTTAAAGTTATACCATGTAACTTTTTTTATAAAACAAATCTTAAAATTGTCCTAACTGTTAAATCGCTAAAGTTTTAGAACACCCACTCCGTTATTTTCAGCTTCTAAAGCCTTCTCTTTATATGTTTTCTATGATCCTGACCGGGGTCCGTTTTTTGCGGAAAAATAACGTCATCTGTGATACACTACCGGCCAATCACAGCTTATCTGCCGTGTCTTCAGGAAGTAGCCTCGCTCAGCTACAGTGTTTACCATGGTGAAGGATTCTTAACCTCTTAATCCCCAAATCCTGGCCAGAAAATTACGTTCTACCATGCGTTCTACCCCTCCACGGATTCGTATCGGTCGCGGTGGTTTGCGGCGCCGCTCCGGTGGTCCGCGGCGCCGCTCCGGTGGTCCGCGGCGGTGGTCTGCGACGACTCCGGGCGAAAAACGGACGAAAAAAGCAATACCGCTACTGACCACTAGTTTAGCAACTTACACAGTATAACTTTAATGACCAAACTAATAAATAAAACTGAAATAAAATGTACGGCAGAAAATCACAGGTCCCCTCCCATTTTGGTGACTGGGTCCCCGGCTACATGCTTATGTAGCACTGACTAGAATTGACTGTTAAGGTCACTTCTTGTTGTTGATTGGCACTGCATTGATAAGTTGGACCATGAGTATTACTATTTGTGTTATGACGTGACACTTATGTAGCATTGACTGTTCTTGACACTTTTACACTTTTATATTTTTTAGTTTTTTTTTACCTATTTTTATGATGTATTGTTGATTCTTCTTTGCCTTGTTTTTTTGTTTTCCCGCTGTACTCAACAGTATGTTTTCTTTTCATTTCATACTTCTCCGTACTTGTAACCTTAACTGATTTCCCCCCCTTGGGATAATAAAGCTATCTGTCTATCATCTTTTTACAGTCTATGACAGTGTTTCACAACCAGTGTGCCGTGGACCTTTGGTGTGACAGTGTCACAATTTAATGACTTTTAAAACCTTTTTAAAACCCCAAGAAAGAAAAGAAAAAGACCATTACTGCATCAAAAGTATAAACAAACTATACAAAAAATTTGGAACGGAGAATATGGAACGTCAAAACAACATTCTCTTTACAATATTTAAAACATTTAGTAGTGTGGTGCTTTTCTGTTCTGTTCATATCAAGTAGGATGTTTTGCCGTGCCTGTAAAGTGTTTAACCCTCTAAGGCCCGTATTAAGAAATACTTGAAATAAAAAATTGAAAAAAATCAGATGGTGTTGTAGGAGTCATATTAACTCATCCAGAGCCCAGGACATTAACGGATTAGGGGGTCCAGAGTGCCCCCTCCCGGCCCCATTAACGGCCATTGTCTTATTTTGAAGGCCAGAAGTCTAGACCGGAAGTACTTCCGGTCTGACGTCATCGGATCCTGCGACGGAACCGAACATTGTTTACGTGGTGCCATGCTGGATTGCATAGGAGCGTTTATACATGTGTTTTATAAGCGAGCATCTGCCTCCATCTTCGCTTCTAAAGTGTTGTTTTGAGATAATGGACATTAAAGATGAGATCGTCCGTCCACCTCAATGTTATGGGATGACTATTGTGTGCTCGTGGAGCCGTGATGATGACAAATCAGCGCGGATTTCGTCTCCGGAGCGTCGGCCATTGTACTAGGTATTTTTACTCGCCGTTACAGTAATATATTACTTTTCGCGCGACATCACGCATTCGGCACTATACGTACTCTAGTACTTATCGCGTGACATCACGCGAAAGGCACTAGATGAGTTAAGAGGAAAATGTAATGTTTTTTTCAAAAAAATGTTTTTGTAAGATTTTATAGCCATAAATCAAAAATCATAAATCATGCTCTAATTTACATATGGGGGATATTTTTCACAATAATGACATATGTACATGTTCTAGACATTCTAATGATCACCAAAAAAAATAGTACAGGCATTTTACTTATGTTTTTGTGAGGTATAGCTTCCATGAAAAAGTGAGATGTTGTTCGTCAAAACTCTGGAATTTCAGCGGGTGTGGCGGGTGTGAATGTCAGCCCCTGTGGGGGGTATTTATATGCAAATATTGTGGCCAATGGCATTGTAATACTAAACAATAGAATCCAATGGTGGTGTTTAGGTGGTAGGGGGAGCTAAAATAAAATGATTTAAACCTTTTTTTGGATAAAATACAAACGTTGTAATATTACAACCGTGGGCCTTAGAGGGTTAATTCAACATCTAAAACGTGTTTACACCGCCATTTTAAATGGGCCCGTCCACCCAAAAAGCATCTACTACGTCATCACTGCTTGCGGCAGACACGGCAATGGCTCCCCCTTTTTAAAACCCCAAGAAAGAAAAGAAAAAGACCATTACTGCATCAAAAGTATAAACAAACTGCACAAAAATGGTTACAACATTGGCCAGATTTTAAACACATATTTGGACACTGCTCCTAAAAGTTTGACCTAAAATCACGCAAATCGGTACACACTTGCTCTACACTCATGTCATCAACATGGATCTGTCCCATTTAGCGCCACCTTCAGGCAGATTTTTTAAAACGCATTTTTTGGACACTACTCCTATAGATTTTGCCCTAAAATCACACAAATCGCTACACAGTATTTCTACACTCATGTCTTCAACATGGATCTGTCCCATATAGCGCCACCATCAGGCCGATTTTTTCAAACACACTTTTGGACACTGCTCCTACAGATTTTGCCCTAAAATCATGCAAATTGGTACACAGTACTCATCTCATTAACATGGATCTGTCCAATATAGCGCCACCATCAGGCCGATTTTTTCAAACACATTTTTGGACACTGCTCCTACATATTTTGCCCTAAAATCATGCTGCGACCTGACAGTCGCTTATCTCCCGATTAGGGAGTCTTAAGCTGGTTGCACACTGCAGCGTTTTTCGTTGCGAAATGCGTTTTTCAGGGCAAGGAGAGAGAGAGAGAGATAGAGAGAGCAAGGGACCGAGTGGTGCGCGAAACGGGCGTCAGTGTGCAAACGTGACTGACATAACGTGAGGTTGATTTTTTTATTCACGCGCTCCGAAATTCACCCCGATATTCGGCCCGAAAAACGCAGCAGTGTGCAACCACCTTAACTGGTATAAGAAAGAGGCAAACATTTTGAAAATAGCCACACACAACGTATATCTAGGTGTGCCCTGGGATCTTTTGACAATGAAAAGTCTACCCTGGAAACACTGGTCTATGAGACATACAAACAGGGACGTGCTGGCCATTAGGAAAAGCGGAACAACTCCCAAACGCCTCGCGGCGCGAGGCGTTGTGTGCTGTTGTGTGCTGTTGTGCGGCTGTTTTCACTAGTTTAAATCATTTTTTGATAAATGATAAATACAAAAGAAACGGTTTGGGACATACAAGGTTTCCACCAGACAATGACGAAATATAACACATGTAATTGGCCCACTGGCTTATCACTTGTCATGATCTGAAATGGCAAATCTTTGAGTAGCAGCAGCGCTATAGAGAGAGATCTCTCTCTATAGCGTGCAATGAGGGCCTCTCCAACTCTTTTTCCCGGGCTGAATCAGGGGCCCAGCACGTCCCTGCATACAAACACAGTCAGATGTGGAAGCGGACGATGCTGGTCACCTTCAGGCGTTTCAGCAGGTGTGAGGTGGGTCCATGCTCGCTGAGCCGACCCCAGCCGCTCACCGTGTGCTTGCCGACCTCCCACAGCCGGTACTCTGCCAGCGAGCGCGTGGGCAGGCACACGGGCACGGCGTACGGCGTGTACGCGATGGGCGCGCTCAGACGCAGCAGGGCGATGTTGTGGTCCGCCGTGCCCGGCGCGTACGCCTCGTGCATTATGATCTGTGACACCTGCAAGACCTGCTCCGTGTTCTCATCCACCAACGTGTCGTGTTCACCTGACAGACAGACAGACAGACAGACAGACAGACAGACAGACAGGCAGGCAGGCAGGCAGGCAGGCAGGCAGGCAGGCAGGTAGACAGACAGATAGGGAAAATGAATTAAACACTTTTCTTTTCTTTTTTTTTTCCCCACGATTTTGTAACCCATGTTTCACCCAGTGCCAATTGCCTAAGCTGTAATCCTGGGCTCTGCTCTCCCTCTGCCAACCTGGCGAGGGCCCCGAACTGAGCTCATGCTTCCTTCAGTGCATGAGGAGTGAGCAGGCCGCCTCTTATCACCTGACAGGAGGGAGCTTCCCCGGTTGGACGTACATAGCGCGTGGAAGGAACACGTTATTCCAACCAGTTCCTTTCGGGAAAATCTTAATGGTTCTAAATCCCATTAATTCGACTATGGGCGTCGGCTAACCTCGCGTCACCAGGCTTTCTCGGGGGAAAGCCTGGTGTTCGTTTACAACGGGCAGTTTGATCCGGTCTAGGCAGAAACCACAAGCAGAAGAAACGGCGTTGCTTTGTTTTGGTTCCCCCCGTTTGTTTCCACAATCCCTATTCATGGGTTGCATTTGTAGTCCTACACTGGCCATGTTGAGGACTGACACAGGTGTTCCGATTGGCAAAGAACATTAGTTATATGCCAATCAGATACAATTGAAACCCATGAATTAAAATGCTCGAGTAGCCTAGGGTAGTCTAGCCAGTTGTTACGAGTTGGACTAAAAGATGGATATACCAAACACATTTTTCAAAAGCAAACTACTCTGCATCAAGGGGTTTATTAGGTAGGCCCTAAAAGTATGTCCTTGAGTGCATGGGAATTCTTTTGGGTTAAAACTGCATACGGTTTGATCTTTCCGGCCAAATTGTAGTCCTTTAAGTACTTGTACATGATTTAGAGTGGTTTACGCTCCCGACCGGATCAAACCCCGAAAAGTTAAGAGATCCCACACTCGGCGTCGGCAGGTTTATCTACTCACCAGCGTCAGGGTTACTGAGGTTAGGGTCAGGGTTTGGGTTAGGTTTAGGCATAGAGGTTAACATTCACCAGCGTCGGCAGGTTAGCATTTCACCAGGTTAACATTCACCCGCGTCGAAATACTGGGACGTAGTACAAATCGAAAATATCGACACGCTCCCGTTCCTTTCCCCTCCATCAGGCGCCCCGCCTGGCCAGGGGGAGGCAGACATGGATTACTGCATGTTTTTGTGAGGGTACCTACCCTAGGAGACACGGGGAGAACATGCAAACTCCACATAGGAAGGCCCTTTCGCCAACCCCACCTATGTGAATACCACAAATTTTCAACATTGAACCATATACCTCAGAGCTATTGTGTGTAAATAAGAAAAAAAGTGGATGGATGCAGGGACGTGCAGAGATTGTTAGAGAGGCAGGGGATGACATTTCGAAAAGGACCTTTTAGTGAAAACACCGAAAATAGCAGACTTCCAAGCTCACAACGCGTCACAGCGTGACACGTTGTGAGATGGGAGGTCTGCCATTTTCGGTGATTGATACCACACTGAACTAAGCATAATCAAGTCAATACTGGAGATGTGGCGTACGGTATGGATTTCTGCACAGAGAGAGGGCAACTATTTCAACATAAGATGCTGCAGTCAAGTTCAGGAGAGTTTGTACAAGGCAATTCTCTTGAACGCTGCCTTCAGGTGTGGCATGGGACATTTGCATTTATTTCACCACAGTAAAAACTACATTCATGGTCTGGAGAGGGCCCTTTTTACAGGCAGATAAAAGGGCAGGGGCTCAAGCCCCTTTTGATGTCTATGTGTGCACGTGCCTGGATGGATGGTATGGTATGGTTGGATGTACCTGCCACCACCTTCAGAAGCTCAGTCCTGGTGATGTTCTCCACACACTGAGAGGTGGTGAGGACCCAGGTTGGATGGATGATGATTCCTCCACAGAACCCCTTGTCCCTGTACAACAACAGCACCTACACACACACACACACACACACACACACACACACACACACACACACACACACACACACACACACACACATAGGCGACTCTAGCCTCTTCCAGCAAGGGGTGCACGACCTCTATTACCTCACGCGCGCTGCGCGCGCGCGCGTGTACGACGTTCGCGCGCGCGCGAAAAAAATTGCGGATATTAGCGGTTTTGTAATGTTGTTTTAGCGGATTTCTGCAGTTAATTTTGTACCCAATGCATTTTTTCAAGTTAAAATCGGTTCGGTTCTACACGGCGGCAGAACCATTTTGGGCTTAATATAATAGGGTTTATAAAAGCATGATCTGACTGTCTTAGTCTTACCTTGGGCTGGTCAGGAGGAAATGGTTCAGTCACGCACAGTGAGACAAGAGTCCTGGCTGATAGAGCCTGAGGTCTGTGTTTTGTAGAGGAAAGTCAGGTACAAAATGATCCTCTCCATGTGATGTTTCAGGGCAAGCAGCTATATTATAATATCTACCGGTAGTCACGTCCATAGTAGTGAAGAGCTCGAACTCCATGCTTTATTTTTAACAGATGTTGTTTTCAATTTCAATACTGGCGCGTGGATATGACATCACATCAGGAGGGGAGGGGGGGGCTGCCTGGAGCTGCCAGCCTCTATCACTACCACTAGGGGGTGTTGTTGTATTCGGTCTGAGTGGATGTAAAGTTACATTACAAAAAAAAAAAAAAATCAAAATGGCTGCCTGGCGGCCAGGGGTTGCACGTGCACCCTAGGACACCCCTTAAAATCGCCTATGCACACACACACACACACACACTACGCGTCAGTCCGCCTTCAGGTGTCGATACAAATGTAAACACACAGACTTATTGATGAATTGATGGATGTATAGAGCTTCTACGGTATGTAGAAACCAATCGTGTGACGCTGTCCATTTATTTTTACAGTCTATGAGGACATTGGTTCTCAAAGTGGGGTCCGGGGACCTCCAGGGGTCCTTTAGGGAGTTCCAGCTAAATGATAGTTATAGTAACCAAATGGACCCTTATGGATTATGGTCTCTATACTGCCTCCCCTGGAACTGGTTGGAATAACGTATTCCTTCCACATGCTACGTCGTATCCGGTTAACTCCCCCTTTCAGGTGATAAGAAGCGCTCTGCTCACCCCTCATGCATTGAATGAAGCCATGAGCTCAGTTTGGGGCTCTCCCCAGGTTGGCAGAGAGAGAGAGAGAGAGAGAGAGAGAGAGAGAGAGAGAGAGAGAGAGAGAGAGAGAGAGAGAGAGGCAGAGAGAGATTAGTGTCCAGGATTACAGTTGAGGCAATTAGGCGGTCGCTATGCCCCTCCCGAGAGCTTTTGCCCAATGCCAGCTTAGCAACAGTTGCGCAGCTTGCCAAGGCAAGGCGTGACTGTGAGCAGTCAACATATCAATGCTATGTCGCCAGCTTACACACAGTTTGCAACATAACAGCAAGAATAGGAATACTACACGACGGTGACCAGCAACAGATTCCCCATACCCAGACCCGAAAACGGTTGGAGGGTGCATTTTTCCACAACTTTTCCCATGCTGAAATCTACACTTGTTGGCTATGTTGTGTTGTTGAACACGGTTAGCCTACACACATACTGTACACAGCTTAACGTCGGGAAAGTTACACGACTCACCCACCCAGGTGAGAGCAATAATACTAATCGCCGTAATCGTAACAAAGGTGCAAATCATATAAAACAAACACATGTATAAATCTGCAGTGATGTGTTGACGGCTGCTGCTGGGCTGGCTTGTTTTGGATTCGGATATCTCACGCCATCAAGGGTCCACCTCAACCAGCTGTTGATCAGTTTAGCCACGCGTTAAGACTCGTACCGTACGTCTACACAAACTTTCGGATTTAAAACAATAAAGTGCTTACTGAAGGCTCACAGATGTCACAATATTGTACGCTCAAGCAGAATTACCCCCATCTTCCGTATTATTTAATAAGAAGCATTTTAATCCGATCGGTCGCCATTTTCTAAAAATGTTTTAATGTATCAGAGTGCAGTACACCTCACAACTGATGGAGTCGCGTAGTGAGAAAAATGCAAGAACATGGCCTCCGATCGGATTAAAATGCTTTTTATTAAACAATATGGAAGATACAGGTAATTTTGCTTAAGCGTACCGTATTGTGACATCCGTGAGCCTTCGCTAAGCACTTCTGAACGCTTGTGTAGACGTAAATGGCAAATTGGCTAAACTGCTCAACACCAGGTAGAAGTGGAGACATGACGGTCGTGAGATACGCCCGAATTGTTTCAGGGCTATTTCTCCCTCTAACCTTTCCCTGTGTTTTTAGTTTCCAGGCTATGCTAGGTACATTGAAGAGGTTTACATGTGAGGTAGTTGTAGGTTTGTACATGCCAGGGACGCGTGATTATGGATCCCACTGGGAAAGATGGAAAACCACGCCCCCGGTGATCCAAACACCGCCCGCGACCGTCGCGATTGGCTGCCTGCACTTCCCGGCCATGTCCTGTGTTCTAGTGTTGTTTAAATACATATTATATTAAAACATGTGTGAATGCTGAATAATAATACTATAATAGCGCTAGTGTGTGTGTTAAGAATGCTGAATATTAATACTAGAATAGCGCTATAAATAAACTATAATAGCGCTATAAATAATACTATACTAGCGGTGTGTGTGTGTGTGTGTGTGTGTGTGTGTGTGTGTGTGTGTATCGAGCGCAAAACGTGCCACATGGACGTTGCTACACTCGCGCGCACGCATTCGATTTTATCTGTGTTGTACTGAACGCATGAACGTCTCCTGTAATTTTCAAATGGCTTTTGAATCAGAACGCGCAAACGTCGCCGGCACGCGTCCCCGTGTGCCTTCTCTTTTGTGCCTCACAGGGGAACGCGAGGTCGCGTAGTGTTAGACGTTTGTGGCGAACGCATGTGTTAACGCACGCATAAATCTTTTGGTCTGTTTTTTTCATCCGCTCAGGCATGCGCTCATGAGCAGAACAGCAGCCATAAGCTGGCGTGATTGACTTGTTGCTCTGCTCTGGAACGCACGTGTGAGATGTGTGCCACACATTTGATTCTCAGCGCTAAACCTGCGTGTGTGTGTGTAGACGTGTATATCAAATAAAACATCCATCCAGACGTTCATGCGAGCATGCGTTGGTCTGTCACTGTCTCAAATGTGGGCTGCTCTCTGTGCTCCTTATAGGGCTGACGTAGCAAATTTGCTTTATATAGGCCTATTTGAATTGGGATAAAATACAGACCCTCAAGGACCACCGGTGGTCCTTTGGTGAGTTGGTGGTCCTGGTGCCCCCCCCCCCCCCCCCCCCCCCCCCCCCCCCAAGGACCACCGTTGGCCAAGGACCACCGTTGGTCCTTGGGGGAAGTTTCAAGTGGTCCACAGCTAAATTATGGAGAGTTGTTAACCAATGGATATTTTAAATCTTGAGAGCATAAAGTGAAACCAAATAGATTTCGTTTCATTTTCTGGAAACACCCCGCCATTCCGAATATATTATTTATTATTATTTGGGCGATGATGTGATGATGAAATGTAACTGTCAGATCAGCGCATGCATGAGTCACGGCCTTGCGCCCTGCTGGTTGGGACTAATATATTAAGTAGAAGTGTGTTGTGTTTATGGACTAAAATAACAGATGCTGGTTATTTTATTTGTTTTGCCCATTTTTATATTTGCATTTTAACCAAATGTTTTAATCCTTGACTGATTGAGACTATACATATTTCGTTAATTTATTTATATTTATTTATTTATTTATTTAACTGTTTTTGTTTTGTTTGGTGTTCCTAAGTTGAGCCCTTCGGAATGGCTGCCTTCTGGTTAAGTTGTCAGTTAAATTGCTTTATTTATTATTTGTTTAGTTCTGTTCAGTTATGTTGTGTTTAGACCTTTATTTCGTTATTTGTTTGTTTTGTTTAGTTGTTAACTTCAGCTCTGAGCAGCGGCCTGGCGCTGCTCAGAGCAATAGAGCCAGGTCTGTCTGTCTGTCTGTCTGTCTGTCTGTCTGTCTGCTTTGCACACCGCCACGCTGCGCATGGCTGCCGTTTCAGCCCGAGCCCGACGGGACCCGACGGGTCGGCGCGGCGCGGCCCGGGCCGGGCTCAATTTGTCACGCACATGTCGGGCTTTGGGCTGGGTCGGGCTTGAGAAAAATAAATAAAGAAAAAAAATACAAATATATACATTTAAATTAAATTATATATTCAACTCATTTGGAGCTAGCTAGCTATGTGTGTATGCATTGTGTCACATTCACAATATACACAACAAGTATTAGTCAGGTCGGTTGCAGGCAAGCGTCTCTCTCTCTGTCATCTGCTCTGCGTCTGAGCGCCCGAGCGCAGCTGCTATTGACTGACTGAATGTGTGTCATGAAGAATGAAAAAGATCTCCTTGCCTGGTGGCGCACCAACAAGAAAGTGTACCCAAAGCTTGCACAATTGGCAAGATCTGTGCTTTGCATCCTGGCCAGCAGCAGTTCCAGTGAACGGGTTTTCAGCGCTGCGGGCAGAACCATCTCCGAGCGAAGGACATCGTTGAACACGGAGACGGTGGATTCCATCCTTTTTCTTCATCACAATTTATAAAATCGGTGAGTACAGCCTAGCCTTTAACTGTTGGCAATATATACCCAATGGCCAACGTAGAATGTAGTCATCTTGGTCTCTTGTGATCTTATCATTTATTTATAAATGTATTTTATTTAATTTCAGCTGCTTGCTGTCTGATTGAATTATTCGCCGGAGCGAGCGCCCTGCGGCGGTGCGGCCTCCCGGCGCGGCCTTGCGCCCAGCGCTGGATTTTTGGGACTATTAAACTGAACGAATAAGTGTTGATTCATACAAAGAAAAGTGCTGTGTTACGGACTAAAATAACAAATGCTGTTTATTTTATTTGTTTAGCCTATTTATATACTTTAATTTAACCAGGGAATGGGAATGTTTCATTGCTTGACTGATTAAGGCTATTCATTCTAATATTTTATACACATACTTAACTTGAGATTGTTTATTTTAATTGCACAAATGTCGCACAACGCAAACTCAAAGGATTGTTCATTGTTAAATTGTCCTCGGGAGTCGGGACCTGTTTCACAATTGAATCGCGTTTGAAGGGATTAGGCCTACGTTTTTATTTGTTTGTTTGTTTGTTTGAGGCTGTAGGCCCTGGCCCTCCTCCTCCGTTACTACTGTATTGAAGACTTTATTATTTAGAAGTTTACATAGGAAAAGAAAATGTACAGTTTCATACAGTTACTACAATATGCCTGCCTGACTGGCGAGAGCGCAGGCTCCACTTGAATGTTTAATTGTTCTTACAGTAAAAAAAATGATTTGGGAATTGTCACAATTATAGCAAATTGTATACATTTATATCCCCATTTGCTCCAAGCTGTTTTTTGTTTTTTTTAAATAAAGACAGTTGGAAAGGGGTATCATGTCTCTGTTCTTCACCAATATTTAAAATGTAATGAAAACAAAAGGCCGCCGCTACACGCACTCTGCAATTAAGCTTGTTTAGAAAAATGTCGGTCTTCGGGCCGGGCCGGTCTCCAATTGTCAATTATGTATCGGGCTTTGTAATCTATCTATCTATCTATCTATCTATCTATCTATCTATCTATCTATCTATCTATCTATCTATATATCTATCTATATATCTATCTATATATCTATATCTATCTGGTGTCGCTGTTCATGACTATCGCAGGACGGGCGTTAGACCGTTAGTTCCAACGGCAATCAAAACGACACTTCGATAATATAGCCTATTAGTCTGTCTGTCTGTCTGTCTGTCTGTCTGTCTGTCTGTCTCTCCGATTAACAAGCTGATCAGATCGTGCAAAACTTGGAATATCCCGAAACGCTTTGCGTGGTGTCACAGGCGAGAGAGATGAAGCAGGGATCCCCACCACAACCTTCATAGATTCCATACAGTTTCATTGTTTGACAGCACAATCATCAGTGTATTTTGGATTCATGTATGAAATAGCCGATTTACAAGCTCACAATGCCTAGCAGCACGAGGCGGTGTGAGCTTGTAGATCTGCCATTTTTGGCTAAAGTTCTCAGTATAGCCTATACGCTAGGGTTCAAGTGGTTAATCTGGCGGCCTTAAAATAATGATTGCTGGATCATCGGCTTCTACGTTGATGTGTGTAAGGTCATGTTGCACCCCTCTTGGCCTTGGGCACAACGTATGCTTCGCCAATATCTTTATATATACAGACAGACAGACAGACAGACAGACAGACAGACAGACAGACATAGAGAGGGGTGGGGGGGGGGGGGGGGGGGGGGGGGGGGGAGACGAGAGAGAGAGAGACGTCGGTTCCATCCATTTTTTTCTTTTTTTTTGTTGCGCAGCAGCCTCCTCGCCACGCATGGTGCTTTAAAACGGCGAAATTAAACAAATATATTCGCTATATAATAAAGAGTCTCTCTAACATCTCAATAAACTGCTAAAGTCCTATTGGTTGGGTAGCAATAGGCCTATTCAAGCAGGCTGGAGCCTACATTTATTTATGTTAAATAAATATAGCCTAGGCCTACTTAGTTCATTTACACCACTGGCAATATTATACACAGGCCTTCCTATAATTAAATTAAATTGAGGATAAATACAATTGATTGATTCCTCTCTCTCTCTGTATCAAAGTAAGCTCACTCGACCCTATTTCAAGAGAGAGAGAGAGAATGGTGGAGGGACCTTCACGTTGCATTGAGGCCGAGGGGAACGGTGTTTTTCTCCTTTTCCGTGTCTCTCTCTGTGTGGCAGCGTGGCTGCTTGGAAAAAGTACTCAAATAATACTGGTAAAAGCATGGTATGTTTTAGGCTAATTTATAACTGCAAAAAGACTAATGTTTTAAAATACATCGCTGGGTATTAAATACAAAAGGATCCGAAGTGTAGTGGAGTAGAAGGAAAGTAGGCTACTGGTAATTGGACTCATCTTTTTACTGTGAAAATCAGACAACTGTTTCTGCCTAAAACAACGTCACAAGAGCGCACAGTGAGCAGCAGAACCAGGGCATGCAGTCACACACTTGTCGGCTGGAGCGCATACAGTCACAGTGAGGCAGCAGCCTGCACACAACTGACTTGCCTGCAATCATCCAACTTTCACAACCACATCCATTGCTGCGCTCAGAAAGGTGCTTGATATCCACGTGATTCCACGACTATTAGGAGTTCGGATCCCTGTTTTATTATCGTCAACTGGGTCCGGTTTGGTTTAGATTATCTCGGGCTGTTTATCATAAGTAGCCTAAACAGTGACAAGCGAACCAAGACAGACAGGAGTTCCCTCATTCAGCGGTGAAAAGCTGGACATATGCTTCGCCGTATGACGGTGCGTGTCGAGCATAGCAGACATGCAAGCTCACAAAATTGGACCCGTGCAGGGCTCTCAACGCTCTGCTCCCCTCTTATTATAACTCTATTACTCTATTACTCTATTATCACCTCTCTCTCTCTGGCCAAATGCACTGCATGCAGAGAGGCGATATACGAAGAGCGCACTTCACCCACTTCCGTCACTTTCTCTGATGGTCCGTGCAGTTACGTAATCTCTACTCCTTTGAAGTTCAAATTTGACATTGTGTGACAGTCTGTGATGCGTTGAGAGCTTTTGTTTTCGATGACTGATCAGCTATAAAGGGACTTTGTACGATTTAATTTGCTTGAGTTCTGGGACTGGGTAAAACTGATTCCAAATGTGCAGAAGTATTGGAGAGTATTGGAAAAAAAAAGAAGGCTGTTTGTCATGACAGAACATCACATATAGGCCTATACAATGTATACATATCATGAGAGAGAGAGAGAGAGAGAGAGAGAGAGAGAGAGAGAGAGAGAGAGAGAGAGAGAGAGAGAGCTATGATCAAAATGATTTGACAAATCTCTCTCCCCCATCTCCCTCTCTCCCCAACTTGCTCGGCCGTCAGTCAGTCAGTCGTTTCGTTCGTTTTCTTTTCTTTTTTTTCTTTTTTTACCAACTCTGATCTGTACCGAGCGAGTAGTGGTTGAGAGAGAGAGAGAGAGAGAGAGAGAGAGAGAGAGAGAGAGAGAGAGAGAGAGAAGAGAGAAAGAGAAGAGACAGAGTGTACAACGTTATGGACATTTATAACTCAAATGATCAGATATGATTGATGATTCTCTGCACGCAAACACCATCGCAGGACAGAGAAAAATTAGGCGATAATTATAGGCTACAGCTGGGCTGGGGGGAAAAAAACAGCCTCGCCAAATGGACCCGTACGGTTCCATTTGGTTTACGTAGGCCTATGATTTGGTCTTACGTGTCATTAAACCTTAATATGCAAATATACAACCTTTGTTTTGTTTTATTAATGTTATGATGGCGCAAGGAAGGCTGCCTTTTCTCAGTTGCCTTAATTCAACGAGTCACCCACAGCGCACCACCACATCAATTTCTGTATCAGAAAGTCTTGTAGGCTATAATATCCATGTGGTTCCACTGAGTTCGGGTCCCTTTTTTATAATCGTCAACTGGTCCGGTTTGGTTCAGATTACCACGGAATCCGCACGGTTCTGTAACAGTAAACCCCAGAGGCGTCAATTGGGTATGGCAAGCTATGGCAGCTGCCATACCTTGGCTACAGTGGGAAATAATAAAATGTACTTTTCATCATGTCTGTTGCTAAGGTATGGCAACATGACTGGTGTCTTGCACGCACGCGAGGGCGCGCGTGCAAGACACCAGTCATGTTGCCATACCTTAGCTTTTGCTGAACTGACGCCACTGGTAAACCCCGACTCTGCAGGGTCTCCAGCGAACAAGACAGCGCTGATTTGGGACAAGCGCTAGAGCTGCAGGCAGCTCGCCGTATGGCCGTGTTGCGTATAGCAGATATACAAGCTCATAGCGTGGTGAATTATGGATTACTTCTTCATATAATTAATATAGGATATAATGCAGCAGCACTCTTTATGTGCAAAGATCTGCATTGTTAAATGCAATGGAACAGGCAACAATAGTGGATGGCAATGGCATAGAATTGAATGGTTTGGTCTGTATTTGAACTGGAATGAGTTACTGCTTAAAACGAATACAATGAAACCATTGATATAAGAATCACTGTACATTTACAGAATTTTATTTTTTTATTTTTTTTACATGACATGTCTGTGCCATCCTTTTTTTTTTTTTTACATGACATGTCACGCGTACCTTATAGCTGTGCCATCCTTTTTTTTTTTTTTACATGACGTGTCACGCGTACCAAAGCTGTGCGCAACGTGTGCCCCGGAGTGCCACTGGAGCACAACTAACGCATGCATGCACGCACGCATATGTAAACAAAAAGCCATGCGGCACCCGTGCGTCTCTTTGCTTACCTGGCACGGAAAAGCCGCCATAGTGTGTGTGTGTGTGTGTGTGCGCGCGCGTGTGCGTGCGCGCGTGTGTGTGTTAAGAAGGCTGAACAATAAAAGTTCTAAAAAGAGTGTGTGAATACTCGGAGTCTGTTCTTACTGTTCATTTACAACAGGGCTAAAATACACTTGATGATGATGATGATGATGATGATGGATGATTCATGATATTTCTTCTCTGCTGGCTTAATTTAAGCACAAGTAGTGTGGAAGAATTCTACTTCTACAAAATACCATCTATCTATATATCTAATCTATATATAGGCTATTTATATACACACCACCTGAATGGCAGAGATGAGCCCAAACCATTTACACATCCTCTTATTATTCATCATAGTGATTAGTGGAGATGATTGATGAGGCGTTATATTCATCAGATAGCACCTCCATCCATTCACATGCACCTCCTCCTTAATTATGCTATAGGCCTACTGCCTGAATTACATCATAGTGAGTAGTAGCCTAGAGATGATTGATGAGGCGTTACATTAGACCAGAAAAATAAGTATATGAAATAACAACACATTCAGCAAATCAGGATCTTTATTTTGTTTCACAAAAAAATACAAATGCTGTTACATAACTGTAGGCAGACATGCACAAAACAAATAATTCAGTATATAGTAGCCTACAGTAGTTGAAAAATAAGCATAACTGTCAAAATTTGGGGTGTCTTTTAACCTCTGCTACGGAGTGCGCCAGATTATGTGGAGCCAGTGTTCTGGCCCTTTTCGATGGCTGACTGTACACATGGTCAGATCCGGTCTTGACCTCCACAGGGCGGCCAGCAAAAAGGCAACGCTTTCCACCCAAGCGCAATTTTCCAATTTTGCGTCGTGATACTGATGTCGGCTGAGCATTGATACTGGGGCCGGCATGCCTGGCAGCCCTACGGAGGGCTCCAGCTCTGTTCGATGGGGTGACCTTGGAAGGTCTGTAGGCACGCCTGTCACTTGCTGTTCAGTCAATCCCCTGAAGAACTGGAGAGGATGCTTTTCTGAGAATGAAACAATGTGTAGAACAAATGTAAAGTTACCCAGGGGCATGCATCAAAATCAGTGCAACAAAGTATGCACAGGTTTATGGGTTAAATATCCTTGATTACAAGTTACTATGACTGTCTGGCATTCCCTCTGTCAGTCCGTCATGTCACGTCACACTTTTGTCTCTTATCTCCGGCACAGTTGCCCCTACTTTGCACACACACTCTTCACAGGCCCCTCTTCTAGCGCCACCATGAGGTTGCTTTTTGCAGACAACATTAATGGACTCTGCTCCTACAGATGTTGCCTACAATGCCACTTACAGGCCAATTCGTGTCTACATGAGACCTGACTGTCGCTTATCTCCCGATTAGGGAGTCTTACTGGTATGTACTGTACTCACTACCAGTTGCCATATAGTACAGCTCTGCCTTCGCCTCTGCTGATTGTGGAAGCAAGTTGGTGCTTGCGACTCCATGCTTGAGGACGACATCTGCCTGGTGTTTACAGGGCCCACCATGGCAACCCTTGGGACAGGTGCACATTTTGAGGGTCATGTCAACATCATAAGTTGTTCCAGGGGTGGAGGTACTTTTGACCTTAAAGTGGTTGGCTTCAATCTGTGGCAGTAGACAAACATGTATATTCATTCAGTACATTTTTATTTTTTAGTACTAGGCAATGATGCTTTGAAACAAAAACAAAGTACTGACCATGTAGACGTCCTCAGGTTTTATATTGCTGGCTTTCAACAAAAACCTCGACTTCTGGAATAGTTCCCTCTGGCCAATGGCAGCATGCGTCATTTTGGACACATAGTATGTATTGAAACGGTTGGCCAGGAAGTCAAACAACTGTGGTACGTTGTATGCCTTTGTGCGGAGTACAATCTTGTCTTTTAAAATCCGCATCGCAGCCTCAAAGTAGTTGTTTGTGTCGTTATCTCTGACAGGCAATGCGTTTCTGTAGCTGAGAGCCCAACTCTCCCTCCGGATGTATAGTTTCTCCAGGTAATGCTTGAACTTTGGGCACCTATAGAGTGTGATTGATTGATTGAACATTTTATTAGACAAAAATAGAGAACAGTATAATCAATACAATAGAAATGTAGTAGTACAGTATACAGTACACATCCTGCCTAAAAGGAACATCCCAAATAAGTCCTTTTGCAGTCTTTTTTTTACATTGGAAGTCTTAGGTATTCAATTCATGGACATAACAAATAGCAAGCAAAGAAAACAATTCAATAACATCACAGTTATAAAAACTCACTTCTCGCCTGTCTATGGGAGAAGTGATAACTACCTCAGATTCTGGCCTCCTGAAAGGTGTGTTTTCAGGGCAGTTTTGAAAGATTTGGAAGAAATTTGACCAACCTGTTTACAACAGGACTCTGTGAAGCTTGCTGGTAAAAGCGGTTTAATGCCTCCTCCTCTTCAGCATTTAGCATATCTTTGATGACAGCAAGTAGTGGAACACGATCTGAGATGGAGATGCTGTTTTCTGCAGCCTATCATAGCCATCTCTCCATGTGGCTTGCAGCAGGTGAAATACACAGAGGACACGTCTTGCTTGGGGAAAGGCTGTACTTAGTGCCCCTTGCTCAGCCTTGCTGTCATCCGTGAGGAACACTGAAGGCCCTGCTTTTCCTCTGCCTGAGAAGGACTGGTTATCGAGTAGCGTCTTCAGAAGTTCCAGGCCCTCATAGATGACCTGCTCCTCCTCGCATGGGGTGATTATTATGCCCAGCGGCAGGCCACCAACAGGACTGTGGGTGAGCAGTAGAAACACTCTACAATGGTCACGGTCCATATTGCCTGCAGCATCCATAAAGCACAGTTCTCCACTGTGCCGAAGGCGGCTGTGCACTCTTTTCATCACTGGTGAGCAGATGGCCACCAGCTGCTTGCCACTGGATGTTGTCTTCATTGTGGCACATCGATCCTTGCACACAATGTTGTACGCTTCAATCTTCTCCTGTAGAGCCACTGTCATCTCTTCCCCGTTTGGACTTCCATACTCCTTTTTGAATAACTGATGGTAAAATCTGTCCAAAGGGGATGGGAGAAGTTGAGTATTAATCATGATTATTCATGATTTGTAAATATTACACTTACAAAAGCGTTATTATAACAGGTTATTTGTCAGTGTTATGGTGTATTTGTTTATCGCACATTACCTGTAGCAGAATTCTTGAGTGGGACATATTTCTCTGTTTGCTGCAGTGACCACATAATTATCTCCATGTTCCTCCAGAAGATCCATCTTGAGTGTATCTAAGGCTGCACTTGGAGAGTGTCCGTCTTCAAAGAGCTTGATCAGTATTGCTCGTGTCTTGTCTCCCACATCACAGTACTGTAGTGCAGTTGCAACCTTAATGTTGTGGTTATGATCACCGCAGATTCTCACCGTTGTAGGGAATGCAGGCAGATGAGGATTTGAGTTTCTACAGAGACATTGTAGACAAAAACATAGTTAACTGATTGCGAACGAAGGTCGCAAGTTTACTATGAAAACCAGCACATCTTGTCCGCGTATCTCTGTCTGTAGGTCACGCCTGACACTGTGGTTCCCCTGACACATCACTGTGACAATCACAGGTGATATCACAGTTGACATAACCTATGTACAAGTCCATATATGGGTATTCCCCAGAATCCCTTTATGCCCATATATGAAGATCCCTGATGTCATCAATATACTGTAGGCCTACATCACTGGCCAGATGGCCAAGACATGGCCCATATCGTGTGGCTGGTTCAGACAGGGATCTCCTTGTAAGGGCATAAAAGGGATGGACCATATACCAGGTTACCAGGGTCTCCATATATGGGTAACTGGTCCAATATACATCACTGGCCAGATGGCCAAGAATTGGGGCCCTTTAGGGCGAGGTCGCATGTCACCCTAAGGTGTCTTACCAGCAACAAATAAAGATCCTTCATATACTTATTTTTCTGGTCTAATATGTAACGCCTCATCAATCATCATAAAAAAGTTCTTTACTGTGCACAAACATTACTGCCAAAGATGATACTTACACAAGCCGTCCTCTGCTGTCTGGGGTCCGTATGGTGTGGAGTATCACAATCATCGTAGCAGGGCAGTTTGTGTTCTTGCTTCTGCATGATGAAGCTGTACATGCCAGGTTTTCTTTTCCCCGTTTTCTGTTGTCGGTCTTATGTTGGCATCTGTACTCCACCTAATAACAGGAGAATAATACAGGTGATATATTAGGTGACCTCTTATTATGCTACCTGGCAAAGATTGAGTCATCAAAGTGATTAGCCTCCATCCATTCACATGGAATCGGTTTGACTTTTTTATATAAACCTCTTACCCTGGAAACAACTTTGCCACCCTTTACTTTAGTTGTTCTCGCCACCCTCCATGTGGTCACATGAGATTTTATCCATTTCATTATTTCATCTGTCGAGGACAAGTCCATGCGAAAAGTTGCGTTGAAGTTGACATGGTCCTCTGTTTCACTAATGGTCTTGTATTCACAGACATGGTAGTCATATCCGGTGGGCAGATGGTCCTGTGAAGCAATTGGGAATTAAATTAAACAATGCAATCATGAGTGAATTTCCGTTGTTTCTTATTATTACGGTCAGCTCTTGCATTGTTAGTCTTCAATTGGAAAACATAATGCCTAACTTCAGTACAGGAAACTGGGAGATGTTATTGTCAGGACTGATGCAGGTGTTTGTACCGATGTCTCTGGTTGACATTGGCACATTTCACTCAGGTTTTTTCATCTCGCTCATGTCACTTTGTCTGCTGACCTCACTCAGCAACAAAATAAAAATAAAATAAACAAAAATTAAAATAAAACAATTCACAGGAGGCAAGCAGTGATCACCCCATGATGTGCACTGCAATGTAGTTTCAAATGCACTACATTGCAGCTGCTTTTTTGAGAGTAAAAAACTAAAAAAGAAGAGAAGACATGCATGACATGCATGATCTGGGCAGATTGCCCCAGGAAATGTGTCAATGTGAACCAGAGACATCGCTACGTGCCTTTTTCCCACCAAATCTTGCTAAATTAAGTCTGAGGAAAACATAACATTCATTTTATCATTCATAATCCCATTACATACAGTACATGCATAAGAGCATGTTTTATTGATACATAAGCTATGATGGTCTTTCTTCTTCAGTCAAAAGCATGTAATTGTATCCAATTATTCCAATGCATACAATTAATTAAATAAATGGCATATGCAGCTAAAAAGTACCAGCCAACCCTCCTGTTTTTGTAAGAAGTCTACTGTTATTTGACCATGTCTCCTGTTCCAGAATGATTTCAACTTTTTGTATGATAAATAACCCATTTGACCCATTTGATTGTTCTTTTTGTTGACAGGTGAGATCTATCTCTCTCTCTCTCTCTCTCTCTCTCTCTCTCTCTCTCTCTCTCTCTCTCTCTCTCTCTAGGTAGTCATACACAGAGATATTCATTTAAGTAATGACTGGTTATTATTATTATTCAAGATGGGTCTTAAATGGATTCAGTCATCAAATCAATATTGCGTTTTAATGGCTTCAATTGTACCCATCGTATAGCCTACAGATAGGCCTATAAAAAGATATAAAATATCATGACATTACCTTTTTTGTTCTTCGGTCACAGGGTCTCGTGTCTCGGGCATAGTGGCAGTCAAAAGTCAGGTATATGATTATGAACCAACTTAAAACATAAAAACAGTGATGCTTCCAAGTTTCCAAATTTTGTATAACATTTCCCGCTGAACAGTTTGCGCGTCTCAGCCGAGTGTGATCTACAAACTAACAACAGGCGCATCTGCGGCGCGACTTGAGCTTGCAGATCAGCGATTTTGTACCTTTACCTTTTGAAGTACATTTTGATGCCAATACTTTCATACTTTTACTCAAGTACATTTTGAATTCCGGACATTTACTTGTAACAGAGTATTTCTGTATTAGGCCTACAGTATTGATACTTTTACTTAGGCTATAAGTAAAATGTGAGTACTTTTCCCACCACCGTAATAATATAATATAAAATAGGCTACACACAAAATGTTGACACAGTTATTTAACAGCATTTGTAGTGCAACAAATAAAGATCCTTCATATACTTATTTTTCTGGTCTAATATGTAACGCCTCATCAATCATCATAATTTAGGAGGAGGTGCATGTGAATGGATGGAGGAGCTATCTGATGAATATAACGCCTCATCAATCATCTCCACTAATCACTATGATGAATAATAAGAGGATGTGTAAATGGTTTGGGCTCATCTCTGCCATTCAGGTGGTGTGTATATAAATAGCCTATATATAGATTAGATATATAGATAGATGGTATTTTGTAGAAGTAGAATTCTTCCACACTACTTGTGCTTAAATTAAGCCAGCAGAGAAGAAATATCATGAATCATCCATCATCATCATCATCATCATCATCATCATCATCATCAAGTGTATTTTAGCCCTGTTGTAATAGAACAGTAAGAACAGACTCTGAGTATTCACACACTCTTTTTAGAACTTTTATTGTTCAGCCTTCTTAACACACACGCACACACGCACGCACGCACGCGCGCGCGCACACACACACACACACACACACACACACACACACAGACACACAAACACACACACACAAGCGCTAGTATAGTATTATTTATAGCGCTATTATAGTTTATTTATAGCGCTATTATAGTATTATTATTCAGCATTCTTAACACACACACTAGCGCTATTATAGTATTATTATTCAGCATTCACACATGTTTTAATATAATATGTATTTAAACAACACTAGAACACAGGACATGGCCGGGAAGTGCAGGCAGCCAATCGCGACGGTCGCGGGCGGTGTTTGGATCACCGGGGGCGTGGTTTTCCATCTTTCCCAGTGGGATCCATAATCACGCGCCAGGGACATGTCCTGTCTTTTAGGTCCTGTCTTTCAGAACTCTGGTGTCTCACCTGCCAGGGACATTGTCCTTTAGGACACTGAGGTCTTACCTGCCAGGGACATTGTCCTTTAGGACACTGAGGTCTTACCTGCCAGGGACATTGTCCTTTAGGACACTGAGGTCTTACCTGCCAGGGACATTGTCCTTTAGGACACTGAGGTCTTACCTGCCAGGGACATTGTCCTTTAGGACACTCTGTTCCGCCAACAATACGTCTGATGCGAGAACGATGGGCCACCTGCTCAGCTTTGTCTGACGCCCCCTGGAGGACGGGAACCATACCACATGCTATAGGCTCTGTGAAGACACAACACCATATGAACGTGAACAGAATGCATCACACTATAAACACAATACAATGCAATGCAACAAAATAGAAGCACAATATACTCTCTAAAATATTGGAAGAGCTATTCTTGGTCAGACTGATTGATTTCATTGAAAAACACAAACTGTAAATCAGTATGGCTTCCGATCAAACCGATCACCATCTCTGGCACTAATTGATCTAACAGAAGACATAACAGACTACATACACAAAAAACAATATTGGAGTATTTATTGATCTTAAAAAAGCCTTCGATACTATAGATCACAACCTATTAATAACCAAGTTGGAGAGATATGGCATTAGAGGACTTGCATCTAAATGGCTGCGGAGCTATATTGACAATCGACAACAGTACGTACAATTAGGTGAATACAAATCAAATCATTCAAACATCACGTGCGGGGTACCACAGGGATCAATTCTGGGTCCCAAAATTATTTATTCTGACCTATCAATGACCTATCAATGACCTATGTAAAGTTTCCAACATAACCAAATGTGTACTTTTTGCAGACGATACAAACATCTTTTGTACTGGGGATAATATCCAGCAGCTTTTGCAAGCTATGTCAACTGAATTACGTAAATATAAACAGTGGTTCGACAGCAATAAACTATCCATAAACCTAACAAAAACAAAGTTCATGGTCTTTGGCAACCGTGCCATCACCACAGAACTCCAACTTAAAATTGATGACATTGAAATTGAACGTGTTTATGAAAATAAATTCCTAGGTGTTGTCTTGGACCACAAAGTCTGCTGGAAACCCCACATAAGGCATGTGGGAGTCAAGATAGCAAAGAGCATTTCTGTTATTAACAAGGCAAAACACATCCTCAATACCAAATCACAACACATCCTGTACTGCACTATGATATTACCATACCTATCCTACTGTAGTCTGGGATCACTTCACTTTTCGGGCTTGTAACCGGTCTGGAGCGGAAACCACAACACGTCATGTTGTAGTACTTAAAGACTACAATTTGGCCGGAACTATCCACCGGAAACAGTTTTAACCCAAAATAATTCCTGTGTGCTCAAGGACATACTTTTAGGGCCTACCTAATAAACTCCTTGATGCGGAGTAGTTTTGCTTTTGAAAAAATTGTTTGGGATATGCATCTTTTATTTCAACTCGTAGCGACTGGCAAGAATACACTAGGCTACTCGAGCATTTTAATAGGGATTGGGGAAACAAACGGAGGGAACCAAATCAAAGCGACGCCGCTTCTTCTAGTGGTTTGTCGCATTAGGCGGAAACCAAACGGCCTGTTGTGAACGAACACCAGGCTTTCTCTCAGAAAGCCTGGTGGGCGAGGTTAATCCTACTGTGTAGAAGTATGGGGAAACACATACAAAACAACAATTCATTCACTTAAACAACACTGGGTACCGTGATCATACAAATATTCTATTCTTTAATTCCCACATTCTTAAGTTCCCCGACCTAGTCAAATTCAAAACAGCTCAAGTCATACACAAAGCCAAAAATAAATCACTTCCAACCAATATACAAAACAAAGTTATTATGATTTAAGAAACCCGTTTTGAACAACCGCTAGTCCGAACTACACTCAAATCCATGTCTATTTCATCTTGTGGAGTGTCACTGTGGAGTGGGTTAGCTGATGATATTGTTGTGGACTTACTTCGGCCACACTTTGTGTGATGATGGAGGCGAGTGGGTCAATGATGATGCCACAACAAGGAATAGCAGAACTCTGTTTACTTGGCAGGATGGCAGGTTACACTCGTGTTCACAGGACGACACGGCAATAATAACAGCTTCACAGATCACAGGTCGGCAATAATACAGCATACAGGTAGGCTCTAGAACTCACTGTCACTGTTATAAAGTCTTTGTGGCTGTCAGTCCGTGGTCCCTGGCACAAACGGAGGAAGGTTCACTCAACGTCCATACACTTTGGGATCCGGAAGACAACTGACTAAACAGGCGGGCTGCGCCAATACACAATAGGACCTGCTCTACCTGAGAGCCAATAAGAACACACTGCACTGAGTAAACATTCACACAATAGGCTGTTGACAATATAGGTGCAGGTAATAGGCTGGCATTTGTTCCCGCGTTACACTACCCCCCCTCTAGACTGCTGAGTCCCTTCAGCATCTTCCTAAAATTAACCTACACAAAGCATTTCACAAAACACAATAACAACCACACAGCAGGCATGCAATACTGTTGGAATTTCACTTAAACAGAACCATTCGGTTTCTTTAAAAGGCAAACACTTAAACTTAACAAATGTCCATGACACCTAGAACTGTTACGTGTCCAAATCAATGTCTCAGTTCATTCAGAGCTATCCTGGTAGTGGGCAAGCCTGTCCACCGGCCCACTTCCCGCAGTCATCTGGGAAGACTCCAAACCTCTCTGTCTGGCCCAGGACCTGAGTCTCTGATGGGTGCAGGATGAACAGAGTCTCTGGTGATTGAAGACTGTGCAGAGCTTCTGGTGGGTGCCAGCAGAGTCCAGTAGGCAGGTCAGGAGGTTTCTTTGGACGTGGACTGTGCAGGGTGTCAGGAGGATGTAGGCTTTGCTGAGTTTCAGGAGGACGCAGGCTGTGTGGAGTTGTTTCAGGACCCACTCTGTGTAGGTTCTCAGGAGGTCTCGCGCTCTGTAGGTTCTCAGGAGGTCTCACGCTGTGTAGGCTCTCAGGAGGTCGCACGCTGTGTAGGCTCTCAGGAGGCCGCACGCTGTGTAGGCTCTCAGGAGGTCGCACGCTGTGTAGGTTCTCAGGAGGTCTCGCACTGTGTAGACTCTCAGGAGGTCGAACGCTGTGTAGGCTCTCAGGAGGTCTCGCACTGTGTAGACTCTCAGGAGGTCGAACGCTGTGTAGGCTCTCAGGAGGTCGAACGCTGTGTAGGCTCTCAGGAGGTCGAACGCTGTGTAGAGTGTCAGGAGGTCGCAGGCTGTGTAGGCTCTCGGGAGAACGCAGGATGGGTAGGCTCTCAGGAGAATGCAGGATGGGTAGGCTCTCAGGAGAACGCAGGATTGGCAGGCCCTCTGGAGGACGCAAGCTGAGCAGGCTCCCCGGAGGATGCAGGATTGGAAGTCCCTCTGGAAGCTCGACTGGTGATGGGTGTCTGGCAGAGGTGTCAGGAGGTGCCTTGATGGATGTCTGGAACTCACCAGTTTCAGGGATGTTGTCAACCGACTGCTTTGACTCCCAGGAGAGTGGGGGAGGGCTCTCCATGCAGGGTTTCCTCCCAGTGATGTAGGAGCTTGGCTCGCCCTCAATGAACACCTCTCCTCCCTCTTCTAAGGCTACGTTGTCAGCTGTCAGCAAGAAGTCGAAGCCCGTTTCAGTCTCCACATTCAGGAGGCAGGCTGTTGTCTTGTCTTCTGACCAGCCCTCTAGTCGGAGCTGCTGGGATTCCACCCCTGTCTTGACCACACACTGGACAGGCAGATGATTCACTGGGACAGGAACCATTGGGCTGGGGCCTTCCTGTTTCAGTGGTGGTGCTGCTGGTGTGGCTACCTGACTGTAGCGGTGTGTCAGCTGGTCTGTGAGAAGCACGTAGTCTTCCCTTACATGCTCTGGCAGTGAGTAGACAAAACGCATTGCAGACTCAGAAACACTCAGTTGGTCATAGAGCTCTTCCAGCTTTTCTTCGTAGCTCCACCCATATTCCTGAGCAGTTATCTCCAAAGACATGAGGATTTCATTCCAGACAGCTATCTGCTGAAATTGTTGATTTTGCAGCATTTGTTGATCCAGCTGCAGCTGAATTTGTTGCTTTTGTTGATCTAGCTGCTGCTGCATTTGTAGCTGTGTTTGCTGCAAGGTGCTTAGCCACGACTCCATCTTCTCTTTATTTTATCTTTTTTTTTTTTTTCAACTTTTTTTTACTCCTTTAACTTCACCTGACCAGGCGGAGATCAGCGTTCAGGCGAAGACGGCGGCGATGTTATTAGTCTCTTGTGGAAGTGGACCAGAGTGGACAGTGGTCACGTGACCCTGGAAGCCGGCCGGTGGAACGAGACGTCAGCTTTTAGCGCAGCACGGTGCTGCTGCTGCAGGCCTCGGTGCGGCCATAAAGTTCACGTGCAGGCTTCTTATCAATGTCTTTTAAAAGCAGTATATCTCCCGATTCTGACACCATTTGTTGTGGACTTACTTCGGCCACACTTTGTGTGATGATGGAGGCGAGTGGGTCAATGATGATGCCACAACAAGGAATAGCAGAACTCTGTTTACTTGGCAGGATGGCAGGTTACACTCGTGTTCACAGGACGACACGGCAATAATAACAGCTTCACAGATCACAGGTCGGCAATAATACAGCATACAGGTAGGCTCTAGAACTCACTGTCACTGTTATAAAGTCTTTGTGGCTGTCAGTCCGTGGTCCCTGGCACAAACGGAGGAAGGTTCACTCAACGTCCATACACTTTGGGATCCGGAAGACAACTGACTAAACAGGCGGGCTGCGCCAATACACAATAGGACCTGCTCTACCTGAGAGCCAATAAGAACACACTGCACTGAGTAAACATTCACACAATAGGCTGTTGACAATATAGGTGCAGGTAATAGGCTGGCATTTGTTCCCGCGTTACAATATTAAAAAAAAGCACATTCAAAAGGAAATTGAAACTATTATACGTTGATGGTTACAAACAGGAAGAAAATACAATCAACTGATGACAACTAGACTCTTTATTTATTAAACAACGTACAATCATATAAACTTGACAAATATATAACCTTAATAGCACTTATAGCACTTATAGCCTAGCATTATCATACACTGTAAATTAAACCAATTAATATATAATTACTAGGGCTGGGATGCGATTAAAAATTTTAATCTAATTAATTACAGGCTCTGTGATTAATTAATCGCAATTAATCACATTTTAATCGCACATCGATATTTGACCTGAGAAGCATTTTTTTCAAGTAAAACACATTTTGTTGTACGAGTGAATCAACAAGTGGGTTTTTTAAATCTAAATTTCGCATCCACTGGGCCAAGCAAAGCACTCCGATCGGCTACTTCTCCCTTTGCGTTTGTTGTCTCTTGCCCAAAAGTGAAGGTTCTGTGGTGCAAAAACTAAGTGTGATTAAAATGCGTACATTTTTAAAATCGCGTTAATTTTCGGTAATTAATTAATCGCAATTAATCAGTTAAAGTCCCAGCCTTAATAATTACCTTTTTATCTCTATATAACTATAGCATATAAAATAATATTATTGTTATATTAAACCTAAGTGAGACTTGCCCACAGTGACACTCGTGCCCCATAGAGCTCTTTACTGTCTTGACTCTCACATGGGAGAAAGCTCACGTGTGGGAGAGATCATGTAATTAGTTGTGGTGGTGTGCTACCATACCACATCAATGATGTTCCTTGACAAGTGCTGTAAACATTGACATTTATCTACTTACTTATTTATTATTACCCATAATTATTACTTATTACTTACAATTATTATTATTATTTTTATTTTTATTTTCTTGCAAACTGAGCCAGGGGTAGGGCTCGATAAGCATTTTGCTTCCACCTTCCACTTTTCCAGTTTCATGGACACCTTATCATGTTAAATGGACTTGACTTGCCTTGGACTTTCCCTTTTTTTCTTTACTAAATATGATTGTCATGCTCATAATGCACCAATGCACATTACATATATGTATTGTCCAATGAACTGGAAATAAACTAAACTGAACCGAACTGAACTGAATATAAACAAGAGAGAACCAAAGCTATTGCCCCAGGTCACTGACCCAGCTTTTTGTTTCCTATTGAACAACCACGGGCCATCTTCACGTCATAACAACTGTGTTCCAAACTAATCAATGAGCCTTGGTGATTTTACTCATATGGATATCAAGCATCAACTGATGATTTTACTCATATTTTATTTGCTAAATACCTAAATTGTAAATTGATTGATAGTGGAAAAAATAGTAATTTATTCATATATTATAGTTAAAAAAGAAGGAAAAAAATCACACTTATGCGAAGTGAGCATGGCATCAAACACGGCACACGTGTATGGGTTCTGTCTGTGACATCAGCTGAGTACTTTCTATGGCATTAGCCTTGTGTGACGTTAGTCTTGTGCTCATAGGGACACTCATACGTGCATACATACATACATACATACATATATATACATCAACCAGCTCTCTTAAAATCTCGTAAAAATAGTACGAATTGACGTTTTTACTTTCGTACATAGAATACTAAAAAGGCCAATTATTCGTACAATTCATACGAAAACGTCCCCCATTCAAATCTACGTTCCGAGGCGAGTCGAAGACGCACGGAAAAACCCGAGCAGCGCCATCTTGGTTTGTATAAAAATAACAATAATAATAATAATGGAATTGCATTTTTATAACGCTTTTCCAAGTGCCTTATAGGGCTTTTCCAAGTGCTCAAAGCACTTTATTATTGTGCTGTAATAGATGTTGACAGAATGTCTTTACACAACCTGATTCACGCTGATATCGCTTTTGTTGTTGTTGTTTTTTTATTATATATATTTAACAAGGAAGTCCCGCCTACTGCAGTGCATCCGGTTTACTCGCGTTGCACTTCCTTTCACTTTCACCCATAGAGTATGCTTACACCACCGTCCCACTTGCAAAAGGCGTGCTGTTTCCGTGATCCGCTCTAGACCGGATGGTCAAAGTGTTTACACACACACACACACACACACACAGGCTGCAGGCTCGCGACGGATTATGTTTTCTTTCTTCAATTGAAAAGTCCATTCAGGTAAGATAATAAATACGTTACATCATAATGCACCACCACCACCACTAATGTTGGGATGTGTAGGTATTGTAGCAAAGGGTGTATGACTGTCTGCTTTGTTGAGAGGGACATATATTTATAACTCTAAAGTGAGCTAAACAAGCTAAGCTAAGCTAGGCTAATTTAGACAAGATAAATAAAACCTACACGCTACACCTGGGGTCTTATACGTTTTCAGGCCAGGGACCCCCTAGCTTATAGAGAGAGATGAAGCAGGGACCCCTTAGCTGAGAGAGATGAATCAGGGACCCCTTAGCTGAGAGAGAGGGACCCTTAGCTGAGAGATTTAGCAGGCTGCTTTGTCTCTCTCTCTCTCTCAGCTAAGGGGTCCCCCTGCTTAAAGCTAAGGGGTCACTGCTGAAGCAGGGACCCCTTAGCTGAGAGAGGGATGAAGCAAGCAGGGACCCCCTTAGCATGCTTTGAATGCTTTGTTGTCAGTATTAAAGTGATAGGTAAAGCCACTGTTCTTTACTTCAACAGGGGGTCCGGGGGTCCCTAGAGTTACTACAGGGGGGTCTTCCAAATCTTTGAGTGATAGAAACTTTTGTTTATTAACCACTTGAACCCTAGCGTCCATATTCTGAGAACTCTAGCCAAAAATAGCAGATCTCCTATTTTTGGCAAAGAGCTTTGGTGAATAGGGGAAAAAAGCAGACCAAGTACAGAGTGAAAGGTCAAGTTTATTAATATTGACAGTTCAAGTGGTTAAATATCTGAAAACACAAATTGACATGAAAATACACTAATGATTGTGCTGTCAAACAATGAAACTATATGGAATCTATGAACAGGTTGTGGGGGTCCCTGCTTCAATCTCTCTCAACTAAGGGGTCCTTGGCCTGAAAACATGATTAATCGGTCAATTATTTAAGCAATTAATCAGATTGTGGCATTTGTTTAGCTATTACCTTATACATTCTGATTAAAGAATAGCTACACATTTGTCAGGCTAAAGGCTAACAGTATTCTTTTCAATTAGGTAATTTAAAAATAAATATTCAAGTCATATTTTTTGCAGGGTTCCCACGGTCATGAAATTACTGGAAATATTTTGAAAGAGTCCTGGAGAAATAGCTATGCGTTCTTTGGTTATTGATTTTGTACCTCTGAAATGACAAATTAAACATGGGCCAAAAAAACTTCAAATATTAGAGGCAGAAATTGTGAAAATAGCCGATCTACATGCTCACAACGTTGCGAGGCGTTGTGAGCATGTAGATCTGCTATTTTCACAATAGAACAGTGTTATACAAAATTCCTCAACTCTTAGTGCTCGTCACGGTGCCGGGTAGTCGGGAACCCAGTAAAAATATGATTATTTCGGGGGTCACGGCCTGAAAAGGTAGAGAACCACTGGCATACACTACCTGTCTTTGGGCATTGCGCATAGGAGTAAGCAACATGTTATTGAGCTGAATTATTGTTATATAGTCCTGGATATTGGGTTAAATTTTCTGGAAAAGTTTTGGAAATTGATTGGAAAAGATTTGTGAGAACCCTGAGTAAAACGTGTGTGTGTGTGTGTGTGTGTGTGTGTGTGTGTGTGTGTGTGTGTGTGTGTGTGTGTGTGTGTGTGTGTGTGTGTGTGTGTGTGTGTGTACTTGTTTGTCTTATTGTTGTTTTTGTCTGTTTTTTGGGTTCAAAAGCTCTGGTTGCGGAACTCGAAAGGAGTTTAGCGTGATTCCTCCATCAACACCAGCGAAGAAGGCAAAGGCACCTGGTGAGGTGGAAAAGGAGGGACAGCGCTGGAAATGTCATCCCTGCAAGGCCAGGATCAACCAGAAATCAGGGTCAGTATTGTTATACCATTAACTTGTTTAGACCTGAGGCCGATTCTAAAATCCACTTGAAAATTTAAAAAGCCATCTGACCACTTGACCTGGCAGCCTATGAGCTGCCATGCTCTGTGGTCATGTGGGTGGATCGCGTGCATTTTCAGAGCATGTGTTCAATCAATCGATCCAGATTGACTCAATATGTTTTTCAAGCTTTTACGGTTTACATTAATCATTTTAATTTAATTAATTATCATCATTAAATCGTAGTGAGAACCACTGCAAGTAATATAAATGAGAGATATGTGTAATATATATAAGGGTAATATTACATACATACTGTAAAGCAGTATACAATTCAATCTCATAAAAGGTGTCATTGTGAGCTGGCTGGTAGGTAGAGCCAGCCAGCTCACAACGCCAGATCCCCATGGGTTAGTGTCCACTTGACTTTGGGCAAGACACTGAACCCTAATGGCTCGAACACACTGCCCGAATTTCTGAGCCGATTGTCTGAGCCATTTTTGGCGCTCGCCGACAAAAACGGCGTTCTGATTCTTGATCGGACGTTGCTCGCAGATCGTTTTGCTCGCTGTGTATGAAAGACTGCGAGCAGGTCCGTGCGCGATTCCAGTGCTCGCCGACAGCTTCCCGAGCGTTTCTAGATAGACCTAATAGGCTAATAGGAGCTTTGATTCTCACTGTCACAGCGCAGTGCGCACCCGAGTGCTCTCTCTCTCTCTCTCTCTCTCTCTCTCTCTCTCTGTGTCAAATGGAGACGCACGGAGCGACGCGCGTTGAGAGAAAGAAAGGGAGAGAGGTGGGGGGAGAGACAGTAGACAGACATATATACGTTTATTGCCGATGTTTTAATTAGTTTGGCCGCCCGTACTGCAGCCATGTATTTAAATAGCCTACCGGCGGGTTGAAGATCAAGAATTTAACATGAGGAGAGCTGGAGACTGCATGGAGAGCGCATTATTACGCAGCGGACCGTCCAGCGTATAGATCACTAGTAATATTGCTGTTTCATGACTTTCATCTTAATAATATAGATGCTGTTTCATAGCATCATAAAACCAATGCATCTCACAATATGTTGATAAAACCACAGCAGCAGCATGGCTGGTGTTATTATGAAAACATCGAACAGGTTTGGAGTGCGCTGTGTGTGTGTGTGTGTGTGTGTGTGTGTGTGTGTGTGTGTGTGTGTGTGTGTGTGTGTGTGTGTGTGAGGAAAATCATTTACGCCCGCAATTAGAATAAAAACAAATGTAATATTGGCTATATCATCGGGGATGCATCCTGCCTGGTGAAATATCTGGCAGTGTGTGACCCCTTGTCGGTGATCAATCTTGTCGGCGAAAACCACAACGAGCCGATTTCAAGAAAGCCACTCGTGCAGTGTGAAATACTCTAATGATCTGATGCCTCGCCGACCACGCAAAATCGTACAGTGTGTTCGAGCCATAACTGCTCCTGATGGTCAGATTTGCCTTGCTCTGCTGTTCATCTTGATGTGTGTGAATGTAATAAACATTGAAATTCACTGTGTATATAACGACATTTACCTTGATAAAGCTTACTTTAGAAGAGTGCTTTGCCAATGGACAGCCAGACAGCCAACCTACAGCAATCATTCTTATTTGATTGCATATTCCTAGGCAGATAAGTGACTGAACTGTCCACATTATGGTTTGGGAAATAGTCTAGTCCGCTCTAATAACCAGTAACTACCGTCACAGCAAAAAGGATAGTTATATAGTTATATATACTTATAGATTTTACAATTTATGCATTTAGCAGATGCTCTTAATCCAGAGCGATTTACAATAGGCAAGCACAGCACAAGGTAATCCATCAAATTCATAGAACAACTTGTGTTTATAACACATTATAGGCATGGGGTGCCTAGCAAGTGTCACACTATTCATGGGTTGCATTTGTAGTCCTACATCAGCCATGTTGAGGACCAACACAGGTGTTCTGATTGGCGTAGAACATTAGTTCTATGCCAATTAGACAAATTGAAAAACCGTGTTGGTCCTAGTCAACATGGCCTTTTAGGAATTGCATGAATATAATGGAAACCGCTGATTAATGTAAGTAACACAGGCTTTATGTTGTGTTCTCCCCCAAGACGCACTGTGGGACCTACGTGAAGAGGGGGTGAAAGGTGCATTCTCCTCAGCAAGCAGTGGAACCTCCGAAAAGTGATTTTGACTGGGGCAGAGAACGTCAGCTTTTTGGACAATGCACCACAGATGCTGATGATGATTATGACAATGACTCCGACATTTTCTGAGGACGATTTGGAATAGGCAACTGCAGACCATCTCATTTGTCTCTCTCGCTCTCTCTCAACCACTCCTACCTACAGGGCTTTTTCACAGCCACACTGGACCACTTTTCTTTGATGGACTACTATTCCAATTTTGGATTTGTGTGGATTTTACCCCTATGCGGACTACTGAACTAAGGGTTGCCCACCTGCCCCTGGCAGATAAATAAAACTCTCTGGCAGGTGAAGTTTGCTTTCAGGTTGCCCGACTCGGGACAGCAGGGCTGTGTTGTGTTGTGTTGTTTTGGATGGAGCATGGGAGAGGAGAAGGAGAGAGGAGAGAGAGGTGGTCAGTGACTCTGGCCCTCAGCAAGGAACAGAATCCAAACATTTATGAAGAACGCATGAGGATACAGAGAGCACGTCCCCTCTCCGCTGTTTGAGAGGGTTCGCCCACGGAACCATCTTTATAAACACAACATGAGATATCGGCCCAAACGCCTGAACGTGGCTAGAGCCAGCGGCGTCCGTTCAGAAAAAGCTAAGGTATGGCAACATGACTGGTGTCTTGCACGCAAGACACCAGTCATGTTGCCATACCTTATAGTAACAGGCACGATTACAGTACATTACAGTACAGTACATTGGGCAGTACCTGCCCAATGTCCTGTTGTCACTGTAGCTACACTTGAAAATATAAAACAGTAAATGTGAACCCATAGTCATATTCATAGCTATGTAGGTTTTTGGCTTAAAGAAATGAGGTATGACATTTGTTATTGCACATCCCCAGAAACAGTAGAACATGACATGGACTTGCCCAACAGGTACAGTACGTGCCCCTGAAACAATATTTATATGGCAAGAGCAAGATATCACAGTAAACATCCATCTTAACCAGGGTTGGGCAACGTTATGATGGAGAGGGCCACTATATTTCCACCTTCACTCCAGAGGGCCACAATGCATATTGCTGTGTCCTATACTTTGTCAAGTATCTCATACAAAAAAACGTGAAAATAGCAGATCTACAAGCTCAAAACGCTTCGCACTGCGATGCGTTTTGAGCTTGTAGATTGGCTATTTTTGCTTCTTTTGAATTGGAATCCGGAATTATTTTTTGTTCTTTTTTAATTGGAATCCTGAAATATAACATTTTGATTTAATTTCAATGGGCAGGTGAAATGGTTCTGAAGTGTTTGCATGAATGGGTGAAGTGGTCCTTTAATGTTTTTCAGTTAACTGGTCAACCATGGTTTTTATTATTCTGTCTGGAATGTAACAGGGACGCTACAATATCCTCTGCTCACACTTTTTTATAATCCTGTATGAGAGCCTCATTTAGTATTAATATGTTGTGTGAATCTTTAGAAACTTAAAGGTGGACACTACAGTACTCATACTAAGTAGAAGCCTTACCTTTGCCGAAACTTGTTCATTTACTTTTGTTTTCCTTCTGTACCGTATGGAGTTGTGATTAACACGGATATGCTGTTCCGATTTATAAAGTTCTCTGCACCTTAATAAAAGCCAGATAAACCTTCCTTGTTGCTCCAATGACTCATTTTTTATACTTCTGTAATGTATTCATCTCTATTGCTGTATCTGAAAGTGCTTGTTTATCTGTCATCTTGTAACTGGAGTGCCTCTGGGCGACATACTTTTCCTCCTAAGATTAATACAGGCATCTGTATAACCTGTAAATGTGCAATAAGACTGATTCTGAATAAAATGAGTTAAAGCTACTTGTAGAACAGGAAATGACAGCTTGTATATTTTGTAATCTATGCAAGTAATACTTTATGTAAATGGCGGTTTTCTTATGAAGCAATTTCATAACACTTTAGTTCATTCAAAACTGCAAATCCTGCTTTCATTCACACTAGCTGGAGGGCAAATGTGCGGACAGCATTCAAGGTGTGGAGTTGGGACATTTCTTGAGCACAATACACATATTTTATGTTAATCATTGTAGACCAGTCTATTACCACACATTATTTTAAAAACGTAATAGTGTCATATAGTAATATTGTGATAGCATAATAGTGTAACAGTGTGATAGAGTGATACAATAATAAAGGGTGGGCATTTCTGCCACTCTAGACTGAGTGGCAAAACATGAAGCATTGGAGTGTGGATGCACTCGTTGGGAAAATCCTCCAGACTCCTCACTCCTACTGAATCCTCATGACTCCTACTGTTATAGTGTAATAACTAGATGAGGGTATGCATCATATCATATGCCACTCAGATAAAGTAGCAAGAAGCTTTGGAGTTTGATAGCGCTCGTTGGGGAAATCCTCCAGACTCCTCACTCCTACTGAATCCTCATGACTCCTACTGTTATAGTGTAATAACTAAATGAGGGTATGCATCATATCATATGCCACTCAGACCAGCAGTCAACGCTAGACAATAGAGGGTATGCGTGTGACCATATTCATCATACATGGAAGTTATGCGGGAACACCTATTGAGTGGTAATAAAAAGAGCCAGCAGCAGTTATGAAGAGTCAGCAAGAGTCATGAGGAGTATTAGTGAGGAGTCAGGAGGAGTTCCCCAACCTGTGCCCCAATCAAACTCCAAAACTTCTTGCTACATTATCTGAGTGGCATATGATATGATGCATACCCTCATTTAGTTATTACACTATAACAGTAGGAGTCATGAGGATTCAGTAGGAGTGAGGAGTCTGGAGGATTTCCCCAACGAGCGCTATCAAACTCCAAAGCTTCTTGCTACATTATCTGAGTGGCATATGATATGATGCATACCCTCATCTAGTTATTACACTATAACAGTAGGAGTCATGAGGATTCAGTAGGAGTGAGGAGTCTGGAGGATTTCCCCAACGAGCGCTATCAAACTCCAAAGCTTCTTGCTACATTATCTGAGTGGCATATGATATGATGCATACCCTCATTAAGTTATTACACTATAACAGTAGGAGTCATGAGGATTCAGTAGGAGTGAGGAGTCTGGAGGATTTCCCCAACGAGCGCTATCAAACTCCAAAGCTTCTTGCTACTTTATCTGAGTGGCATATGATATGATGCATACCCTCATCTAGTTATTACACTATAACAGTAGGAGTCATGAGGATTCAGTAGGAGTGAGGAGTCTGGAGGATTTTCCCAACGAGTGCATCCACACTCCAATGCTTCATGTTTTGCCACTCAGTCTAGAGTGGCAGAAATGCCCACCCTTTATTATTGTATCACTCTATCACACTGTTACACTATTATGCTATCACAATATTACTATATGACACTATTACGTTTTTAAAATAATGTGTGGTAATAGACTGGTCTACAATGATTAACATAAAATATGTGTATTGTGCTCAAGAAATGTCCCAACTCCACACCTTGAATGCTGTCCGCACATTTGCCCTCCAGCTAGTGTGAATGAAAGCAGGATTTGCAGTTTTGAATGAACTAAAGTGTTATGAAATTGCTTCATAAGAAAACCGCCATTTACATAAAGTATTACTTGCATAGATTACAAAATATACAAGCTGTCATTTCCTGTTCTACAAGTAGCTTTAACTCATTTTATTCAGAATCAGTCTTATTGCACATTTACAGGTTATACAGATGCCTGTATTAATCTTAGGAGGAAAAGTATGTCGCCCAGAGGCACTCCAGTTACAAGATGACAGATAAACAAGCACTTTCAGATACAGCAATAGAGATGAATACATTACAGAAGTATAAAAAATGAGTCATTGGAGCAACAAGGAAGGTTTATCTGGCTTTTATTAAGGTGCAGAGAACTTTATAAATCGGAACAGCATATCCGTGTTAATCACAACTCCATACGGTACAGAAGGAAAACAAAAGTAAATGAACAAGTTTCGGCAAAGGTAAGGCTTCTACTTAGTATGAGTACTGTAGTGTCCACCTTTAAGTTTCTAAAGATTCACACAACATATTAACTCATATGCTGCCATTTAACAATACCTTCGTACTCTTTAACTGCCATTCGTCTCCATAGACTTCCATGTAATTCATAGTGCACGGATCATGCACACCCATGCCTAGATAATGCACCACGTGTGTCCACATTGCTCACAGCTTTCAAACAAAAAAATCCGAATGGAAATCCGTTCAGGCATTCATGAGATAGCAGCCATTATGTTTTACACTGTTGTGAGCTTGGAGGTCTGCTACCTGAGTTGTATGGGGGTTGTATGGGGGTTAAACAAGCAATTTCGCGATCGCTATCATGCCTACTAACGTTTTTGGGGTCCCAAAACATTTTTTGAAAAAAAAATTTTTTTGAAATTTTTTTTTTTTTTTTTTTCAAAATGGCGGAAATTCTCGGGTTCCTCGGGCGTGGCAGGGAGGGACATCGCGAAATTCTCGGGTTCCTCGGGTTTGGCAGGGTATGAGTTAATACTAAATGAGGCTCTCATACAGGATTATAAAAAAGTGTGAGCAGAGGATATTGTAGCGTCCCTGTTACATTCCAGACAGAATAATAAAAACCATGGTTGACCAGTTAACTGAAAAACATTAAAGGACCACTTCACCCATTCATACAAACACTTCAGAACCATTTCACCTGCCCATTGAAATTAAATCAAAATGTTATATTTCAGGATTCCAATTAAAAAAGAACAAAAAATAATTCCGGATTCCAATTCAAAAGAAGCAAAAATAGCCAATCTACAAGCTCAAAACGCATCGCAGTGCGAAGCGTTTTGAGCTTGTAGATCTGCTATTTTCACTTTTTTTGTATGAGATACTTGACAAAGTATAGGACACAGCAATATGCATTGTGGCCCTCTGGAGTGAAGGTGGAAATATAGTGGCCCTCTCCATCATAACGTTGCCCAACCCTGGTTAAGATGGATGTTTACTGTGATATCTTGCTCTTGCCATATAAATATTGTTTCAGGGGCACGTACTGTACCTGTTGGGCAAGTCCATGTCATGTTCTACTGTTTCTGGGGATGTGCAATAACAAATGTCATACCTCATTTCTTTAAGCCAAAAACCTACATAGCTATGAATATGACTATGGGTTCACATTTACTGTTTTATATTTTCAAGTGTAGCTACAGTGACAACAGGACATTGGGCAGGTACTGCCCAATGTACTGTACTGTAATGTACTGTAATCGTGCCTGTTACTATAAGGTATGGCAACATGACTGGTGTCTTGCGTGCAAGACACCAGTCATGTTGCCATACCTTAGCTTTTTCTGAACGGACGCCGCTGGCTCTAGCCACGTTCAGGCGTTTGGGCCGATATCTCATGTTGTGTTTATAAAGATGGTTCCGTGGGCGAACCCTCTCAAACAGCGGAGAGGGGACGTGCTCTCTGTATCCTCATGCGTTCTTCATAAATGTTTGGATTCTGTTCCTTGCTGAGGGCCAGAGTCACTGACCACCTCTCTCTCCTCTCTCCTTCTCCTCTCCCATGCTCCATCCAAAACAACACAACACAACACAGCCCTGCTGTCCCGAGTCGGGCAACCTGAAAGCAAACTTCACCTGCCAGAGAGTTTTATTTATCTGCCAGGGGCAGGTGGGCAACCCTTAGTTCAGTAGTCCGCATAGGGGTAAAATCCACACAAATCCAAAATTGGAATAGTAGTCCATCAAAGAAAAGTGGTCCAGTGTGGCTGTGAAAAAGCCCTGTAGGTAGGAGTGGTTGAGAGAGAGCGAGAGAGACAAATGAGATGGTCTGCAGTTGCCTATTCCAAATCGTCCTCAGAAAATGTCGGAGTCATTGTCATAATCATCATCAGCATCTGTGGTGCATTGTCCAAAAAGCTGACGTTCTCTGCCCCAGTCAAAATCACTTTTCGGAGGTTCCACTGCTTGCTGAGGAGAATGCACCTTTCACCCCCTCTTCACGTAGGTCCCACAGTGCGTCTTGGGGGAGAACACAACATAAAGACTGTGTTACTTACATTAATCAGCGGTTTCCATTATATTCATGCAATTCCTAAAAGGCCATGTTGACTAGGACCAACACGGTTTTTCAATTTGTCTAATTGGCATAGAACTAATGTTCTACGCCAATCAGAACACCTGTGTTGGTCCTCAACATGGCTGATGTAGGACTACAAATGCAACCCATGAATAGTGTGACACTTGCTAGGCACCCCATGCCTATAATGTGTTATAAACACAAGTTGTTCTATGAATTTGATGGATTACCTTGTGCTGTGCTTGCCTATTGTAAATCGCTCTGGATTAAGAGCATCTGCTAAATGCATAAATTGTAAAATCTATAAGTATATATAACTATATAACTATCCTTTTTGCTGTGACGGTAGTTACTGGTTATTAGAGCGGACTAGACTATTTCCCAAACCATAATGTGGACAGTTCAGTCACTTATCTGCCTAGGAATATGCAATCAAATAAGAATGATTGCTGTAGGTTGGCTGTCTGGCTGTCCATTGGCAAAGCACTCTTCTAAAGTAAGCTTTATCAAGGTAAATGTCGTTATATACACAGTGAATTTCAATGTTTATTACATTCACACACATCAAGATGAACAGCAGAGCAAGGCAAATCTGACCATCAGGAGCAGTTATGGCTCGAACACACTGTACGATTTTGCGTGGTCGGCGAGGCATCAGATCATTAGAGTATTTCACACTGCACGAGTGGCTTTCTTGAAATCGGCTCGTTGTGGTTTTCGCCGACAAGATTGATCACCGACAAGGGGTCACACACTGCCAGATATTTCACCAGGCAGGATGCATCCCCGATGATATAGCCAATATTACATTTGTTTTTATTCTAATTGCGGGCGTAAATGATTTTCCTCACACACACACACACACACACACACACACACACACACACACACACACACACACACACACACACACACACACACACACACACACACACACACACACACAGCGCACTCCAAACCTGTTCGATGTTTTCATAATAACACCAGCCATGCTGCTGCTGTGGTTTTATCAACATATTGTGAGATGCATTGGTTTTATGATGCTATGAAACAGCATCTATATTATTAAGATGAAAGTCATGAAACAGCAATATTACTAGTGATCTATACGCTGGACGGTCCGCTGCGTAATAATGCGCTCTCCATGCAGTCTCCAGCTCTCCTCATGTTAAATTCTTGATCTTCAACCCGCCGGTAGGCTATTTAAATACATGGCTGCAGTACGGGCGGCCAAACTAATTAAAACATCGGCAATAAACGTATATATGTCTGTCTACTGTCTCTCCCCCCACCTCTCTCCCTTTCTTTCTCTCAACGCGCGTCGCTCCGTGCGTCTCCATTTGACACAGAGAGAGAGAGAGAGAGAGAGAGAGAGAGAGAGAGCACTCGGGTGCGCACTGCGCTGTGACAGTGAGAATCAAAGCTCCTATTAGCCTATTAGGTCTATCTAGAAACGCTCGGGAAGCTGTCGGCGAGCACTGGAATCGCGCACGGACCTGCTCGCAGTCTTTCATACACAGCGAGCAAAACGATCTGCGAGCAACGTCCGATCAAGAATCAGAACGCCGTTTTTGTCGGCGAGCGCCAAAAATGGCTCAGACAATCGGCTCAGAAATTCGGGCAGTGTGTTCGAGCCATTAGGGTTCAGTGTCTTGCCCAAAGTCAAGTGGACACTAACCCATGGGGATCTGGCGTTGTGAGCTGGCTGGCTCTACCTACCAGCCAGCTCACAATGACACCTTTTATGAGATTGAATTGTATACTGCTTTACAGTATGTATGTAATATTACCCTTATATATATTACACATATCTCTCATTTATATTACTTGCAGTGGTTCTCACTACGATTTAATGATGATAATTAATTAAATTAAAATGATTAATGTAAACCGTAAAAGCTTGAAAAACATATTGAGTCAATCTGGATCGATTGATTGAACACATGCTCTGAAAATGCACGCGATCCACCCACATGACCACAGAGCATGGCAGCTCATAGGCTGCCAGGTCAAGTGGTCAGATGGCTTTTTAAATTTTCAAGTGGATTTTAGAATCGGCCTCAGGTCTAAACAAGTTAATGGTATAACAATACTGACCCTGATTTCTGGTTGATCCTGGCCTTGCAGGGATGACATTTCCAGCGCTGTCCCT